>NC_142011.1:52415876-52728376 GCF_049901735.1 Notechis scutatus | reverse complement strand
AAGATAATTTCTGGAATTCCAGCTCCCCACACGCTTGTTTTGTGTAAACTGCAGCAAGTTTCACTTACTCTGTAGTCTACCAGCTGTTTCTGGTCTGAGCAATCAGATGGG
The DNA here is from genome assembly GCF_049901735.1 of Notechis scutatus. Lineage (NCBI taxonomy): Eukaryota > Metazoa > Chordata > Lepidosauria > Squamata > Elapidae > Notechis > Notechis scutatus. Next base: position 52,728,265 of record NC_142011.1, on the reverse strand, counting down.
GAGATATTCAGCTTCAGTGCTTCTAACTGGCACTTCCTTTCTCTCCTTTTCTTCTTCCTTAGTTCAATCCTGATTGTAATGGCTAATTCCAGTTTAGGCTTATTTTAAAACAGTGTTTGCCAACCTGGCATTCTCCAAAAAGGACTGAATTACAAATCCCATTTTCCCCAGTCCTTGGTTTCTGACCCTGCTAGCTAGAGGTGATAGAACTTGTAGTCCAATGCACCTAGAACATGGATGTCAAACTAGCCGCGTCAATGATGTTTCGTGATGGTTTTTCCCTCTGCAGAGCTGGGGTGGGCATGGCTTACATGTTATGCATCCAGCCTGCGGGCTGCCAGTTTGACACCCTTGGCCTAGAACAAATGATGCTATTCTGGATATAGCCCCACCCAATGTTTACTTGAAAAGGAAAGGAGCCCAACGTTTCTTCTTCGTCACACTTATGGTATACCATAATGTAAAAAGCAACATGACATAACATAACACAGTGTAATGTAACATCACACATCATATCACACCACACCACACTACACAACATGCCACAACTATAAATGAAATTGTGTGAAGATGCTGTTATCAGTATACACTGAGCTATAAAGAGTAGTGAAAGTATTGGACTAGGAATCCAAAGATCCAGAACTTCATTCAGATGTTAAGCTTGCTAGGTGATTATGGGATATTCACTGTCATTCCGTTTAATATTTCACAGAAGGAGGTAGAAACTACTTATATAAGCTTCATCTCCTTGGCAGGATATGAATAGTGATAATAATCTTAGTTTGTATTAAAACCATAATAGTGCCACTACCCCAATTCCCCAGATTTCTAAGGATTTGGTTTTCTGCAGCTTTACCATATTATACTTTACATTCAGCTCTAAATTTCAATAGTGCTTCTAGCTACTTAAATAGGATACAATGGCAAGTTGCCTTCAAACCAAGCACAACACTAGGCGATTTCATGGACACATCATCCATGTAATTTTCTTGGCAGCGACAGAGAAGACCATCCCTTGCCGCCTTCTGGAGTGCTCTTCATATTCCCAGGCTATCGCATGGCCCTTGTATTTCTTGGGAGTACCCCATCCACGTATTAACCAAGCTTGACTCTGCTTCAGTTCTAATTCTACAAAAGGTTGACCAGATGCTTACACTTGTTGAGGAAAAAACCAAGATACACCTCCTAAGAAATTTCCCAGACAGAATCAGCATGTTTTTTTAAAATTTGTGAATTTGAGGCAGATAGACAACTTTCGTTTTAGGAATGCCTCCCCTCCATCTGTAAAATCAGACAGGGTGGCTGAATCTAAAAGTGCACGGAGATAAAAACATATCCACAAACTCGGTTGTTAGGGAACCACTGTGTGGGGGTGGATGGTTGCTGTAGTCCTCCTTCAGTGGGCTTCCCATAGATAATTGATTCACTTCTATGGAACAGTCTAATTGTGACTTTTTCTTCTTGGACTATCCATTCATTCCCCTCCCTTCTCTCCATCTATGGCTTCCTTCCTCCCTCTCTCTTTCAGTTGCTTCTTCTCTCCCTCCCTCCTGTTTCTACGCTCTGTTTGCTCCTGTCTGGATCATGCCCAGTATTTTCTAGTTGAACCACAGACAACTACAATGATCTAATACATATCGATTTTACAGAAGACAATGTTGAAAAAGCACTACGCAATCTAAAACCATCTCTATCTATTGGACCGGACGGAATATGTGCCTACTTCTTAAAAAGCTATCTACTGGCATAGCCGAGAGGGCATCTAAAATACAGATGGTCCTTGCTTAATGACCACTCATTCAATTCAGCAACCGTTCAGACTTGCCAAGATGCTGAACAAATGGTACTTATGGGTAGTCTTTGGAGTTCCAGCTGTTGCCATATTTCTGTGGCCATGGAATTATGGTCCAGGTGCTTGACCCCGACTCACAATTACGATGTTGCAGTGTCTCATGGTTATGTAGCTGTCATTCGTGACCTTCTTTGCCAGCGTCCAACAAGCAAAATCAATGGGGAAGCTGGAAGGAGGCTACAAATGGTGATCATATGACATCCTCACTTAATGACCCTGAGTGATTCACTTACTGATGGCAACTAGGACTTCTGGAATTTCCAATGCTAAATGGCTCAGTCATGTGGCATCTCATTTTACAATCATGTTGCTTAGTGACAGCAATTCTAATCCCCTTTGCCCCTGTTAACTGAAGACTACTTATAGAAGAAAAAAACTTCTTCAAGCACAAAAACCTTCTCCTTGGTATCTATCTGGGCGTGTCCAAGTCATTTTCTTGGCAATAGGATTCCCTATTTCCTACTTTGCTTAGCTTTTGGAAGATCAATCTGGGGAAATGGAACCTCTGTTTATTCACAATGTACCTCAAACTATGCTGAGGAGTAACTCCAAGTCGAGATAGGTGCCCCTCCCAGAGAAGTAGGTCATTCATTTCTAGGCCAGGGAACATCTGAGAAAGCTTGGTCTCCCCTTGGTCTCTCTCCCTCTTTCTACATAAAAAGGGCAAAAGAGTCATCTCTGTTTTCCCGCCAGACTTTCTGAGATTTGCCTGAGGAATTTCTGAGATCTGCACTTAATACATATCCAGTTCCTAGTGGCACACATGAAGATTCTTGCAGGAATTTATTTATTTATTAGATGTTTTTATCCTACCTTTTTATTTGATAAGTAACTCAAGGTATTGAACGTACCCCTCCCTCCCTCTATTTTCCCCACAATAGCAATCCTGTAAGGTGGGTTGAGAGAGACTAACTGGCCCAAAGTCACCTGGGCAGCATTCAGTCCGAAGGTGGGATTAGAACTCACTGTCTCCTGGCTTCTAGCCTTAGGTGTGATTTAGACTTCTGTGCCAATGTACGTCAGGGAATGTATTCTTCTGGTATTTGTCCATGGCTAGTATTACTACATGTAGGACCTTACACCTGTTGTGGGCCTGGATAACCACTTACTCTTTGCTGTCATCTAGTAGTCGCCCCAAATTTTGTAGCGCATATCTGGGACAATCCAGACAATCTGTAGCACAAATCTGGGACAATTAAGTCCGTCTCTAAACAAATTTGTTTCTTCACTGTATAAAGCACACATAACGTATTTCCGTCTACCTGCGATACACAATTTTCTGCCCTTCTTTGGCTATTTGCTGGGTGGGATGAAAGAAGTCAGGGCAGGTTACTTACCGTGACTGTTTTTATCCGTCCCAGTTGCCTAGTACAACTCCAGCCAGAATGATTGATTAATAAAGTGCATTGCTCTCCTTCATCACAGGGCTCCATCCCACACCACTGTTTATTAACAATGATCTGGGCTGCCGGACACCAGCAGGGAAGTCAAAGAAGAAGGAAACATTGAAGGTGAGAAAGGGAAAGAAAAGAGAGGAAAGAAAATTAGGCACACATTTAACAGAATTGTCGATAAAACATGAGACTTAAAGCCTTGACATTTATTTTACAGTGCAAACCTCCAGTTGAGCCAAACTGAGATGTCTAGGAATTGTAGTCTGAAAACATTTGGATGACCTCAAATTTGGGGAAGCTCTCATCCTTCCAAATGAGACTCTCTGGTCCCTGCCCCCCCACAACCACTCCACTTCTGGGAAGGGATTTCCTAGGATGGAGCTAGAACAAACAGAGAGTTAAGACTGCAGGGCTCTAAGCACCACTGTCCAGAACAGAATGGATTCATGCTAGATCCCTTGGGATTCTGCTGTGGATTTTTTTTTTGTTTACCATTGAGAAAAATATTTCAAAAGAGACGCCAACTGTACTGAGAAAAAAACCAGAAGCTGTGAAATGGGAAAAATAGCAGTGTGGAGGAGCACCGTAAAGGGTTAAATGCAGAGCTGCAGAACAGGGATTACGTCTATGGTTCTTTCTGCTGCAACTCCTTCAAATATGAGATAACTACCACCTGTGGGCTCAGAATAGCCTTACGTTCACCATACATATTCACCCACTCAGAGGCCCTGTATATTTCCTCCTCCCCCCCCCCCCACATAGCAACATTAGGGAGCATGTTACTGTTGCACAACCACAGCACGTAGCAACACAAGATAACAGATGACTGTATCCCAAAACCTCAGGAAAGCATCCTGCAAGGCCTGGAAAAGAGCTTTTTGCCACCACATATTCAAGTCAGTAATACTGGCTACCCACCAGCAGCGAGCAACTTTTGATCTCTCCAGGGCTACATCCTCCAGGAGTAAAAAAAAATGTGGGGAAGAGGGTCTGTGTGCCAATAGCTGATGAAGCCAAAGCAAGCAGACTTAAGTGAGATTGGCTCATTCTTTCACTGCTTCTTTTATCACTGACGAGTGAAAGAGGGCAGAGTAGATGTTTTTGGTCCAAAGTCGGGGTTGCCAAAGGCTTTGGAAATTAAGCTGCAAGAGACTTGATAGTAAGTCAAGAGCCACATGTGGCTTTAGCAGCTCAGGTTGTTGGCTTTTGAGTTAGGCAGTGGCTGGGTTTTCTGCAATTACATGTATTTCTTTAATGCTCCACAACACATTGATTCAGAAGAAGCAGAGTTCTGCTTGTTTAGGAAGGAAGGAGGGAGAAAGTGCTCTGCAGCTCTCTGAAAAAAATGTTTCCTGGGAATTCTCCAGATTAGTCAGAGGGGAAATGGAGGAGACCTCAGGGGAAAGGGGACCAAACCAAGACGGCCTTTCTATCAGAAATGGGAGCCCTTCCACTCATGGAAAAGCTACTGGAAATCACAATCCAGCTGCTCCGTTCAACTATTATGGTCATAGTCATAGCACAGAATCTATACTCTTTCACAAAGCCACATTCACACCCGCACAATCTTGTTTGGGCATCCAAAAATAGGGAGAACTGTGTGAGAACTACCAGTAAGAGCCACCCCCTTTGACCTCACTCAAGAGGAGGTTGTCCTGCTGAAGATTTCCACAGATAAAACAGAGAGATCTGCAGGGGGAACCCTTTATGGGTATGCTTGCAAATACACTGCTGTCCACACACAGAAACCCTAATTCTTGCTCACATGGGACACACAGAGATTTCCCCGTGCCCAACAACCCCAGATATCATGAGGCTGGAGGCTCCTATTCTGAACACCTTGGTAGTGTTTCAAAGGTCAGTAGTCCCCCTTCAGATGAACACCAACCCCTAAACAGGCATCAGTGAACTATCTACAATGATGGACTGATCAAAAAGAAGTTGTGATGTATCTCCTCAGTGGGAAAGAGAGGTCTTTCAACTAGAATGTAAAGTAGCTCTGCAACAAGCAAAAATCTCATGAATGAATATGCCAGTTGATCTTCTTGAATTGCAATGTAATTCCAGAAAAAAAATCTGTACATTTTTGCATGCATTAGTCTGGGGCTTTGTTGTTAAATCTCGTTAAACACTTCCTGATTTCTTTTTTTAACAGAATGATCTAATAACACAAACAGAAATCTGTCTCTGCCAACACCAATTTGTCTATTGTTGGACAAATAGTAACCATTATAAATGACTAAGGGCAATCATTTAGTTCCAAACATGTCCAAACACTGACAAAGAAGCAGTTTTTATGGGTCCATTTTAGTAAGTGCCTTGATCAAATCCAAAGGCTGGGTACCAACTCTTCAAAAGGTCACAGAAGACAAATGCCTCATCTCTTGTGTTGATTAGTGATGACAAAACAACCCCAAACCCAGTTTTGTTTTGTTTTGTTTCCCCTTGAGTTACACTAACAAAACTCAACTTTTAATTTCTGGGAACGCCCCTAGCTTTAGCTCAAAATGAGGTCTCCAGAATGGAAAAGCCATCACTGATGCTATTAAGTTGCTCTCATAGACCTTCATGGGTCCCTGCAATGTGTCTCAGCCATTTGTATCAAATTGCTGGTCCTCGTGGGCCAGATTGATGGGTCTTTGGTGCAATTAAACAAGAGTGAAGGCAGCCTTACTTTCTTACCATCTACACAGGCAGGTTTTGCTTTCGTTGTTCCAGCAACTTGTCCTCTTCGACAGGCACACCGTGCTGTCTGTCGGGCAATCATCCTTTTGGGATGGCTCATATCTCTATCCAGGGCTGTGATCTCACATGTCCCTACCTCGAGCTCCTTTCCTGTTGAGATAGAAGACAGATTTAATCCCTTCACACACAAAGATGCAGGAAAATAATGCAGCCTATTTACTGGAAAAGGAAGTCAGGAGCTTGGACCCTGGATCCTAAGCTAAAGAGAGTCCCTGTGGTGGCAACAGCTCTAATTTATACAGGTGCCCCAGAAAAAGATGGCAGGCAACCAATTCAATTGAGTAAAAGTTTTCTAATCTTACAGATGGGAGTCCAACAAAATCAGTTTTGCAGACATGATGAGCAAGTACACTAATCGACTATACAAAACTGTATCAACATCTTCTATATAACTTCTGCTAAAGGATGACATTGTGTACGTTCATACAAATTCACAGAACCTCCCCTAGGTGTAGAATTCGGCTCCTTCTCATGTAACACATTGGTATCCAGGTATGCCTACAAATAATTCTTGCAATATCACCAACAGAATTGCTGTGCTGTATTTCTTTTATTGGCTGGGAGGATATGATTATTTCTAAGGTGCTGGGGGGTTTTGTATGCTCCCACACTGAGAAAAGTGAGCCCATTCAAGCTTGGCTTGCTGGCTAACTAACCTAATAAACTCTCCAACCTAGCCAAACAAGAGGAAATTCCAAAGCCATTAATCTGCACTACCGTGTTATGATCCATGTTGCAAGCTTTATTTATATATATATTAAGATCATGTCTTTTGTCTTCCTTTACAAGGCCAAGGCAACATAGATACTTCCTCTTCCAATTTTATCCTCATTAAAAAAAAGTCTAGAATGATAGTTGCCATATTAGAATTTAAGTATTTCAATCTTAGTTTAATACCCTAGTTATAATATCATCTTTTGATATGAGAAAATACTGAAGCATTTTTCACCTCTTGTCTTAGAACCACAGAGTTTGAATTTTAAAGAAACATTAGTTTACCATCATTGCACAACTCACATTCTGGTTCAGCCTTCATAAATCCAAGTTATGGTTTGTTTAACCACAGCTTGCCAAATAACAAAAAAAAAAAAAAAGGTTGTATTCACACAACTAATTAAATCATATGTTTTGCAAACAGTTATACCAAAACCAAACAAACATTTTTGCAATTCAGTGTGATATGAGAAATGGACTACTAGATCCTCAGTTAGAGAACCACTTTCAGTCATATTGACACTGTTTTTTTCTTTCTTTCTTTTACCCCGCCAAAGGAAATCCATGATAGAACTGGGCAATGGCAAAGCTTCCTTTGTGTTAATATTCATATTTTCCATATTGGTTTCTTGCTTGTATAACAGGTTGGCCAGATATTGCTCCTTATATTATTGACTCCCTAGACCCGTCTTCTTGATTAAAGAAGAAGAAAAATCACATGGATTTGTTCAACAACTGTAGACATTATTGCTAATGGCCTGCTATTAACTGCTGTTTAGGCACAAACACTCCTTCCTACAAAGGTTACACAACTTGTTTAATAATCTATTGTGGACTATAACTTTTTTGATAATCTGTGTGAATTCGTGCCATATTTTGGCATGCTCTAAATATAAAATATTTGAAATACTCTTGTTAGGGATATACACCCTAGCAGAATGTGTAACGGTAGTCAGGCAGGCAGGCAGATATGTGAGATAAATGTTGTTGTAGTTTACACTCAGTAAAACAGATACACTGTGCCAGTTAAATAGTTTTTTTATTCCAGTAAGATTGTTAGCATAGTCAAACAGTCCATATATCATACACTTAGTTCAGTCCGTCCGGGGATTATCCATTAGCAAAGTCCAGTGTTGAAAAAGAGGTCAGTAAACTTACAATTAATCAGTCCAGTAATATATCTCTTTTTGCAGTAGAGATATGAAGAAAATCAAACCTCTTTTCTTCGTTCAGCAATAGCAGGGAAAAAACGCAGTTATCACCATCAATCCATCATTGTCAGCAATCCAGTAAAAGCCAGCAAACAGTGAGCTCTCTTGCTCCCTCTTATGGTGATTTTACAACCGCACCCAAAATACATGGTCTGCATTTAAAGTGACACACACAATCATAGTCTATATATATTATTTTACCCAAGCTAAGTTAGGTAACCATGTTATCCCTAACAACTCTCATACTATATTTATACCCTGCCCTTTTAAATAGGTTCAACCCCCTTATCTGTTTCCTTGCTTCCCCTATTTAGGTGAGTAGCAACAGTTTCTCATTTCTTCAGTTCTTCTTCTTCAGTGGCATTTGAATAAAGAAAACATACGCAATCACTTCGATTTATACAGGCATATACGGCAGCCTCTTCATATTTTTTTGAATTGTAATATGCACATTCAATGTCTGGCTTGCTTCTTCTCCTAGAACGAGTTATTTGTTATCTGAATAAGTATATCAGAGAGGCCGAGACATTTCTATTAGAACTACATTTGCTGGATGTGATTTACCCTGCTACCTCTTCTTTTATTATTTTTGCTGCTTGTGATGACTTAGGTCCTGAAAGTCTCCAGCTGTGCTGTGCCACTGGTATCATAAAGGAATATATTCATCACGTCTTGGACTTTCCTATGCAACAAGGAACCCTGCCCCCTCCAGCATCAACCTGTTGAACTACCTGCCTGCATTATTCTTGCGAGGGAATTTCTGTAATCCAACCTTGCAAAGAGAACGAAGGGATGGATATGTGGTGAACCTCAATTGCATGTAATTGTGCAGTGAAGCCTGTGCTCAGTGGCTTTAGCCCATCAGGCCCTAGTGCTCTTCTTGCAAAAGCCTTCAAAAACCTGATTTTAAAGAGCTATATGTGAAGGGTGAATTGGATTTGGGTGCTATCTACTAATTTGCAGGGCATACAAAACCTTTGTTAGACCAATACTTGAATATAGCTCATCTGTCTGGAATCCGCACTGTATATCGGACATTAATACAATTGAGTGAGTCCAAAAGTATTTCACGAGAAGAGTACTACACTCCTCTGCTCGCAACAGAATGCCCTATATCACCAGGTTTGAAATTTTAGGCTTGGACAACCTTGAACTACACCACCTATAGTTAGACTTAAGCGTAGTACACAAACTTATCTGCTACAATGTCCTACCAGTCAATGGCTACTTCAGTCTACTTCTACCAGTCTACCTCAGCTTCAACTGCAACAATACAAGAGCACAAAACAGATTACAAACTCAATGTAAACCGCTCCAAACTTGATTGCAGAAAGTACGACTTCAGCAACAGAGTGGTCAATGCCTGGAATGCACTACCTCACTCTGTTGTTACATCCTCTAACCCCTACTCCTTTAACCTCAAACTATCCACTATTGACCTCACCCCATTCCTAAGAGGTCTGTAAGGGGTGTGCATAAGTGCACAATCATGCCTACTGTCCCTGTCCTATTGTCCCCATTTATTCGTACCTATTACCTGTATTCTTACTAATGTTTATACTTATACCTATTATCTTATAAGTGATTGACAAATCAAATAAATAAATAAAATAAAATATAGTGACAGCATACAATGTTTTCTCTATATCTTTCTAGTTTTGTGTCTGAAGTCAGACACACTGGCCATTTGGGTCAGGGGAGAGGAATCTTTTAAGGGCAAAGCAATGTGTTGGGGGCTATACAGGTAGAGGAATGTTCAGTTTGGGATGATAACAGAGTGCGGGGCTAAGAACTTCACCCTGATGATCCTCATGCATTTTCTCTCTTGTGTAATTTATTTCCCTTGCTGTGCGCAACAGGCAAGGGTCACCCTCCAGGCAGTGTTGACTGGAGAATTTTTAATTCTGCTCTTCATCACATTCTCTTTCTTCCAGCTGATAACTGCTTAGCTGGATCATGGGCAAAAACAGGTGGTGCTACTTCCTGGGGCTTTATAGTCCATTTCAAGAGCCACTTTGACCTCGGTACAGCTTGCCAACTTCAAGTTTCCAAATTACAATTTAACTTATGATGACCAGATCTTTAATGATCTTTACAACAAGAACCAGGAATAGGAAGACATTCCCCTTCCTCCAGATGGTTTAGACGGGACAGGAATGCTGAAAAAAATTGTATCTGTACATAGCAGTTGCTCACTGTGAGTTTTTAAAGAAGTGCTATAAAATGCCCAGTTTATGGATCAAAGCTGTGAGTGTCTTACATATCATTCAAGAAATGAAAAATAAAACCCTCACTGTTCATGATGTGCCCATGTTCTAAGGGCCTGAGATATATTTGTATAGTGCCACAGATTGGAAAGAGCTACTCTGCAAAAGCTTAGCAAGAAAACATAACCAGTTGGCTACTTTCTTCAACAAGAACAGCGTTGAAACCAAAGTTGGAAGAAAGCTGCAAACATTCTAGTTCAGTGGTGGAGATGTGCCAATAGTCATTCTATCTTCAATTCTTGGTCTCTATAGGCTGGGTTGAGAAAACATTGATGTCCCAAAGCCTTAAGGAACCACAGCCAGTCAATACCAAAAATCATGGGTCTGGTTTCAATATTCCTACAAAATACTGAAGAGAAAAAGTATAAACTGTTCTTCTCAGTGTTTTTATTTTAAAAAAAACTATGCAGCAGTTTATTTCTGGGCTGTGTACAAGCACTCAGTTGAGTGGTTTTTTTTTTTCCAATACCATTTTCCACAATGCTTGTGCAGACACTTCAAGGAACGCTCCCCAATTCAAGTTCACTAAAGGCCATGGAACAGTATCTAAAGAAAAATGCATTTGTAATTATATCTTTCTACCTACTTCTTGCCTATAAGTAGATGTTTTAGAAGATATGTACCCTTTGAAACAATTCAGAAAGCAGAGGGGGATGAAGGGCAAATCAAAATGAATGCAGAATTAAGAACTGAGAACCAATGGAAAAATTTGAAAAATATTGATTAAAAAATGTAAATGCTTCCATTCCTTTAATTGACTATCTAAAGAATGAACAAAGTACAATACGTTACTAGTTTTAACTGATGACCACCAGATTTGGGCTGTAATGTTCAGAATGACCTCTAGAAGGCAGCAAAGAGATACATTGAGCTGTAACTCTTTTCTGCCATCATCTGGATATTTGCAGCCAAGATACACTACTCCCAAACCACATGAAGCAAACATCTTCCACCACCTGATATCCTTCAGACGTGTTAGTCTACAACGTCTACCATATGCTATTTTTTTTAAATGACGGCAGCTATAGTTCAATATTGTTAAGAGTACTGTATCAGATTGAAACAGGCAGACTTAACAGATTAACAATTCTTGTAAACATGAGATAAGTTTAAGTAAAATCAAATCAATGGATAATTTGCAATCATGTTTTTGATTTGCAATGATTTAATCAACAGAAGCTCAAACAGAGCCAGTTTGGTGTAGTGGTTAAGACACTGGGTTAGCGATTGGGAGTTCCACTCCAACTGCACAAAGCCAACTGGGTGACTTTAGGCCAGTCACTTTTCTCAACCCCAGGTAGGAGGCAATAGCAATCCATTTCCAAAACCTTGCCAAGAAAACTGCAAGAACTTTTCCAGGTAGTCACCAGGAGTTCAGTGACTTGAAGGCACACACATACCCAAACCTGTGTTACCCCTAAATTAAGTCACAAGCATCCATAGTTATGGCCTTTCAGATGCTGACTTGTATATAAACATCCTCCCAATGTGTGGCTCACAGAGCCCAGAAGATATCATGCTCTGCCTGTCTGCTGAACGATCATTTTGCAATTTGCTTGGCCTCGCCAATATTATGCTCCTGGGCTCTGGTTGGTCTATGCCCCAAGATAGTAGTAAAAAGATAAAGCACATCCTTACAAAACTGAAGTCTTTCCTCTGCTGCATCTGATCTAATCAAGCCAGAGCATTGGAACAGGCTAGACACTTCATGTGGGCCCAACTTGTATAATTCCAATGATAATTTGTTTCTCATTTAGAACAGACATTAAAATTTTGCCTGTCTGCAGTTCATGTCTTGTACCTGCAGGGTCATAAAGTGTCCTCAAAAGTAGTTAGCAGTTTTGGTCTCGGAACGCCCCACAAATCTAATAAAGGAGTAACAACAGTGGTCTACTTTGCAAAGGCTGAAGAAGGGAAGGACATGTTTTCTGACAAATAATATTTTTGGAACTCAGTAATTTTTCTGATCTCTGCTAGGATTTGTTTTTTGGTAAGTGATCGATCTCTCCCTCTACCATATCTATCATACCTCTCCCATTTTTCAAATTATCAAGGTAATCAACAGCTTCCAATACTTTCACCTGCTGAATTTTGTATCACCATGGCTAATTCTCATCATCTTAGCTCTGGAACAATCATGATACCTTTCAAATATTTTGACAAAAGTCAGACAGTCAAACAGAGGTTTGCATCTGTATATATTTACAGATTTAATTCAAATATTTCTCCTCCGTGTTAGTATAATTTCTACTTTTGCTTAATATTAAAGGCTTAATTTATACATGATTATATTACATTAACATGAAATATCTACATAGACTCTTATGTAGAACAAAAGTGCCAGGCCTTTTTTTTTTTTTTTGCATAGTACAAATTTATGTACATTTCACATTTTACTAAAAATCTGAATCTGAAGTCAATGTACATTTCTTAATGCAATTAAAGCAAACTTAAGATTTTATTTAAAAATCTGCCAAATTTCAAACTCTGAACTTATTCAAATTGATAAAAACAAGGGATGATTGCCACAGTGGTTATAGTACAGGTGAGATACAAAAAGGTGTTGCATTTAACTGGATAAAATGTTAAAATTTAAGAGAAAGTTGATCAGAACCCCCTGCAGGAGAGGAGAAACAATTGGAACCAAGGTAGAGAATTTCTGTGGAATCTTAATGGCTAAATTAGCTTTTAATTAAGCAAACCTAGAGGCCAAACCGTAACAAAGTAACTCATTAAGGTGCTGCAGTATTATAATAAATGTGTGGTGCTCTTTAGAATGCCATAAGGCTGTCTGTTGTTAAAACATCATCTCTATTGGTTTAAAAAAAAAAGGCTATTACTAAATTTTAAAAAAATAACAGCATCTATGCTCAAATTATTAGGCTTTTCTTAACAACCAGCATTAGTATATCCACATATTCATTATCTATATATCCACGAGACAGTAAATGTCACAGATTTAAAATGTTTGGCTTTGCAGAGTGGTGGGGCTATGTTGTTATTGAACAAGCTTAAGTGTAATATTGACTTTTCCCTGCCACAAAACCATAGCAATGAAGTGCAAGTAATTTGCACCTTGGCTGCTTTGCAGATTGCCCAGTGAAGGAAGCTATACAGCAAACAGCCTTGTGACTTATAAGTGATTTAGGGTTCTGGCAAGGTGGCAAGCAAGTTGGCACTGCCTTGAATCTTGCATGCCCGAGGCTAGCTTTGAACTCATAACTATGGTTTGATTGGATAAGCTCTCATTCTTTGAATCATTGCATAAATATTTAGCTACAGTTGTTAAATTGTGATATAATTAATGGATCAACATGGATTTGCAAATCTCCTGCATCCTTGTTTGCAAGAGGCCCCCGTTTCTGGGCTCTCAATGGGACATTTATGCCGACAGCAATCTTTATAGGTTTCTGGGGAAGTAAACATCAGCTCAAGATTGCTTCTGCAGTTGCTGGGGCTGGCCAGACTGTTACACAGTGTAGAGCTGGGAGAAAGAAAAAGGGAAGCCCAGGAACAATTCAGTTGCTTAATAGGGCTTGTGCTTGCTCTCCAATGGGATTTTTCTTCTTTCTGCCCCCTCATACATACATATAAGAAATAAAAAAAATAGAAAAGCTGCTTATTATTACATTCCTAACTTGTTCTGATAATCTGGTCCATTCCCCATAACGTCATGTATGCTAGAAATTCTCTGCAGCCAGTTACTAGACAAAGGCCAAATCAGAGGACTGTATGCTTTATACTGGCTTTCTCCAACTCAGTGACCTCCAACCCTGGCCATTTGTAGTTGGAGTGGATGAATCTTACTGTTTAAGAGCAACTGGAGGACACCAAGTTAGGGTGAAGTATGTCAGTCTGTTGTGAAAAAAAGAGTAAAGACTGAGAGATGAAGACTTTGTCAGAGAGAGAGAGAAAAAAGCCTTCTCCACATATTAATGGGATACATGCACAGGGGTGTTTTAAACTAGACACTTTAAGCTTAATAGTAAACCTGTCATGCCCTTTGGTAGAGTTGGACTCTGAGGGAGAGGAAGAACAGCGACAGGGAGTAGAGGTGTGGCTCCACAGGTTGTGAAGGAGGCTGGGGAAGTCAGAGGAAGAACCAGGCCCATCCCCTATGCATCCTAGGACACACAGGGAGGAACAGAGAAGGCAACAACTCGGCTTATGAGAGAGGAAGCGGCCATGATCCTCCTCATTGGTTGCAGCTGGAGAGACTAGTATATAAGAGAGGTGATTACAACACAGCGTTGCCAGGAGCAAAGTGTGTTTTATTTTGGGCTGAAGTTATCTTGGTTGGCGTCCTTCCAACAGACTGTGCCTTGTTATCTCCTTGAATTTGGTAATTACTTATCCTGGTCCATTGTGGAAATTTCGTCATTGCAGTTAGTTAGGTTTTTTTTATTTCACTTCTATCTGCTCATTAAGTTCGGACTGTATTGCTTTCTTTTGAAGACTATTTTTGAGTACTTTTTATCTTCAACTGAGAATTATTGAATAGTGGGGCCGAGTTGGACATTTATTTATGTTTTGGATTTTGTTACGTTTATTACTCCGGGTCATCACAAAGCCCTTTGTTTATTTCACCCTTCCCCAATCTGGCTCTCCTGGATGGGTTCAGATTTCAAGGGCCAAGAATTCTATCCAGATTGTGCTGGCTAAGAATTCTGGGAAGTGTCATCTCAGCGCATCCAGAGGGCCAGGTTACAAAAGACTGGACTACCCTACTGTGAAATAGAATTCAAATTTATAACATTGAATCTCATATTAAATCTCATACACTGACTTGGAGGGAGTTATATTTGCACTGTAGTAACAAGTAGAGATATTGATAAAATCATAATTTCAAACTTACAATTTCAAACTAGTAACCAGAATTAGACCCTTACCTTGGAATGTAAGAAACTACCTTATGCCAGCTTAGATTATTGTTCATCACATGAACAATTGTTGCTATTAATTAATAGCAGCTTACCAGGCAGAGATGTTTCCCCAGTCATTTCTCACTATTTGAGCCAAGTCTACTTTGACCCTACAAGCGAAATATCAATGGAGATGGGATTCATGATTTAACAGGTTAGCAGGACCTGGGGTCATGGAACCTTACATCACAATTTTCAACTGCACAGAGATGTCTTTTGGCAAAAATAAAATAAAAATACCATGGTTCAGGCCATGCTGAATTTGAAACAGAAAGAAAGTAGGAGTCAGAAAGAGAAATTGGCACCTCTCAAAGCCAAAACAATGAGAAAGCCATTTGGCTAGACAGATTTTTTTTTTTTTACTTATGTCTGCCTGTCTGCTATGATAGTAAAGCCTCGTCTAATTTTTAAGATTTCTAATTTGCAGATTCCCAAACTCCTGGCCACATCACCCACAAACCAACGCTGTTCAGAGTACACCCTTCCATAGACACTGAGCCTTGATCAAGCACAAGTAAGGTCTGTGAGGATAACCTTTATTTCTGTGGGAGCTTAAGCATCAAGAGATTCAAACTGCAAAGTTTGTCTAAATGTCAAGGGATTCAAAAGAGCCTGAAGAGAAACCCACTTTTTTTACATTTCTACAGCATCATACATATAAATATGGTAGCCTGCAATGTTATAAACAATAAAAGCATTGTGAATTTACTGCAACCATGATGGCAGGAAAATTAGTCTGATTCAGGGAAAATGCAAATCCACAAGTCTAGATTAGGCATGCCTCATCTTGGCCTTCAATCATAGGAGCTTTCCCCTTCGTGTTCCTTGAAAGTTTCCCTTTTTATGATTGTGTATTTGATTGCGCTATTTTTGTTTTTTCAAAGCTAGAATGGTTATTTTCATCTCTCCCTTATTGCTTATTGGTCCTTCGAGTTCAAAGCCTTTCCAGATCTAAAATGTATGTTCCTTAGATCTTCTGCCAGGTCACAGATAAGCTGAGTCCATCAGTATTTAGTTGGAAGCCCCAATATCTACTGTCATTATTCTTTTCATCCTAATACCAATACAAAAAACCTGTGGGAAAATAAATTATTTATTTTCCTTTGAAATTTAAATTGTAAAATGGCCCAGCAAAAGGTCTGGGATCACTTGAACTGTCGCTCCTTAACTCCCTAAAGCAACTTTGAATGCAACTGAATGTCATTGGCCAAAGCAACCCATGCAGTTTTTCAGTTGCTTTGGCTCATCTTAGAATCTGTATTTTTTGTTTTGATTTGGTGAACATGAGGCCTTAATGGTTGCCCAAGCTGTTCCACTTAAGATAGTCCTAATGCCATAGTGCCAAACAAAGTGTTAATATTGTAGCTAGTTTGTATTAGCTGAATTTTATTTTCTATCCTTCTTTACTTCTGCTGCCTTGGTAAAATATCATATCCCTGACATTTTGCCTGGGGTGGGAGCTAAATACGACTTCTGTCTTCTCAGAGTCAAGTCCTATTGCTATTAAATATACACAGTGCCTTTGTAAGGAATGGGATGATATTTGGCCCCAAGAAAGAGAACAGATCCATAAAACCTATAGCCATATATGATCTTCACTCTTGAAAATCACTCTTGATTTTTAAATGTAAAAGGCCCCAATGTGTAGACTTATTAGTTATACTTTAAGGGTGCCTATCCTCTGGTAGGCAAACTGTGCCTGACTCAGGGGGGAGGGAGAGAGTGTGCTCCATGATAAGATCCTAGCCTCATCCTGAGCACTTCCAAGTGAAGCTTTCTGTGCAGGCCTTGGAGGGAAAACAGGTGGGAAAGCTCATTTCTGCAAAGGCACAGGACAGAATCATGACAGGTGCTGCATGAAACAGCTCTGAACTTACCTTCCTTGGGCAGATGGCAGTACAAGAGCCAGAAGAAGAGGAGACAGCCAAGTATAGCAATTATCCTGGTAGACAGCTCTCTCCAACCGGCCAGCATTCTTATAGAGGTTTCCCCAGATGGGCCACCAGCAGGGGCCAAAGGAGGATGCGCCCCACTACAAAGTTCAGCCTTTTTCTAAATCCAGCTGTAAGAGGGTGTCTGTCTGGCACAGAGGAGATTCTGCCGTGGCTGGAGCACAGCCGCATTCCCTTTCAGGCAGAGCAAAGCTGTAGGCAGCAGCATTAGGCTTTCCAGAGAGAATGTGCAGGTCCAACTGCAACTTCCTAGAGTGCCCGGCTGAGTTATTTAGGATCGGGCGCTTCTCGCTCTACAACCCAGGGGTACCAGAAGTCTAATTTCTTTAACAAGGCAGAGGCTCCCTCCTTTTAACATCTTATCCTCAACATCAAGCTCCGCCCTCGCTGTAGCCGAGAAGCGGGTTCGGAAATCCCGATTTGCACCAGTTAATTGCTTTAAAAGTAACCGTCGGGGGTTGCAGCTTTGGAGGGACCCCGCCCCTTTCCTTGGGACCAGCCAAAGTCCCGGCCGTGCGCAGTTCGGTTCTTGACTTGTTCTGTATCTTTTCAACAACCGCAGACGCCGTTTGTGCTGCTGCTGCTGTTCCCCTTCGCCGTCTGGCGCGGTTTGCCAGGCGCAGTCTTCGACACCACGGTCTCCCCCGCAAGAGCCCACCCGAGAGCTCGAGTCCCCGCCTGCGCCGCCTCTGCTGCCTGCTCGTCCGGCCTTCCTCGGCCGCAGGGGAAAGCTTTCATCCTCGGCTGCGGGGGAAGCCTGGCGGGGGGGAGGGCAGAGGAGCGGAGCCTGCCAGCAACAAGCTCCGACCCCTGCACCCTTTGGGCCACACACACACACACACACACAGAGGATCTCTCGAGCGCTCTCGGCCGCGCGAGTCGCCTCGCGTCGCGCCTCCGACTCTCCGGCTACCTGTGGCAAGCTCTTCTCCTCTTGGATCCGACCGGGCTCCCTGCAACAAACAGCGACCTGCCGGGGTGGAGAGAGAATTTCTTCGATTCCGGTTTTTTATCTGGGAGGAAGGCGAAGTATAGGGGTGCGTGCGTGCTAAATAGAGAGGCTGGGAAGTGTCAGAAGCTCAAACGGGGGGAGGGGGGGCTGACGGCCCCCTTCCCCTCAGAAACAGAGTCTCGCCCCTCCCTCCGACACTTTCGGGCTCTCCGCAGCGAGAGAAGCTTGGCCCCGTTCTCTGCGACTGAGAAGCCCCCCGTTCCTTCCCCAACCAAAGCCGCTGCGGCGACTCGATTCCGAACTGTAAGAAAGACACGGGAGGAGCAGGGAGCAATTCCGGCTGAAGCGTTGGCAGCTGCCTTAGTTTAGCGCTCCCCTCGGAGGCGTCTGGCCAGCTTCGCGCCTCTGCAAGGGTGCCAGCGGGATCCCTGCTCGAAGCGGCCCCGCGCTATCGCTGCAGCTTCCCCACCACCACCACCACCACCCGGCGGGTGCAGGGTATCTTCTCCTCCAGATCGCGCCGAGGAAAGATCCGGGGAAAGTTTCTGGCTCGCTCGCTCTTTGCCCGCGAGCGGCTCTTTCTCCCCACTCGGCGCTCCGAAGAAGCAGCAGCGCCGGCCTCTCCCGGTCCGCCGCCGGTCGGCTCCCCAGACGGAGAGACCCCCTGTTCTGAATTCTCCTTGGCGGACTGTCTCCCTCCGCTTAACTCTTGCCGCGCTGCAGCCTGCCGGCCGCCCGATCCGCTCGGAGCTGCTGGTCTGCTGCCGCATTCCCTGCCCGCCCGCTTTTCCTTTGGCTGGAAGAGTCCTGCTAGGAGTGGGCTTCGCGTCCTCCTCCTCCTCCTCCTCCCCTAGCAAAGGTGAAAGCCGCAGGGCATGGGTGGGCCGAGTAATGCAGCATTCCGGGCTTGGTGGTTCAGCCTGGCAGCGGAAGAGCCCGGAAGGAGCAGCACGCCTCTTGCTGGGGGTTGGCTGAGGAGTCAGTTTTTCACGCCGGACCTCCTTGGTGTGGCTGAAGGACGGCGCGTCAACTGCGGGGTTGCGCGCCGGCGCGCGCGTGTTTATGTGGAGGGGAAGCTCGGCTGGATAAAGCGCAAGAGGCACTTCTGTGGGACAGGGACGGCGGCCTCCGTGAGGTGGCTGCCCAAGCCGAAGCTAGGCGCCCACACAGGCAGCGAAGAGCAGCTCCGTGGAAAGCTGTGGCGCGCGGGGGCGGGTCGGGCAAAGGGTCCGGACGGAACGCGCCTGCTCCGGGCCCGTGCTGCTTGCCTGGAGCCTGTGGGGTGGGGGCGATGTTTCCTACTGGAGCCGGGGTGCGAACGGTGGCTTTTAGGGACCTCCCCCGAAGGAGGGTGCTTTCCTACGCAAAAGGGGTTTTCCCCCCCTCCACATTCCTTTCTCGGGTCGCCTGGGACGCCCCTTCTAGTCTTCCCCCCCTCCCCCAACCTGATATGCCCTCCAGACGCGACCCCTGCCGATCGAGCCAGCCAGCAGAGGCTCTGCACCGCGGCTGGGGGACGGTGGGAGCTGCAGTTTTATTTATTTTAATTTTATGTCTTTATTTCTGTCAATTGCTTACAAAATAATAGGTATAAGTAAAAACATAGTTATGAATACATGGATACATATAAGAAAAAAATAATAATAATAAAAGAGAATAGGACAGGGACGGTAGGCACGTTGGTGCGCTTATGCAGGCCCCCTACAGACCTCTTGTTCAACGCACCGCTGCTTCTTACTTAGACTCTTTCGGGCAACTCCTGTTGCAGTACAGATTGTACTGTAGCTGTCTGCTTTGCCAAAGGAGGTCCTGTTTCCATGGATTGAACAATGGAACAAGGACATTTTTTTCAAGGATTTTGCCCGGGGGGGGGGCGGTGGGACGTGGGGGGGCGGGAAAACAATATATCCTAAGAGAAGAAGAGAAGGGGTTTTTCCTAATGACCTCGAAGGAATTCTTGGTTTACCGGTAAACTTCAGATCTGGGTTATGTCGGTTGATTCAGTGCATTGAGTGAGTCCTTTTTTAAGTGCAAGAAATTGGAATCTGCTCCCCATTGAATTGTGTTTCCTCTGAAGTTTCACAGCTGAATCCTAAATCTCAGTTTGTCGCTAGGAGATAAGCTGACCTTAACAGCATGGAGTGCCTTTTACCTGCTTTAGATGCCTCATCTGTTCCAGCCTTGGATCAGACATTTGGCCATGATGATATGTATCTGTGGCAGCTGGCCTTGACGCCTGCAGTATATCTATGTGGACTTGTTCCCATAGTTTCTCTTTTGGAAAATAAAATCTTCACCGGGCAGAATAAACTCATGCAACCATTTTCATCCCAGCACCCTGTTGCTGGCTGGCAGTAAAGAGGAAAATATATTTTGAATTCAAAATGTTTCAAGTTGTCATTTTTGATTGGCATTTGAAACTACCACTGAAATGAGTTTTGAAATGTTTGAATTCAACACAGCTCTAAGCAGAGTTTGCACTTTGTTCTGAGTTGGAAATGCTTTCTGAGTTGGAAATGCTTGTTTTAAAAAATGCTTTTTTTTAAACAGCTTGTTTTGTACACAAAGGAAATATTTGGAACTCAACGCAGGATATTTTGAATTTAAAACAGAGTAGATGGAAAATTAGCATTCCTGGCTGATGGATAATTCTTGAAGTTGGTATAAAATATAAATTTGACTGGATGAAGAACAGTTTATATATTCCTGAATAAAGAGATAATACATTTTTCAACTGCATACATAATACAGATACATATAAATACAATACTTGTGCGCTGTAAATTACACAGATTCGCACACAACTAGAGTATATGTGTATGATCCAGTTTCATTTGCATCTTTTTCATACCAAGAGAACAACACCACATATTTTCTCATCCTTTGAAAGCTCCTCAGATCCTGGTGTCTTTTGGAAAAATATGCCTAACTGTATCTGTCAGGTGCTGCACTATTTTCAAACTTACAGATTTGTAACAGTAACATTTATATCCCGCTTTTCTTCAAAAGGAGAAGAAAGGGGCAGCGTAGTGGCTCAGCGGTTAAAAGGCTTGGTTTGTTGGCTGGAAAGAGACCAATGATTGGGTGAGTTCCATCCTTGCCCCAGCTCTTGCCAACCTAGCAGTTGGAAAGCATGCAAATACGAGTAGATAAATAGGTAGCACTTTGGTGGGAAGGTTACAGCACTCCATGATGTCATGCTAGTCACATGACTGGAAATGTCTTTGGACAGTGCTGTCTCAATGGCCTTGAAACAAAAATGACCACCATCCCCCTATGGTCAGCAATGACTAGCGAAGTAAAATCCACAGGGACTCCTTTATCTTTTTACCTTTCTTCTAAAGAGATCTTTGATAGTTACAGAGAATTTTCCCAGACTCTGAACTGAATAATAGGATGCATTATGTTGAAACACAAATTTATTGAAAGCCCTGGAGGAAAAGACTTGCTTTTTTATAGATTTATGCAAATTAGAGTATAAATATAATTGGATACCACAGCAAGGTATGTGGCTGGGTGCAAACAAAAACAAGCATTTGATTGGCTATAGTGCATCATGTGTCTAATGAGGCAATCAGATGTAACTATGAGATAATAAGGCAGGACTGCAAAGACGAGACTTTGAAAGAACAAAGGCAGTTTTTCATGAGCAGTTTCTTTCAAGGGATTCACTTTTGCTTGGCTTTACAAAGTTTTGCTTCTTTGCCAGTACCTTTTCTCAGCTTATCAGCATTCCTTGGCCTTCAATATGATAGTTTTAGTTTCCCTGGGAATGTTTATTGGGTTAGGGCAGGAGTCCCCAAACTTGGCAACTTTTAGACTTGTGGACTTCAACTCCCTGAATTCCTCAGTCAACTATGCTGGCTGAGGAATTCTGGGAGTTGAAGACCACAAGTCTTAAAGTTGCCAAGTTTGGAGACCTCTGGGTTAGGGGCTTTTAGCTTGAGCCTCCATTCCAAAATTCTTTTTCAGTAATTTCCATAAAGCCCGATGCTATATTATTTCCTCACAATCCTTTGAAATAGGTTAAGCTGAGAGATGGTATCTGGTTCTAGATCATCCAGTAAACTTAATAACTCAGCTGTATTTGAGTCTAAATTTCTAGAGTCTGAATGAGACATTCACACTCCTAATTTTATTCAGGATGCTGATGAATCCTGAGCTGTTTGTAAATATCGGTATCTGGTGAATTCTATGGAAATTCTCAGTAATCCAAGTCATGGTTGTCTCAAAGGTGCTTTTTCAAGAGGCAACTGGACTTTCTGGTTTTTCTTTGAAGACGTTTCACCTTCTCATCCAAGAAGCTTCTTCAGCTTTCAACAGCTCCCAGAAGGCTCCACACCCATTTACACTACTCAGGTGACCCTGACAACACAGATAAACCTCCAGGAGAGCCTCAACAACTCTCTAAAACAGGGCTGTCAAACTCCCAGCCCCACGGGCCGATGCATCATGTGCTGGCCATACCCAGACCCACAGAGGTGGTATTCAGCAGGTTCTGACCAGTTCTGGAGAACTGGTGGTGGAAATTTTGAATAGTTCAGAATATTACCTCTGACTGGCCTCACCCCCATCTATTCTCTGCCTCCCGAGTCGCAGATGATCGGCTGGGTCTTCTTTTGTTGCCCTGCACAGGAGAACGGAGCTGGAAAGCAGGTTAATGGGGTGGGGAGGGAATGGGGATTTTGCAGTATCCTTCCCCTGCCACGGCCACCAAGCAACACCACGCCCACAGAACCAGTAGTAAAAAAATTTGAAACCCACCACTGCACACCCAGTTTAGCGAAGGGGGAAAAAGTCCCAATACATCATGTGACACCACCATGACAACATGTGTTTGACAACCCTGCTCTAAAAGAATGTAAATGACCAGCTGTCTGCAAGAAGTATAAATCTTTCCATTCCCCATCATCCAGTTGGAGCTGAAGAAACTTCTTGAATGAGAAGCAAAACATGTTCAAAGTAAAACCAGAAAGTCCCGATGCCTCTGAAAAAAGCACCTTTCGGACACCTGGTGAATTCTTTCAGCAATATTCACTTTTGTGCAGTTTCAGTGGCAGAATTAGAAGGTGCGAAAGGGGATATATTACTTCACCTGGAGGGTGGTGATAGTCTCTTGGGACACTGGCCACCCATTCTTAGCCTGTCTTGCTCCAATATTAAGCAGCCTGCTTTGGAGTTCATACTCTGTTTGGTTTTGCATCCTTCCTAGCCAGGAAGACATTCTTCCAGAGTCTTTTGCACTAGATGGACTTCCCTTCATTCAAATGCAGCAAAAAGAGTCTCTCCTTCCCCATTGTTGGCTTCTCCTATAATGACAAGCCCATACCTTCACTCCTGACCCCCTCCTTTGATTTGGGGGAAATCGATACGCTTGTTCCACTACAGGAGTGGCTGTGCCTGGTTTGTTAACTATGAGAGACCCTGAATGAATAGCACTCAGGTGGGTGATTTACCATCAGATCTGTAGGGATAAAGGGAAACCAATATAAATAGTCAGTAATAAAATCGTTTACTGACACTAGGCGTTCTTTAAAGAAGATTTGTATGCAGAGAAGTCCACCTCTGATAAGCTCTCCAGCTTACTGTTATTGACTCTCTTGTCCAGCGGTGCTGGGGCTATTATTAGCATCAGAAAGCTGGGAGTCTCTGTCTTCATAAAGCACCTGATAATACCGTATTAATAAGGCAGGCAACCATATCAGAGTTGAAAAGAAGCCGGAGCAGAAGTCAGCATTATTAGTCCTGCTTAAAGAGTAATTGCTGAATGCTGTCAGGGCCAACATTTTTTTCTCCAAGGGGCAGCGCACCAAGATCCATTAGATTTCTATTGATTTTTTCATCAAGTGAGAAGAATGCCAGAACTTTGCAGGGCTGGGCTTAAAATGCAGACACGGGGGTGTTGCAAACATTCATGAGAGTGGGTTATCGTCTCATAGTTTCCCCATATAATATATAATCTGAGTAGATCGCATGGGTTTATCTCAGATTAATATCTTGAAAAAATACTGATCCCTCTCCCTCTGATCCCTCTTATTTAACAACATGCTTGCTTTGTAAGATGGGAATGTTCACAAATTGGTAAGAGTGTTGCAGTGTATTTTTGTGGTAAGGGCCAAATTTATTTATACATTAAACTGCTCTGCCTTGGGAACCTTTTCATGTTTCAATGGCTGGTTGCCTCTTAACTGCACCAGAGGGAAAAACAAGTCTGTAACAGTCTTTATTTCACTTGGCATATTTTACACCAAATTCAAGAGATTAAAGTCTCTTAAGACATTGATACTAGCTAGGTTTGTGCACGATGTAAGAATAGATGTAATCTTGCAGCAGTGAAATAATATAAAAATCTCTTAAATTCCCAAGATGTTGGCAGTGGCCATTTGGCATTGCTTTTGTTATAATGCATTTTCCAGGGAAATGCAGCATTGAAAAAACGAGATTTTCCAGTACCCTTTTCTTCCCGTCCCTTTTCCCCATTCTGAGGTGTCTGCCGAAAGATACAGAATCTGGGCCTTCCAAAATGGAAACGTGAATATGCTGGACACTAAAACCAGCAAGAGCTGTGGTTTTAAGCCTCTTTTTTCAGCACTATCCTAACTTCAAACAGTCACTAAATGAATAATCATTAAGCAAGGACTACCTGTAGTGAAAAGTAGAAGTATTTTTCCTACATTTTCCTTTATATCCTACATGTACATTCCTACATTTTCCTTTATATCCTACATATCTTGTTTTAACAAAGTAAATACGAAGCTACCAGAATAGGGAACATAAATATAACAATCTAAATCAGTTGGCCTAGGTAATTCGGCTCCAGCTGTCTCCATTGCCCATAAACAACATTTTCCCGTTTCTTTTCACTACAAGCCCCATTAGAATCCTGATGATATTGCCAATAGTCAGAAATGATAGGAATTATTTTGAACATTTGGAGATCTATCCAGATTTCGAAAGGAAGGTCTACATTAACTAGCAGTTTTCCAGTGTTTCAGGCAGGAATTTTTCCCATCGTTACATAAAGATGACAACTGGTGTTCCATAGCCCTGGTGTTCTAGCAAGAGTATGTGGGGTATAGGGAAACTCCCATTATTGTTTGCAGCCTTAGAACAATAAAAAGGAAGGCAGTACAAAATAGTAAGGAAAGAAGATTAAGGACAGATCTCAAAAGATCTTTTTAATAAAAAGTAGCCCCCTTCAAACTCTGCTGAAGTATATAAATCTTATTTACAACAGTTTTGGCAAGTCATATATTTTAATATTTTATTACTTTATTTAATATTTAATATTTTTAGTTCTTTGAAAATTACAAAATCTTATGGGTTATAAGTCCATTTATGTCGATCTGATTAAAATGAGTAATTGGTGTTATCTTTCGTACACTAAATTACACATTCTTGCATTGTTATTTGAAACAGATAATTGCATGACATATTGACGCCAAAATGCTGGCTTGGTAGTCAATGTATTGCCATTGAGTGGTCACTGGAGCCATTTGTGGCTTGGTTAGCCAAACTCAGCATATGTGAGCATGACTTGACTTTACCATGGCATCACCCTCTGGACTTTCTTTTCCAGGAAAACAAAGCCAGATTCTCACATCTACATGTTAAACTAAGTTTAGCAAAGCATGTCACTGATGGCTTGCCTGCTCACATCTGCTGCGATTTGTGGTACATTCAGTAATAAACCAGCTTTATGGCTTAACATAGTATGCACATTGCTTCTCCATTCCTTTATTTTTGCAATTTCTGTGGATTTTCAATTAAGCTACATAATTCCTTTGGAAATTAATGATGTGTGTTGAATCCAAGATACGTTTGCTGGTTTGTTTGTTTTTCTATGTTCTCCTTTTCAAACTTATGCAATGTCACGTATAAAGTAAGTACACAGTGAAGGAAGTTTCACTTGAGAATAGGAGACATTTAAATAACACACACATTTGTCAGATATCTCCAGGTGATTTATAGTCAAATCACGTATATTAATAATATAACAAATGGTTAAATAACACAAATGTTTAAAAGCTAAAAACTACAACATCACAATTATGAAACTAACAGGCAGTTAAGATACTTGAAGAAAGTCTGGATGAATAGATATGCATTTAATTGAGGGTGGAAATAATCCATGTTCAGAGCCACCTAATTTCCATGCGAGAGATTTTGTCACACAGCAAGGACCAAAATGGAAGGTTTCTTCCTATAGCCCTACTGACCCAGCATCAACAGGTGATGATCAAGACATCTGCTGAATACAAGGCCAGAAGGATCCATAGGTATCCCTCTGGGAACTTGATCCTTCTGTAAGGTCATAGAAATCAGCCTAAGAAATTGTGGGGCTTGATAATCCATAAAATGGATGTAGATTAGCTTTGATCCCATTCAAATTGTTGATTTAGTTCAGATGATCAAATCAAAGGGTTGATTTGGGTCAGTCTAATTAGGGCACCTAATTTGTTTCCAAGATCAGATAGAATTGTCTTGTGAATCTTGTCTCTGTGTTAGTCAGTGCAGTCCTCAAGAGCAGCACAAGCTCCTTTCCTACCCATCCATACCATAAAATTCAGTTTATTTCATGTCTTGGTATCTCTGCACATTTCCTCACTTTCCTTCTATTATTAGTTGCAACTGGCACAGATGATGAAGTCACTATCATAACAAAATAAGTTTGTGCAATGCTACGTGGAGAAGAAATTTGGTGTAGTAAAGTATCTATGGAGATGCTCAATCATCCAGGTCCCAAAGGTGCTTTTTCCAAAAGACAAAACGTTCTGAACCGAAGAAGCTTCTTGCATGAGAAGTGAAAGGTTTTCAAAGAAATAAAACCAAGAAACTCCAGTTTCCTTTTGAAGAAAAAAAAATGCACTTTTGGATGTAATAATTAAGGTGCCAGGCTAGAAGCCAGGTGATCCTGAGTTCTAGTCCTGCCTTAGAGACATAGACAGCTGGATGATTTCAGATCTTTTAAACCTGAGAAGAGGCAAAGTACTTCTGAAAACCTAGCTAAGAAAAGTGCAAGGAGTAATCCAGGCAGCAATCAATAATCAAGACTGACATGAAGGCACCAAGAAAGAAAGTACTACATAACAACACTGAAATTTGATTTGGTGCTGTTGTATTAAACAAATAGAACCCAAAGTCCATGTCAGTATAATCCACTTTCAGATCCCCTCCTTTCCCCCCTGAACTTAAGGCAACTTGGCAAACATTTGTATATGAAATTATACCTGTTTCCTTTCGTTATAATCACGTATTGGACCATATTTAGGAAAGACTGATTGCCAGCCTTCCCCAGTTGAGCATATTGAGACCTATAACTTAGAATTCTTAAAACTGGCTCAGTCAGAGATTTCTTTCATAATAGAAGGCAGTTAAGACAAATTCCTTGTACTAAGACAAAAAAGGAGATTTAGATATAATTTTGAATAGGAATTTGATGTTAAAAATATTAAGAAAAGGAAGCATATTATGCACATTTGAACTGTGAGCAAATACAAAATAGAAGTATTAACATCTACTTAACAGAACAAATGAGCTAAATTTATACGGCTGTTTTCAGAGTTTAATATTTTAATACATTTGAGCTTGTATTATACTTATCATTTGGTGTAGTTGTGTGCCCATGACTTACAGTCAATTGTAAATATTCCAATCCCTCTTAAAAGAGAAACTTCAGTTGATAAGATGTAAAATAGCCTTGTGCTGACATCTGAAGAAGTAAAAAATAGAAAAGATAAATTATACAAAGTATCAAGATCTACCTGGGGATGAGTTGAGTTGTCTAGCTGACAATAAACATGCTAAAATGACATGTGACAATTTGGGGGCAATGAAATGGCTTATTAAAGGGCACCTATGAAGTGTTTTTAACTAGGATTTTATTGCACAGAATACTAGCTAAGCAATCAAGTCTCCATCAAACATAGAAGCATGATCTCCCAACACTCTTGTAGTTATATAATTTAGACCCTAGGCCTAATTTTGGTTTGGTGAGGGAGAACATGTTAGATGAAAATATCTATTATGCTTTTACTGAGCAGGGCCTGAGACTTCTGCTCCTGTCCTAAACATATTCCAACCTTTGAAAAATATTGTTCCTAGGAGAATGGTGTTTCAGACTATTGTTTATTTAATTCACAATTGGAAGCTGCCCCCTTCCTCTTCATCAGTATGTATTAAAACCTGAACTTCAATATCCTTCAAGAGATATACTATAGTAGTTAAGAATATGAGCCTTGATTCCATCGTTATCTGAGCTATGATGGCTGTTCATTTATTCTTCATTCAGCCATTTGTTCATTCCTGTTTTCTCTCCATAAACATAACTGAAAGCAGTTCATTGTGATAAAATATGTACTCCATAAAACTTAACCTGCAGAGTGGAAAAACAAAAAAACCCAACAGCAACCAACTTCAGAAAGTAAATAAAAAACTGAAGTTTACTCTAAACAATAACTCATAGCCCACCTCTAACATATATGAAGGCACAGATCAAGGAAAACAGCTGTAATACACATATGATAAGGAGACAAATGCGAATCAATGGAAGGCATTCTTCACAAGCAGATCTTGGTCGTAAGTCTGAACATGAAATGTGATATAGTGCAGGGTACAGTGGAACCTTGGGTCATGAATGCTTCTGATCACGACCAAATAGGGTGCTGAGCAAAAGAATCTGCTAAATGTTTCACTCTGATTGCAAACACATCTTCGGGTGGTGATCAAACAACCACAGCGATTTCCCTTGCACGCCAATTTTTTTTGTCTGTGGATGCGCAGTCAGTCTTACTTCTGGTCATGGCCAAATTGGGTTGTGACCGAAGTCCTGGAATGGATTACGGTGGTGACCAGAGGTTCCACTGTATAGTAGGATGGCAGTCATGGGGCTATATTAGGTTTAGAAAGCAGATTCAAGTCCACCAATCTCACTAGGTAACTTTGGATCAGTTATGCTGCCTTTTAATTCAACCGACTACACGAGTTTTATGAATATGGAAAAATAATACTAGGATGTACAGTTTCGAGATCCTGAAGGAAAAGTCAAACCTAATCTAACAGTTTGGCAAACAACTCTTTCTTCAGCCTCAGCTGAGTGCATAGTTAAGCATGTTACATCTGGACTGCAAATGTCTACATGAGATAAGATTCTGGCTCATTGCTGCTACTAGTAGACCTCAGATTTGCAGCACCGTCCAATACCCTAGTATCTGCTTACAGAGGATGCTTTGGATATAGAGGCTTCTCAGTTAGAAAAAGAAGATTGTTGTTGCTGTTATGGAACAGAGACTAAACTAAGCAGCATATTGTTTTATGTCGTAGCTAGCAATTTGGCTCATCTGAAAAAATAACATTAGAAAGCAGGTACAGTAAATGTAGCTGTATATCTCAGCATGTGGCTGATCTTTGTGACTGAGTAGAATTGAGCTTGGGTGGTCTTGGCTGGGAGAGTCCCCCAAAATGGCAGTGGTAGAATGTGTTTCTGTATTGTTGCCCAAAAAAGCTATAAACATGGCTATGAAATCATGAAAAGCTAAGTTCAACCTGAAAAGAGACTTTGCTTTAAATCAGTGTTTTTCCAATTTAACAACTGTAATATGTGTGGACTTCAATTCCCGGAATTCTCCAACCACACACCTAAAAGCTGCCAACTTTGAAAAACACTGATTTAAATATAACTGGAGCTTCCCTTGATCTCTCCTAAACCCTGAAAACTATTGCACATTTCTCCAAGATTTATTAGAAACTTTGAACTTGGATGAACAATATTCAAGTCCTTGATGTGATCTCATTTGAAACTTGCCTTAGCTGCAAAATGGCAATGTTAAGGAGATGCCTCATAAAATTGTTGTAAAAAAAATCCCTCAATGTTACATTTTGAGTCAAAATGAGTAGTAACTGCAATTTAAATCAGGTACGTATTTATCGGCGTATAACACGCACTTTTTCCCCCTGAAAATAGGGGGCAAATGATGTATGCGTGTTATACGCCGATATAATGTTAAGAAGCCTTCGGTGAATGCTGCTGGGATCGGGGATCAAGGACACAAATGAAAGAAGGGGAGGAGGAAGCAACCGAAGCCTGTCCTTCTCTCTGGGTCAGCTCTCTCAGTTGCTCTCTCGCTCCTCCACCAGCACAGGAAGAAACTGCTTCAAAGAAGCGGGGGGCTTTTCCTGTCGCCTCTCCCCACCCCCACCCCGTCCGCCCGCCCGCCCGCCCGCAGTGCTCCGTTCTGCCTGCCTGCCTGCCTTCGTTAATGGTTGAATCGGAACAGCTTCGGCTGAGTAAAAGAGGCGAATAGTTATTATTCTCAGCCGAAGCTGCTCCCAAACAACCAGAAACTAAGGCAGGCAGGCAGAATTTTTTAAATTTTTTTTCCTGAAATTTCCCCCTTAAAATGAAGATGCGTGTTATACGCCAGTGCGTGTTATACGCCGATAAATACGGTATATCACTGCCCTCTGCTGCAAAAAAACCAGAACTGCTTTGTTGATCGTTGGAAGAGGTGCTTGCCTTTTCTAGCATTTAGCTTTGTCATAACTTGAAAGAGGAAACTGGTAAAATAGGTGGGCAGTATGCACATGATTTATCCTTTGGTTTAGCAAAACAAACACCACCAACCCCCAATCATTCTGTTTGCCTAGAGTGGCAACTGTTAGCAAGTGCCTAGTTCCCCTGGCAACCTAGCAGTTCGAAAGCATGCAAATCAGAGGTGGTATTCAGCAGGTTCTGACCAGTTATAGAGAACCAGCAGCGGAAATTTTGAATAGTTTGGAATACCACCTCTGACTGGCCCCACCCCCTATCTATTCTCTGCCTCCTAAGTCCCAGTGATTGGCTGGGTCTTCTTTTGTTGCCTTGCACAGGAGAACGGAGCTGGAAAGCAGGTTAATGGGGTGGGGAGGGAATGAGGATTTCTTCCTCTGCCACACCCACCAAGCCACGCCCACCAAGCCATGCCACACCCACCAAGCCACACACACAGAAACGGTAGTACAAATATTCGAATCCCACCATTGATGCAAATGAGAGTAGATAAATAGGTACCGCTTCATGGGAAGGGAACAGCATTCCCTATGCCTCGGTATATAGTCATGCTGGCTACATGACAAGGAAAGACTCTTTGGACAATGCTGGCTCCTTTGGCTAAGAAATGGAGATGAGCACCACCCCTGGGGTTGGAGATGACTGGACAGGGGAAACCCTTAATTCCCTTACAGAAGGACCCATGCATGGCAAGTAGAACAAAGAAGAGGATACTTGATCTCAGTTTTATGAAATCTAACTTCCTTATTGATATGTGGTGGTCCATCATCCATGTTTTAAGATTTATTAAAAGAAATCAGAAGCAACAGCACCCACAGTCATGAGAGGCCAGGCAAGGAGATGCGTGCCTCGATTTGAGTGAAATTGAGTTGGCCACACCCAGCCAATAACATGACCACCAAGCCATGCCCACCCAGTCACATGACCACCAAGCCACACCCACCAACTAAGCCACGCCCACAGAACCGGTTGTTAAAAAATTTGAATCCCACCTCTGTTGGTAAGGCATGGGATTTCAGCATGAAGAGTTTCACCATCAACTGCACATTTATCCATTATCCTTGACCAGTGAATTGCCATAGAATCCTCATAGAGGATAGCACAGGTAATCCTCAACTTATAACAATTCATTTAGCGACTGTTCAAAGTTACAACAGTACTGAAAAAAGTTGGCTTATGACCATTGTTTACACTTCCGACCATTACAGCATCCTCATGGTCACGTAATCCAACTTCAGGTCCTTGGCACCTGGTTCATGTTTGTGACGGTTGCAACATCCTGTGGTCATGTGATCAACTTGTTTTGACCTTCTGACAAGCACCATCGATGGGGAAGCCAGATTCACTTAACAACTTGGATACTAATTTAACAATGGTGATAAGAAAGGTTGTAAAATGGGGCAAAACTCACTTAACAAATGTCTCGCTTAACAACAGAAAGCTTGTGCTCAACTGTGGTTGTAAGTCAAGGGGTACCTGTATTGTTTCCGTGGTTTATGAATTTGATTAACTTATTGAATTATTTCTGACAATTTTCACTCTAAGCCACTCTTGAGATTTTAAACAAAACGCAAAGCAAAGCATACGTTTAAAAATAAGGGTTTTTTTTCAGAGAAAAAAGAGAATTCATAAAGCTTGTGTTACAACTTTGCACCGCATTTCAGGGAAATTATGCTTTAGCACTCATCACTGATTCCACATGAGATGTTGAATTACATTTTACCAGCTCTGAAAAACATAGCCTGGTAGAAAATAAGGAGCATCCTCATTATCTCAGCAGAAGAAAGATTATTTTCCCCCATCATCCCACTAAAAGCTACCTTGCTTTGGATCTCTTGTCTGCAACCAGGGAAGGGAAAGAGGCTGAGAGAATCAACCTGGAAATGGTTGATAATAGCTTCCTCACAACAGAAACAAAATGGGAACTTAAAGGCTACATTTGTTCTGGGTTTTTGTTGTTGTTGTTGTTGCATACAATTTTGTGAACTAGGTTAAATACATGGAGTCATGCATGTGCAAAGTACAACGGGATAATCTTTTTTGGGGAGGAAAACAAACAAGTAAAAGGGGAAAGACCATGAAATGATAGCAGTTAGAGAGCCTGATTTCCATGCTGAGCCTGAAGGAATATGTCTGTCGCATTGAAAGCTGTTTTATAATAGTTTCATCTTACCATTGTAATATCCCCAGTGTAATGGACCTGGGTTTAGGAAGTTTTGGTTTCAGGGCAAAACTGGCACACAGTATGTTTTTGAACCTGCATAAAACTCCATTTATCATGTTACTTGTGCAAAAATACATAAAATAGCATGCATAATGTCCCATTCCCATCTTTTGTATGCATATATACATAAAATGTGCATTCTGTGCTGCCATAGAAATATGCAAAATATGGACTTAATGGACATTTTTGCGTGACCGATAGCCCTTGCTTCTATTTATCTGTTAAATGTTCACCATGCCATGGTGAGTTCTGATAGGTGTGATTTTAAGAAACCTTGTAACACTTAATTTTTGGCTAGGCAATCTAAAGTGTTAAATGTATGCTTGGAAAGCCAAATATTTTGGTCAGTGTAGTTCAGTATGTCTATTTCCAGAAGGCAGATGTACTGACAAAGGTAGATGTCCCAAAGCTATATTCATCCTTTGAAATCTGGTGAATACATTAATTGCTTCTTAAGGCTGGCATCCTCCCAGTACAATTAAGATCCTAATAGATCAACAATTACAGCCATGCTCTGTGGGGGAAAGATTAAATTGATCCCAGTTAACCTCAAGGCTCTGAATTGCATCAAGTTCTAATATCTTAGCTGTTTTGCTATTAACAGCTTGAAAAAGGCTTTGACTGAGGGGGCCTTTTTTCTGTCCTTTGCTGTCTTGGTTGTTTTCATCCATCCTGTAGGGCAGTGGCCCCCAACCTTTTTTGTGCCGCGGCCCGGTACCGGCATCACAGAATGATCCGCAGCCTGGTACCGGCATCAGCATGCATGACAAGTCAAGGCGAGCCGAGCGACCGGCCAGCCAGCCGT
Source organism: Notechis scutatus (assembly GCF_049901735.1). Lineage (NCBI taxonomy): Eukaryota > Metazoa > Chordata > Lepidosauria > Squamata > Elapidae > Notechis > Notechis scutatus. Next base: position 52,694,680 of record NC_142011.1, on the reverse strand, counting down.
CCCCCACTTCTCCCCGCCACCTTCAACTCCTCCTTTGTACCTTTGTCGATGGGCTTCCCTTCAGGACAGCTTCGGGACGGTTGCTCGGCTCGCCTTGCCTTGGGTGCTGAAAGAATCCTCGTGCCTTAGTTTCGTTCGAAGCCCCCCCCCCCTTCGATGAAACTAAGGCGTGAGGATTCCTTCAGGACCCAAACGCCGCTTTCCAACCGGAAAAGCTCACCTGGAAGCACTTTCTCGTCAAACAAGATGGCGGCGCCCAGCAAACCGGCGGCCCGGTAGGAAATGTTCCACGGACCGGTACCGGTCTGCGGCCCGGTGGTTGGGGACCCCTGCTGTAGGGCTGAATGTCCTTAACTCCAAGCATTATCACTCTTTCTTGCAACCTTCCCCAACCTATATCCCACCTTCCAGATGTTCGGGGACAGCAGCTTCTAGAATTTCAAGTCGTCCCAGGTAAAGAACACACTGGCTAAAACTCTGGCAATTGCCACCAGAAGAGCACTCTGATTGAAGCCCTTAAGTTGTTTTTCCATCTAGAACAGAGGTCTCCAAACTTGGCAACTTTAAGACTTGTGGACTTCAATTCCCAGAATTCTCCAGCCAGCTGGTTTGAGAATTCTGGGAGTTAAAGTCCACAAGTCTTAAAGTTGCCCCCTGATCTAGAATCTAGATAGATCTTCCATTTGCTATTGTATCAACCAGTAGCCTTTGGTGAGAATTAGGCAAGATTGGATTTATTCCTCATAGCATTTGACCCTTGTCATGTTTCCAAAACAAAAACTGTGCTTACTCTAGTGGCTCTCAGGGCAGTTGAGGTTGCCTGATATAATGGATGGCTGTTTTTTACTTTGTTAGACATAGACATAAAACAACTAGAAAGCTGTAATTGTATCACTTAGCCTTGCCAACTGCTCTCACTGCTGAGAACGATAAAACTAGAAGTTTTATCTCAGTTAATGACCAATAAATAACAAAGTAAAATATAAAATATAATGAGATTCAAATAAGGTATATTTATACAACTGTTAAGTACAGTGATATACTATAACAGAATTATGAGAATTAACTCTATAAAATCAATAATACTAAATAGCAAAGCCTAAAAAGTTTTTTAACTGCATATGTTAAAACTATTGTTTAGACTAAGATACATGAATACTTCGTTATCATTCAAGCTGAAATATATAATACTCCCCAAGGTATATAAAAAAACTTGAGCATCTAAGGTTGATTTTTCATTTTACATTTTGTAGGATGCCTTCTATACACATTATGGCTTTGTAGAAAGTTAGCACCTATCCCTCTCCTAGAAGAATGAAATATTTTAGGATATACTAAAAAGGCAGAATATTTCCCCTAAAAAGAGAAGTAGAAACTCAGAAGCAGAAGCTCACCTTTGTTAATGGGTGGGCCATTAAGACTTCAGCCAGAGTATTCTATATAACAAAGGCCTCTACCCATCTCACCATTGGCCTGGGAAGATTGCATCAGTTAGCACTCAGGTGAAGCCATGTGGTCCAGACAAAGCCTACAAAGTTAGCGAAGACCGCCGCCCCTGGGAGTCTGATAGCCAATGGGATACATTTTTTATACAGGAACAGGAAACACTAAGGTGGGGCCCCACAGAGGGTATGAAACCAAGGGATTCTCAGTATCCCTTCCCTTTTTCACTCAGGAACTCTGAGGCATGTGGTCCTGTGCACCATTAAACCTTCTTTCCAAGCAACTTCTATGAATCCAGTGTCTTTTTCCCCACTGGAACTGAACCCAGAAGGATATTTCTTCCAACAGCTTCTTGTGGTACAAAATATTACTTCCACTTACTTAAATAATTTGTTCAGTTGCAGTTCATGCCCATTTAGTATCCATCTTTGAATTTCAGGGCACTTTGCAAAAATTATGTTCTTGGTCTTGTCATAACTGATCTCAGTAATTTGCTCCGAGAAGGAGTCCACAAGGAATACCAGATCATACCACCATCTACGATGCCTGTCTTGCATCCCTAGATAAAGTATGTCCACTTCAACACATTAAACAGTTACACATATTGATATCAAAAGTTTCAGATAAAGTAGAGCCTATTCTATTGCTGCATCATCTGGAAATTACTAATGTACCAAATATTCCAAAGCATTTGTTATATTTACATAATACATAATTCACAAGCAAAGAAGCATAATATAGCCTTATCAGATGGCTGGTAGGAAAATGCTTAGTTTCCATCAGCACTTTGAACAGGAAGCTACTTACACCCCCTTTAGCCAACTTCAGTGTATTTTATAAACCTAGCCTGTGTCAAACGATCATTCCGACCTATATCACTCTTTTGTTCAAAAGCAAACAACGATCTAATATTGTTTCAAGACAAAGTGAGAAAGACTGATTCAGCAATGGCAATCCTGTATTGGTATTGTTTTTGTTTCATGACCAAATTGGTCCTTTTGCTCTCAGTTCATATGCATTTCATACTGTTTAATGAGTATGTTTTCTCTGAGAAGATAAGACTCAGAGGAATGACAACTGACAATCTGAGGTGGTCTGCTTGCATGTAATTGAACTACAGCTGCTCATGAGACCATGTTTGACTACAGAACAATAGCATATCTTTATCGTGTGCGGGGTCAACTACTTATAGTAAGGAAGTAAAATATAAGCTTCAGAAGAAATTAAGATGTTTATTTTATTTTTTCATCCAATGGCAAATACCCAGAAGAAGAAAGAGATCATAGTGGGATCCCAACTGGCTACCAACCAAACTGGCTACCACAATTCTGTTTTCTGAAATGTAGCTGATACCAGTAATGAGCTGGGATGATTTTCATGCTTGCTTTTCCATAATTGCTCATTCAGGACAAGCAACAGTTTGAGGGACCTGAGAGTGAGCCAGTTCTCATTCACTTCCTCACCCTGCTGCCTTCCAAATGTGCTTTGCTATAATTTCCAGCATCCCTCTCAAAATGGTGAGTATTATGTTGACCCTGAAAATTGGGAACTGTAGACAAATGCATCTGAAGAGCAGCAGACAAGGAAGTCTGGCTTAACTCAGTAGGGAGCATAGATAATATATAAAGGTGAGAAGCAGAAGCTTCAAGTGGTAATATACTTTTCAAAGCTGTTGATTCTAATATTAGTGGTAGCTGCTACAAAATGAAATAGGGTGTGTGGGAGGTAATTTTAAAGGGCAGCAGAAGATCCTTTTTGTGTTGCTCTAATTGACAGCCTAATTCCTTTTATATTGTCCAGGGTCTATTATACAAATCATACTATGAACAAGGACATTTTGTCAACAGTTTTTTAAAAACAGGAATAAGTTAATCACAGTTTATTGAACAAGGCAGGGTTAGATGCAGATGAAACCCTACTTAAAGAACCCCTATTTAAATCATTGGAACTTTAGAGACATTTAAGTTAAATTGATTGATTTTGGTATGTCTGACTCCATCAGGATCCAATCCATTTAACATTGAAATGGGTTTCTTAAAAATGGGAGCATTCTATGCAAAGTAGGTAATGCATACATATCCTATACTCTTTGATCCGAACAGCTGTGCTTTAAATGGCCTCCAAGGACATTTTTATCATAGAGCTGGACTTTTCTCCTTGAGGCACTGTCTCTCCTGAAGTGGCAAGACTAAAGTCATAATTTCTCACAAGGCAGAATGCCAACATTTGAACTTCTATAGTATGGATGTGTGTGATGTCATAGCACAATCATGGCATATTTTCAGTAAGGTTTTTGCTTCTGAAAATGAGTTTAATGTCTAAAGCCAGACTGCATTTCATCATTTTATTTATTACATGTTTTTTCAATATCTTTTGGTGAGAAGCTGCACAATTTGCTTTCTCTATAAACCAGCCAAAATGTCTGTAATGATAGCTTTATGTCTAAATGTACAAGTCTAGCAAAAATGGAGGCAAGGGTACTCCAAATTTTTACTGATAATCCAATCTATAAGATAGGTTCTCTCCAGACATCAGTCCATAAGTATTTTAAAGTATTTCCAGTTTGCTCATTCTTTTCTACCTCTTCAGAATAACAAAGTGCTGTTATTCAGATAACCATGTATACACATTTCAGCAGATGCCTAAGCTCTTCTATATACAGTACATGTTATACCACTGGAATGCCAAGTTTGCTGTTATCAGAAAATTACTTCCTAGCCTATTTTGAATTATTAACCAAATATTCTGCATTATTTTTTTATCTGTCCCAAAACGGAATGGCCTTGTAAAAATATATTTGTTTGATAATATCATGGGTGAATAGCTACAGGCTCAAAAGAACTTAGAGAATTAGCCTCTGTGCACTAACAAATATTCAAACTTTTTTTTCCCTGGCAGAACAAAACTAACAGGGATGAGTACAGTTTGGGTAGAAATATATTTGATACAGGCTGTAGAAATTTTCTTCTGTGCTCTACTGTTGTAAATAAAGGCAGAGAAAATTAAAGAACTGTGCAGAGCATAGCAGCTAAGTAGGTACTTCATCATAAAAAACCTAGATTGCTGTTGGCATCCATTTTTTATCAAACACTTTTGGTGCTATTTTCTAGGGGTACAGCACCAAACCAATTCCAAACCTAATCACACAAGAGAGCAGTATTTTGGGAAGATTTTTATTACTAAGTCACAAATGTGACAAACATCCACCTCTAAAATTAGTAGAAATCATACATTGTACTTGCAAAGACTTTTCTCTCAAAGAACACTCTTCATAGCATTCCATAGTACTTTTTAAGCAAAGCTTGCAAAAATAACTTGATTTAAGCTATGTAAGCTAATTTCTGTGAGAATTATTAAATGTATTTTCAGCAATTGCATTAGTTTTGAACATGTGATGTCAGTTCATATATATTAACACAACTCTGAAAAGAAGATAGGGTGAAATGAATTGACGTTGTGGTGTCCAAGACATAACTGAGCCTCCCAAACTTTCTGCCATGACTATATATTTAATACACCCCCACAACACAAACACTTTAAGGGAAGTAAAAACTAGGACAATTTATATTGGTCATTTCAAAATTTTCGTACTATCAGCTCATTTTCTTTTTATGTACACTGACAGCATATGCGCCAAAGACAAATTCCTTGTGTGTCCAATCACACTTGGCCAATAAAGAATTCTATTCTATATTTTATCAAGTGGGTCCTGGATTTCCATGTTATTCCAAGAGCATCAGTAACTGAATATAATAATAAATAGAAATATGAATAATTTGAGTAAAGTTTGTTGAGTATCAAAATACGTGTGTGTGTGTTGTTTGATGGTAATTGTCTTCAAAGATGACAAATACTGAAGACTGAGGAAACAGAATGTATAAACTGAGATAATTTATGAGTGATGGGTTGTGCTGTTCAGAAGATATTCATTGGTCCTGTACATCACCAGAATGATACACTGATAGTCCTTGTTTAGCCATCACAACTGGGATTGGCAATTTGATTGTTAAGTGAAGCAATCGGTAAGTGAAACCACAATTGTGCTTATGACTTTAACTTTCCTTTGCTTTACAGACTTGCAAAGATTGTAAATGCAAGGACTGATCATAAAGTTACCTTTTCATCACTGTTGCAACTGTGAATGGAATCAAATGACCAAGCCACTAAACAAGGACTACCTATATGTGATTAACATTATCACGTTTCCTTTCTCAGGTTCATACATATATAATACTGCACCAAGCTTTAAGAAGACATGTTTTAGAAGTGAAACAAATCTTCAAGTGATGTTATTTAATGACCTAAGAAATCCTCAAAATGAGAAATGTAACAGATATTTTCTTCATTGCTGCTACAAAGTTAGCAGACCCCAATAAGAAATACTAGATCAGAATTCCTCAACATTTACGGCTTTGCGGACTGGCGGGGGCGGGGAGAGAGGGGATGGTTTGGCATTGAGGGCTGGCAAGTATGCACATGTAGCTGCATTTGCACAATACACCTACACATATATAAACAACAATATTATTTTTTAAAAAAATCATAAATATAATGAAACTATTATTTTGCTTATTATAGTTAACACAGAGAATTGTTCATTCTGTTACATTTTCATACATCTGTAATTTCTTTGAATTTGACAAACTAACATGAATAATTATGAACAGAAAGATCACAGTATACATATAACTGAGCTATTAGAGCTGCTCCATTAACATTGGGCATCATTCAAATATAATACTCTAACATAAATGTGTTCTTAATTTGTAGTTATCTGGAACATATTTGCAAACTACATACTGTACATTTGGGGAAATATTTTGTCCTGCCGTTGATCAATCAGCATTTATGGCATATCCCAAACACTGAGATTCTGAATGTTCTAATAACTGGAAAGTTAGATTTGTTTAAAAGACAGCATAGCCTGTAAAAATGTGTGTCATCAGTCATTTTTACGGTGTAATCCTGCGTATCTCTGAAATTATAAGGAAGTAAGCTTATTCCATAGGAGAACATATGAGTTGGATCAGAATTTTAATATTTTAAGACTCTACGTTGGTGTTTCTTTATTTCAGCCACTTAATATTTGTGAACTTCAAGTCCCATGCTGGCTGGGCAATTCTGGGAATTGAAATTCATACGTCTTGAAATGGCTGAAGTTTTGTTGGATAGGCATTAACCCCATCCAACAAAACTTGAGTCCCACATCCTGTCTCTTCATCTTGGCACAGCCATTGGATTTTTGCAGCTATGAGTGACCTGTTCATTTCCTATAGACTGTTTGCCTTTGTTCATCTTTGGCCTTTGCACGATTTGTCAAATCAAGCTGCCAAGGAATTCTCTGGTTTGAGGCTTCTTTTTGTTCATGTACACATAGGCACATATTTAGGGCACACATAGAGCCATTCCTCCAAGTCCTTCTTCGATGGCATAGGAATGTAGAAAGAAGGACTTTTTCTGTTGATATAAGCAAAGCTGGGACAAGATCTCTCTCAATGGAAAGAGGCATTGGTTATTGTTAGGAGTAAATCACCATAGCCAATACCTGTTCAGGGTGAAGCGTGGTTTTCATAGATTTTCCTAATATGATTTGCCCATTGTTATTGCCTAAGGGTCTTTGTGGGTGTCTATGTGTCCGTGTATAAATCACTGCATTATTTCACTCAAACCGTGTGGATGGGATTCAATTTAAATTGATTAAGGCTGATTCAACTTCTCCAGTTATTCTGAGCCATTGTCAGCCCCCCCCCCCCCCCCCCCCCCCCCCCCCCCCCCCCCCCCCCCCCCCCCCCCCCCCCCCCCCCCTTTCCCCCTCCCCCTCCTCCCCCCCCCCCTCCCCCCCCCCCTCTTTTTTTTTTTCTTCCCCCCCCCCCTTCTCCTCCCCCCCTCCCCCCCCCCCCCCCCTCTCCCCCCCCCCCCCCTTTCCCCCCCCCCCCCCCCCCCCCCCCCCCCCCCCCCCCCCCCTCCCCGCCCTCCCCTCCCCCCCCTCTTTTCTTTCCTTTTTTTTTTTTTTTTTTTTTTTTTTTTTTTTTTTTTTTTTTTTTTTTTTTTTTTTTTTTTTTTTTTTTTTTTTTTTTTTTTTTTTTTTTTTTTTTTGAAATAGTTGACCAGAACAAAGGCAGGACACTTCTAAATTAAGTTTAACTCACCAACAACATAGCTGCTGGGTTGATATGGAATATAGAATAGCATGTTGTACAATTATAAATTTGGAAAGGAGAGTAAAAGATAGTTGTGCCTCATAGAAAATTATGGAACTTATAAGGAAGAAAGGGGAATATAAACTTTTCCTAAAGCACGAGAAGACATTACATCAAATGAGGCTTTGACACTCTCTTCTGACTGCAATGATTCTGAAGAATCAACATTATTCTAAAAATTGGTAAATGATAGTTTGGGTGAAGAAAAGAAGTCGTATAGGCTTGAGTGTCCAAAGAGGAACGGAAGAACCATTAGACTAGTTTGTTTGAATGTCATCCCACTCCAGATAATTCTACAATTAATCTGACACTTTGTGATGCTACACGTTGGCCCCCTATCTCATTAAAAGAAATTGAACATCTGATACTGGTGCTGCCATCAGGCAAAGCCCCTGGAGAAGACTATATCTTGGTGATTTATTAAAAGCTGATATATTGAGAATTTAAAATTTCATTTTTCTAATTTTCCAGCTAGACTTAATGCTTTGGGGGGGGGGGGAAGCAATTCACACCCTGGACAGTGAAGATAGGAAACATAACATGATGTAGCAAAACGTTGTGTGGAGTATGAAGATTTTGCAATAGCCGATCTCCTAGTTAGTGTCCACATTAGCATACAAAATTGGTTATTATGAAGGAACTGAGAAGCAGGCAATAGAAACATTGTTTTATGAGGTGCACCTTAATCCAGTATTGCCAGTAACAATGAAGTCATATCAATGAACCTCTCAAAAAATTCAATTATAACGTTAGGAAAACATTCAGTCAGGATAGCAACAATTTTGACCTACATTTTGACCTACATAACCTGTAGTTATGTTTATGCACATAATGCAGAGTTTTCTGGTACATCTTTAATGTGAGCCTTTAGTGCAGTTAAACACCTTAGAAGTTATCTGATCTTGAGAAGTACTTTTTTAAAACCATGTTTCTCCCTTTGTTTTTATTAACACGACAATCTGTGCATCTAGGTTTATTGGGGTAATAAATGCCCAGTGTTAACAACCACAGGCTACAGATAGCCAACACAGGATCATGAAAGGATCTAAACTGAAGAGAAATTACAGTTTAACCATTTTCATACAGGCCAATATTCTATAGGTGCTAATGGGATCAGAATTTTGCACATCCCCTTGATTCTGGTATTTCTCAGCTATAAGAGTATAAAAGTAACTTCTATAAGTTACTTTTTAATATCCTCTTTGAATCTGAGTTTTCTTCTCTATTTAAGTGGAGACCTTTTATTGAAAGGTAAAATAAGGAGTGGGCATTAGCAAACTTTTCTTGTTTAACAGGAACTCCTGCTAATTAGAAATCTGTGACTTGTTTTGATAACTTTGCTTTTGCATGCTGTAGAAATAAGTTTAATCTCCTTTAAAATTAAATTTACAGAGAGATTATAGTGTGCACAAGCTGGACTTTAACTTCCAGCTATTGTCCCATATGCAAAATGTCTGTCATATCCTGTTCAGTTTGTCTATAATCTCCTAGAATTTGTGACTTCTAAATATCCTTTCAGATTTTTCATCCACTTTGCCATGCTGTAATTCATTAGATTATGTTCATCTGGCCATGCAAACCAAATTATGCATTTATCCTAGTGGAACTTGGTTAATTGCAGAAGCCAAACAGGTCAGATTGGTTATTATTTGGATAGGTCCTCCTGCCTGGAAATTTCAAGGTTGTTGGCTAGACTGAGGAGTTGAAAAAAATCTCAGGAAGAAGGCAGTGATGAAGCACTTCCATAATATTGCCAATAAAAGTATTTGCACACAGTAATCAGGAATTGTACTTGGCAGACATCATCTTTTAAAAAAATATATATAAAATATTGTTAGGTGCATTCAAATGCCCTAATCAATGACTATCCCAACATTTCAAGCATATTGATAATTTGATACCATCTGGTGGATGTCACTGGATGCTTATGGCATTTTCTAATATTTTTGTTTTGCTACAAACATACAGGTTGAGGTAGCTGGAATCTTATAATTTAATTCCAACAACAGCTTCAGATTCTGAGGGGACCACTATGCCATAGAATTCTCATGAAGAATTTCTCTGCTCCAAGTCCTATTCCAATATGTACAGGCTTGCATATACATTTAATTGATTTACTCTCTTTGTCTGGCAGGGTTGCGGGAGAAGAGGCTCTAAGAGAAAGGACATTTCAGCCTATTTTATGTCTTTTGAAAGTGTCTTAGTTTCAGTGAGAAATATCTGAGTATCATGAGTTATCAACAATATTTTCTTAAAATATTGAGAACATACTATTAATTACTATAACTGAAATTATAGAATATGAAGTAATTATTTAGGCTATCAAGTCCAATTTCCTGCTTACTGGAGGAATCGAAATTAAAATATCTTCAATGGGTGATTCTGCTTTAGCGGGCGTTGTGCTTACAGCCCAGCACCGTGCAGGACGTTTGGCATTTGCCAGAGAACACCAAGATTGGCAAGATTGGTGCCCTGTGCTCTTCACAGATGAAAGCAGGTTCACACTTGAGCACATGTGACAGACATGACAGGGTCTGGAGATGCCATGAGAATGTTCTGCTGCCTGCAACATCCTCCAGCATGACCAGTTTGGCAGTGGGTCAGTAATGATGTGGGGTGGCATTTCTTTAAGGGGCCGCACAGCCTTCCATGTGTTCACCAGAGGTAGCCTGACTGCCATTAGGTACCGAGATGAGATCCTCAGACCCCTTGTGAGACCATATCCTGGTGCGGTTGGTCCTGGGTTCCTCCTAATGCACGACAATGCTAGACCTCATGTGGCTGGAGTGTGTCAGCAGTTCCTGCAAGACAAAGGCATTGATGCTATGGACCGGCCCGCCCATTCCCCAGACCTGAATCCAATTGAGCACATCTGGGACATCATGTCTCGCTCCATCCACCAACGTCACATTGCACCACAGACTGTTCAGGAGTTGGGGGACGCTTTAGTCCAGGTGTGGGAGGAGATCCCTCAGGAGACCATCCGCCATCTCATCAGGAGCATGCCCAGATGTTGTAGGGAGGTCATAGAGGCACGTGGAGGCCACACACACTACTGAGCCTCATTTTGACTTCTTTTAAGGACATTACATCAAAGTTGGATCAGCCTGTAGTGTTTTTTTCCACTTTAATTTTGAGTGTAACTCCAAATCCAGACCTCCATGGGTTGCTAAATTTGATTTCCATTGATAATTTTTGTGTGAGTTTGTTGTCAGCACATTCAATTATGTAATGAACAAAGTATTTAATAAGACTATTTCATTCATTCAGATCTAGGATGTCTTATTTTTGTGTTCCCTTTATTTTTTTGAGCTGTGTATATATATGTGTTTGTGTGTGTGTTTGTGTGTAAGTGTGTGTGTGTGTGTGTATTCTTAAGTTTTCGTGGGTACTTACATGTATGGTATTCAGCTTTGTTCGGGTATTTTCCCACGTCATTGTAGTTGTGCTTTTAAAGTTGTAGCAACGTTTCGGCAGAATCTCATCTGCCATCATCAGGCTTCTGTATTGAGTTCTTCTGGCAATCACAGACGAACTCAATACAGAAGCCTGATGATGGCAGATGAGATTCTGCAGAAACATTGCTACAACTTTAAAAGCACAACTACAATGTCGTGGGAAAATACCCGAACTAAGCTGAATGCCATACATGGGCACCGAAAACTTAAGAAAACACACACACACACACACACACACATATATATATATATATATATATTTTCTTAAGTTTTCATGGTACTTACATGTATGGTATTCGGCTTGGTTCGGGTATTTTCCCACGTCATTGTAGTTGTTCTTTTAAAGTTGTAGCAACGTTTCAGCAGAATCTCATCTGCCATCATCAGGCTTCTGCATTGTGTCCGTCTGTGAGTCAGACTTTTACAGTGGTTTCAGATTTGAATTTGGGGCAGCCTATTGCTGTGCCAGAATGGTTTTTTCTTCATCCTGATTGGTTGGGAGTCTTGGTCTGTGTTTATTGGTCTCGGAGTTTGCTGTGTTCTGCTTGATTGGTGTCTCTAATATCTTCTGTCTGTTTTTTGGCTCTTTTTGTATCTTGATTGGCTGGCAGCATTGTGTTGCTTTATTGGAGGCCTTTAGTGCAGCTTGGCTTCGGGTAAATGGACGGCTATCATTAGTTAGGAAGCTGGGTTTCATCTGGGTGCCTGGTTGGGATGTGTTTGAGCTGGAAGTATCAGGGGGGATCTGTTTGTGCCCAGGTGTTTGCCTGGCTTGTGGTGTGGAGATTTTTTTGTTTGTGAGTGCAGGCTTCCAAATGATTGACGATCGAAAACGATTGACGATCGATTGACGAAGAAAAAACCATTCTGGCACAGCAATAGGCTGCCCCAAATTCAAATCTGAAACCACTGTAAAAGTCTGACTCACAGACGGACACAATGCAGAAGCCTGATGATGGCAGATGAGATTCTGCTGAAACGTTGCTACAACTTTAAAAGAACAACTACAATGACGTGGGAAAATACCCGAACCAAGCCGAATACCATACATACACACACACACACACACACACACACACACACACACACACACATACATATCACTTTTTCTATGAATGTGATATTTAGAGGTGTGTTAGTTTGGAACATGAATGATTTGTATTTCTGTGTACACATTATGTGTTATTATTTGAAAGCCCAAATGTAGGCAGTAGATATTAGAACTGATTATGCAAAAAGCTAGGGAAGTGAATGGAGAAACTTTAAAGATTTGCAAACGCTGGTAGAAAAGTGATGCGAGCTTAAATTATCACATGTTAAAAGGCAAACCACCAGATTCCAGTTTGAGAAGCAGAGCAGGTGAATTTTCAGTCCAGCAGATTCAGAGTACTGCCTGGTTAGTCCTTTCTGACCCGAGTTCTAACATTTGAAAGATCCAGTACAGAAGCCAGCAGATTTAGAAAAATGAATTTCCATTTCAAATCAAACTTCAATTTCTTTTAACCTCAAAAAAGGAATTCAAAACATATGTAGCACTATATATAGCATGGAAAGTATACTCCAATCATGGGATTTGCAGGGAAGAAATTGTTCCAGTTCCCAGACATCTACACACACCAAATCTACCGTAGCTGCCAGACATTTAGAAGGGGATCCCTGAGAAAGGTTAATGTTTAGCACAGTGATTCTCAATCTTGACAATTTTAATATGTATGGACTTCAACTTCCAGAATTCTTCAACCAGCTTGCAGATTAGGGAATTCTGGGGAGTTTAACACCACATATCTTAAAGTTGCCAAGGTTGAGAAACACCGGGTTAACAATTCTGCACTAAATTTAAATTTAGTTGACTCAACCTTGAATATGAAGGATCTGATAGATTCAGAAGAAATCTGTAATAGCCAACTATGCTTGAATACAGTTGATCAAATGAATTTCTAGAAGCATTTGTGATGGGAGTGGTCTGTACGCCCAGTAAAATGAATACAAATAAATAAATTTCAAGAGGAGTAAAACCACCTCAGGCAAATGCAAAGTTGTAGATTCAAAATATAGCAGGGAGACAAAGAAGAAGAGCTGGACAACCCTTGTAGATGTTAACCCACCATTGGAAGCAGGGAAAGGAGAATGCCAGAAGGGGAACCTCTGAGTTTTTCACAATTCTTCCCCGGGTACAAGACATGTATCATACAAGTGAAGAACAAGGGTCATACGGTTAAGGCTAGAAACTAGAAAAATGAATTCTAGTTGGATCTTAGGCATGAAGCCATTTAGGTGGCTTTGGGCCAGTTCCTCTCTCTCATCCCTGGGAATGAGACAACATCAAGTCTGAAAATCTTTCTGAGAAATATGCCATGACTTGTCCTGGCAAGGAATCAAGACTGATCAAAGGCACAAAACAAACCGACAAACAATAAATACAGCTCAAATACAATTTTAGTTACTCCCCAGAGATTTAATCTTCCCTCAGTCACAATAAAAATGCATTTCAGCACAACTTTCAGAGACATTTGGGGTTTTGCAGATAAGCATAGCCTTGTACACTTCTAATTCAGAAGGTTGATTTTCCTGGTCTCGAAATCAAAGCATTGTTGAGATCAAGAAGCTCCTCATTATACTAAATATGTGAAAAGAACAAAGTTGAGATACGTTTTGGTAGCACTAATACTCTGCTCTGCTATGTTCTACTATGCTCTGCTCTGCTCTGCTCTGCTCTGCTCTACTCTACTCTACTCTACTCTACTCTACTCTACTCTATTTTTCTCTACTGTGCTCTACTCTACTCTACTATATTCTGCCCTACTTTACTCCACGGGCATACAAGCATTTAAGGATGCTTAACTTTCTCAAAATTAGGGCCAGAAAGAGGTAACATTTGATAACTAACTGTGCCATTAATTGATCCCTTGAGTATTTTTTAATGATTTTCAAGCAGGTCCTTTTGCAATTATGTGTGACGTCATAGAATGGCCTCCAGAGTCTCGGCAGAATGAACAGTGTGAGAATTACACATAGACCAGGGGAGTCAAACTCATGTTGTCATGGCAGCATCACATCATGTATCGGGACTTTTCCCCCCTTTGCTAAACCTGGCATGAGTGTGGCCAGCGCGTGATGCAACCAGCCCATGGGCCAGGAGTTTGACAGTCTTGACATAGGACAGTGAGCTCTAACTGCAAAAGATCTTCTATCTCATTTTGGTCTAAACTACCTCAAAGAAGTTTCTCAAAGGAAATGTTTCCTAAATGGGAGGAGGAAGGAGAATCTCTGGCTTACATTACCATATAAGATTAACGATTTCAAGACTCTTTGCAAATCCAAGATTCACAAGTGCCACAGAAACTAATTGCTAGTACAATTACCAGATACTTTACAGAATCCTATTCCCTTCACTTACACAAGTCAGTGGTAAACCCAGATCTGTTTGTTTTTAATCTCCCCCTCATGCTTTTTCAGATATTCCCCGCTCCTCCAGTAGAAATTTTATCTTGTTTTGTTGTCATTTGAAGCAATCTTTGCTGGACTTGTCATGGAAACTGGCCTGTTTGTTTCCCTACACTATGAAGAAAGCATAACTAACCCTGACAATCCTAAGAGTTTCTTGCTGCCTTTGAGAGGAAGCATTCAACAGTTTTTGGTAGAGGGACAGTGGTTTCCTCAAAAAAAAAAAGCGGGGGGGGGGCTTTAATCCTGAAAGCAAGTCTATCCTCATATCAAGAGACACAATTGCATGAATCAGAACTTCTCAGAATGTGATTTGCAAGCTCTTTTAGGTACTCTGTGGAAATGTTTAAATGCATAGTTACTGTAAGCGTTACAAAAATGCTTTGATTTTCTGTAGAGAAGAGCAGCAAAAATTTAACGTGGGACACCATGGTGTCTAATATTCAAGTGATTTGCGAAGAAAGGAAATTGAGCAGAAAGTTAGGCCTAGATTTCTCCTTGTCCTTTTCATACTTTTCTGTAACAGGCAATGATACCCTATTATACCCCTTTCCAACCCAATATATGGCCATAATGATGATAGAAGCTTTATTGTGACCTACCCTGAGGTATCAAATTGTGAAATCTATTTTA
Organism: Notechis scutatus; assembly: GCF_049901735.1. NCBI lineage: Eukaryota > Metazoa > Chordata > Lepidosauria > Squamata > Elapidae > Notechis > Notechis scutatus. The sequence continues at coordinate 52,679,502 of NC_142011.1, read as the reverse complement.
GGGCCCTTAGACCATCAGTCATTCTAATAAATTTTATTTTTTGAGGGACTCCTGATAAGTCAAGATAAATCACATTTATGTTTTTTTTAATCTTACCCTGCACTTCCCGATTGGTTCTTCTCCTGGTTGCTTTAATGAGATGGGTTCCTGCATCAATTGTTTTTCCCATTAACATTTTGTGTCTTCTCAACTGGTAACACAGTAGGTGATAATGGATACATGAATATAGGAGAGTTCTAGTGTCTTTTCAATGCTTGTTTATTTGTACATTTACTGTTCAAACAAGGTACCATGGAGGCAAACAGGCCTGGCATCCTTAATCCACCTGAAAACATTATGTTCTGCCTGTCCTTTCAAAATCCAAGCTTGCAGTTTTTTTCACACTTCTCTGCAAAGCTCTAGCCTCAGCACCACTATGGAAATGAATTGCTCAACCGTGGACCATTCATAGTCATTAAGGAACATTTACTATTTTGTTACTCCTAATCATCTCAGGGATCATGGCAATCAAACTCCTTAAAATATCAGTGGCAATAACAATTTAACAGAGATGAAATTATAGATTTAATTTACCATATATAAAATATAACAGCAGCCTTTATGCTAGGATTACAGAGTGAATACAAGGATTAAATGAGTTAATAACTATGAATAAAAATAGGGCTTGTATTAAACCAATGTATATGTAAAACAAATTAAAGAAGCAAACAGAAACAGTTGCTGGATATTGCCAGAAGAATAATTTGGAGTTCCAACTTGAGCCGGGGCTGCACAAGAATAAATAAAAATGCGGAGATTTCCGGTTTGAGCTTCTTCGGTGACAGACCGAAACCGCGACTCTGCGCGGTTTCGATCTGTGCTCGCTGCTGGAGTGCCCCGAGCCAGCTGGTTTCGGGGCTAAGCCACCCCGTGGAGGTGGTGAAGAGTGGGGATACTGCCTGCAGGGTTGAGGAGAGCTGTATCTCTCCTCCTCAGCTGGCCATTATTCCCTTTCCTGAAGGCGGTTGTAACAGTGGTCAGAAATGGCCACCCCAAAGAAGAACTCGACCAGAAAAGAATGTGCAGGAGGAAGATAAGAAGAGAAAGTTTTGGTTGACCGGGTCAAACAGCAAAAGGAACAACTAAGGTACCCTGGAATTTAAACTATATAAAAAAAAATAACAATGTTCCCAAAGAAGATTTTCAAGCAGCGAAGGAGAGAGAAAAGGGAAAGGATTTGGTTTTTTTCTTCTCTTCCTTTCCCTATACTGACAGCTAAGAGACTTAAGCAAGAAATTGGGGAAAAAATCCACTTTGACATCAATAGGCTGAAAATAAAATAAAATCAATAAGCTGAAAATAAAATGTCAAATGGATAATAAAGATTTCTGGATACTTAAAAGCTTTTGAAAGCAGGAAAGGAGAGAAAAAGAATAAAAGGGCAGGATCTGGAAGGGAGGAGACTGCCTGGAATTAAAAAGAACTTACAGTAAAATCTCAACAAGACTTCTAAAAGATACATTTTAACTGAAACAAGGCAATAAAATAGTAAAACCCCAGGAAGAGAAAGTGAAAAAAGAAGCATGAAGAAACAGCTTGGGAGTATTTGGATTACTTGGTGATTTCTGGATTTTTGGTTACTGCATTTGAATGACTAAAATCAATCGGGTGGTTGTTTAAAAGTGTTTAAAATGGCACCACTTTTAGAAGAACTGAAAATGAAACTTAAAAAGTACAAAGAAGATGCACAAGAAGGGAGAGGTTCTTTTGGCTTCATATTTCAATTTTTAGAAATGGAGATTTGGAACTTTGAGAAACAACAAGAAACGCCTGCAGAACAAGAAGATTGGGACAAAGAAGAAGCCATCTTTGATGAACAAGTAATTTTATGTGGGGGGGAAAAAGGAAAGGGGGGGAAAGAGAATGAAAAGTTTAAGATTTGGAAAAACAACCCCAAAAAAGAATAGTTTGAAAAATAAGTATAAAATTAGAAAGCAACAGAAGAGGAAAATACAGAGAGAGAATTAGAAGTAGAGAGACAAGGGGGTAAAAAGGGGAGGGAGAAGAAGAGAGGGAAGAAAGAAAGGAAAAGAAGTTATAAAGGACAAAAACAAGATATAGAGAAACAGGGCCTATTTGGAGATAATGGGTGAAAATCTAATTGAAAAAGGGATTCTGCAAAGGCACATAAGATATTATTGTTATATTAGAAATAGAAATAATTTCAGAAAATATGAAACAATGTATGATTAATATGATGAATAAAATAGTTATCGTAAGTTAGTGGAATGTTTGTTAATAAATAAATGTAATAAAATGAATATTTAATGATTTATAAAACATAAGTGAAGAGAAATAGGGGAAAAATTAATTATGGAAAAATTATACGTGTCCCCAAGGAAGTATGATATTTAATTGAAAAGAAATGTTAAAGATGTGAAGACTTTAATGAATATTAATGATAGAACTGAATTGAAATGGAATGAGTGTTTTAATTACATATATTTATAATCCTTTTTTAAAAGAATATAGTGTGTATTTTAAGAATGTACCAAGCAGAATTTGATTGGAAGTTATGTATCATATTGAATGTTATAACCTTAAGGTATATATTGAAGTTTAAAGAAGAGTTGAATGGATAAAATTAAAAGATATAAAGGTGTCATACTCCAATTAGTAACTACAGGAGAAAATTTGTCTAATGAGAAAAGATAATATGAAATTGAAACAGGACAGACAAAAGTATAAATATAATGATTTGAATTGAGATGAGATAATTAAAATAAAGTTGAGAAAATTAAAAGAGGGGAAAAACTATATAGAAAATGCAAAATAGTAATAAGATATGGAATAGAACACGAAAATGAGCATGAAATTGAGTTTGTGTCTGTATAAAGAAGTGTAACCCGGGACCATGCTACTTTCAAAAAAGATGTTTTACTTGTATTATGTTTTTTTGTGTGTGTGAAAACCCAAATAAAACTTTTTTTTATTAAAAAAAAAAGAATAAATAAAAATGAGATCCAGACAGCTGTGAGGAAAGAAGAAATAATTATTCCTAAAAGCAAATAGTGGCAGCTGCTGAGAAATGGGGGTAAAGCAACACAGTTAAATAGGGGAGCTTTTCCTGGGTGTATGTGGAAGTGTCTACATGCTGATTCTAGGGTGACACTTGAGAGACATGTATGTGTTCTGTCTCACCTGTGGCCACGAGGTGAGAGTCCAAATGTCCAAAGGAAAAAACATGAACAGACAATATCAGGAACAACAGAGTTAACTTTCCTTTGGCTGAATTCGTCGTTGGCAGATTTCCCAGAAGCTGTCTGCAAATTCTGATAATGAGCAGAACTATAAATCAGAGACCAACGGCAAACAGAATACTTTGTCCAAACTGCAGATGCAAATTAACAAGTTTGACCCAAACGGGGATTCAAAGCTAACATGCCTCCTTATATTCCTTGAGGGGCGTGTCAGTCTCTTTCCTCAGTCCCTGATTCGACGTCTCCTTCCAGTTTGTGCTTGACGTTTCTGCTTACATCTGTTCCTTGCATCAAACCAACATTCTTCGGTTTGATCTTCATCCAAGGACTCTGGCACGTTCTCCTGCTTACCTGCCGACACCTGAGGTATAACTAATGAGGAAGGTCCTGGAGTGGATGAGGATTCCGAAACTTCCAGCAAAGCAGGTTCAAACCCCAATGCCTCCTCTTCCTCCTGACTCCCATTTATGTCACTCAACAAGGCAGGCTCAAACCTTAATGCCAGATCTTCCTCATCACTCGAGCCTATGTCTTCTGACAGAGCAGGTTCAAACCTCTGAGTCACAACATGTATGTATGTGTGTGTTCGTGGGTGGGTGTGTTACGTCTTCTTGTGAACATGCAGTTCCACTGGGAGACCTAATTTAATGAACTATATTTGTGTTTGTAGACCTCATCCTTTGATATGTGGATTAGGTTTGGTAACTTATTTGGAAGTTTGAGGAAGTTTGGGTAAAGGATTTTTCTCCATTTGCTATTTTTACTTGATTAATTTAGTTTCAGCTTGAGGTAGAGATGCTGATTCTCAGACCATTGTGTTTTAAGGGGAAATGGAAACAGTACAAAGAATAAAATATATTTGGATATAAAACTTCTCACAATAGGTAAACTGTCCTTTAAAGGAAGCTTAAAATCCATGCAGTTTTCTTGATAGCAATATGAAACAGGGTTTGCTGTTGTCTTCTTTGACAATGTTTTTCAGCTCTTGCCATCTTATATGGCCCTGAGATTTTCTCGCAGCCTCCCATCCGAACCCAGGCCCAAATCTGGTGAGCTTTTAAAGATAAAAATAGGCTAGGAGTAGCTGAATCTTAATTGCCAATACCTTAAAATGAATGGATGTAAGTTCACTGGCCTTCATTCGGAAGGCTCGTAGAAGTCCTTTCAACCATGTGATTTTTTAAAAATAGATCTATCTGCAGAACTGTATTTATTGTACCTCATCTCAAACATTATGCCCATTTCTAGACACCATACTTCAGGAAGAGTTCAGACAAATGGGAAAATATTTGGAGGAGGGTAAGGAGAATGATCAGGGATCCAGAAACTAAATCCTATGAAAAGAGATTGAAGAAACAGAGAATATTTTGTTCCGAGAAAAGAAGAAGCACTCTTCAAATAATTCAAAGGATGTCTTTCAGAAAAAATTCCAAATCTATTCTCAATCATTCTAGAATTCAGGGCACAAAATAATGTATTTAAGTAGGAGGAAGATAGATTCTTCTTAAATGTTAGAGAAAATTTTCCAACACTAAAAACAATTTGAAAGTTTCACTAGAGAAATAATGTGTGTGTGTGTGTGTGTGTGTTTTCTTAAGTTTTTGCGGGTGTTTATATGTATGGTATTCAGCTTTGTTCAGGTATTTTCCCACGTCATTATAGTTGTGCTTTTAAAGTTGTAGCAATGTTTCGGCAGAATCTCATCTGCCATCATCAGGCTTCTGTATAGTGTTGGTCTGTGAGTCAGACTTTCACAGCTGTGAAAGTCTGAAAGCCTCCAATACAGAAACACAATGTTGCCAGCCAATCAAGACAAAAAAAGGCACAAAACAGACAGAAGATATTAGAAACACCAATCAAGCAGAACACAGCAAACTCCAAGACCAATAAACACAGACCAAGACTCCCAGCCAATCAGGATTAAGAAAAAACCATTCTGGCACAGCAGTAGGCTAGCCCCAAATTTAAAACTGAAACAGCTGTGAAAGTCTGACTCACAGACGAACACAATACAGAAGCCTGATGATGGCAGATGAGATTCTGCTGAAACGTCGCTACAACTTTAAAAGCACAACTGCTATGACGTGGGAAAATATCCGAACAAAGCTGAATGCCATACATGTAAATACCCACGAAAACTTAAGAATATATATATATATATATATATATATATATATATATATATATATATATATATATATATATATATATATATATATATATGTATATGTATATGTATATGTATATGATATATGTATATGTATATGTATATGTATATGTATATGTATATGTATATGTATATGTATATGTATGTATATATGTATATATGTATATATGTATATATGTATATGTATATGTATATGATGTATATGTATAGTATTCAGCTTTGTTCGGGTATTTTCCCACGTCATTATAGTTGTGCTTTTAAAGTTGTAGCATATATATATCATAAGCTTACATGTATATATATTGACAACAGTAGCAGAGCCAGGGATGAGAATGGTTACACATCTTAGTATTCCTTGATTTCTCAACAGTGAGGTGACCAACTGTCCTCTTTTAGGGAGGACAGTCCTCCTTTTTAAGTTCTGTCCTCTCTCGAAAAGTGTCATCCTACATGTCCTCCTTTTTGATAAATGAAGACTAATCTGTAAATCTCCGTATTTGATCGATGCCGATCTGATCCATTGTGTGTGATGTGACATATTTGTATTTGACATGACGATTGATCAAGGCTCAGTACAGTGTGGCGAGACGCGATTATGAGATGCATGCGCTCCACACAGGAGAATTGGTTTGAGAGAGTGCACCACACGCAAGAGTGCGCATGCAAGAGTGCGCTGCATGCAAGAGTGTGCCACATGCAAGAGTGCGCCACACGCAAGTGGCTTTGTTTTTTTTCTCTTCAATTTATTTATCCCTTTCATTGTAAAAAAGTTGGTCACCTTATCAACAGCCTTCAGTACTGTATCCTACTGGGCCATCTTCAGCATTTGGGACTGGGAGGCATTATTCTGCAGTGGGTCTCCTTTCTCTGTGGATGGTTTCAATTGTTGTTGACGGGGGATGAGGCAGGGCTTGACTCTCTCTGTCTTTTTGTTTAACATTACATGAAATTGTTGGGTGAGGTCATCCATCAATTTGGAGTCAGCTATCATCGATGTGCTGATGACAACCAATTATATATCTTGACCCTGGGTTGACCAAGTGATGCCACTGAAGTTGTGACAGACTGCCAGGAGGCCATGTAGGCCTGTGTAGGGAAGACCAGGCCCAGGCTCATTCTTGACAAGACCGAGTGGCTTTGTTTGTATGTCCTCTCCCTCTTGGTTCTAGGGATAGTTCATGCTTAGTCTTTAATTGGGTTGGACTTACCCATCTGAGATTAGTTTGCAATCCATTGGTCCTGCTAGACTCACAGCCCATGCTTTAAAAATAGTGGCTTCTTCACAAGAGCTTTGCAAAGGCCTTTGCACAGGTGTTCTAATTGCATCTCTTCCTAAACTGGAAGGCCCTTCAGATCTTGGTCACTTTTCAACTGAATTACTGAGTTGTCACTGAAGGCCACTTGGAAGTTACAGCTGGTCCAGAATGCAGCAGTGCAGACAGTCATCAATGTGTCACAGTATGCCTAGGTTTCCCTGCTGCTTCACAATGCACTGATTGCCATTTGGCTTCCAAGAATAATTCAGGGTGTTGGTTATGACTTACAAAGCCTTTCGTGGTATATGATCTGGTTAGTTGTGAGACCACCTGTCTCCCTATATTTCTGCCTGTATGATGAGGTCAGCTACAGTGGTCATAGTCCAGATCCCATAAAATAAGCAGTATTTCCTTGTGGAACCCAGCAAGTGAGTCTTCTCAGTGATGGCTTCTGCCCGGTGGAAATCTGTACCGCTCCTACCCTTTTTGTCTTTTTGCAGATTGTTAAAGATCTGGTTTTTCTTTCAGATCTTGGGCTAGGATGATCAGCCGCTTCATGTTTTTGGCTTTTGTCTTACAGTCAGCTATATTCTTTTTTCTCTGATACATGTTGTTTGCTGCCCAGAGTTGCTGTGGAATTGGGTGGCCTTAAAATGTAAATAATAAAATAAAATAATAAAAAATAATAAATTGAAGTGAATTTTTAATAACCGGCTAGAAGCTGCAAAAGCTAAATGTGATAGACTTTAGGAGAAATAACAGTGCAAGAACTGACTAACAATATCCTAGAAAACATTAACAGAGGAAAACATTTTCATTAACAAGAAACAGCTTCCAGGTTGGGAGCCCTTTGCAGCAATTTTTGCTGACCAGATACTTCACTCTCAGTGTTGCTGTGAGCTTAACACAGCCTGACTCTGATGCAGTGACTGTAAAACACATGTTGGCACAGCTCCCAGGCTCCCGTGCTATCCCTTGCTTGACAGGGTTGGACTCTAGGCAGAGGGATGGTCTGAGGGATTAATAGGTGTGAACAGTTATTTTCTCAGCTTGTCTCTTTCAGGAATAATTGTCTTGACTTGGCTCTTCACAAAAACCCACCCCGCTTCATGGCACCTTTGGCAACACTTAACACAGTTGGGCAAGTTGTAATGAAACAACCTGACCTTCCTACCCCCAAAAACAGAAGATGCTGCAAAATGAAAAGGCAGAGACCTCTTCTGTTCCCATGGTTACATCATGGGCCTTGCAAATTGTAACCCCTCTACTCTCATTTACCTTTTTGAAATGTTGGTTTCAAAGCACTTTCTAAAATGATTAAACAGTGATGGTTTTAATTTTTAAAAAGCTGATCAGCATTAGATACAGCTGTTAATTTGCAAATCATTTAATCGTTACCTTTTCTAGCTTAATTAGAAGCCTGCAAAGTAGACTAGCATTGTCGTTCTCATTGTACAAGTTACCAGAGGATGTTAAGAGAATACAAGTAGTCCAAGATAATTCACTGAGAAAGGAGCAGGGGTACATTTGGAACAAGGGGTCTCATTGATAACAGATAACAGATAATCAGAGTTGGAAGGGACCGTGTAGGTCATCTAGTCCAACCCCCCGCCCAAGTGGGAGACCCTAGACCATTTCTGACAAATGGCAGTCCAATCTCTTCTTGAAAGCCTCAAGTGATGGAGCTCCCACAACTTCTGAGGGCAAAGTGTTCCATTGGTTGATCTCACTATCAGAAAGTTTCTCCTTATTTCCAGGTTAAATCTCTCCTTGTTCAGTTTCCATCCATTATTCTTTGTCTGGCCTTCAGACGCTTTAGAAAATAGATTGACCCCTTCCTCTCTGTGGCAGTCCCTCAAATATTGGAAGACCGCTATCATGTCTCCCCTGGACCTTCCCTTTACTAGACTAGCCAAGCCCAGTTCCTGTAACCATTCTTCATATGCCTTAGTCTCCAGTCCCCTAATCATCCTGATTGCTCTTCTCTGTACTTTTTCTAAAGTCTCAACATCTTTTTTATAACGTGGTGAACAAAACTGGATGCAGTACTCTAGGTGTGGTTTTACTAAGGCTTTATAGAGTGGTATTAGTGCCTCCCTTGATCTTGATTGTATCTCTCTGTTGATACAATTTAGGATTGCATTAGCTTTTTTGTTTGCTGCTGCACACTGCTGGCTCATATTTAGCTAGTTGTCCATTAAGACTCCAAGATCCCTCTCACAGTTACTGCTATTGAGCCTGGTTTCACCCAGTCTATATGTGTATTTTTGGTTTTTCTTGCCTAAGTGTAGGACTTTACTTTTCTCTACATTGAATTTCATTTTGTTAAATATGGCCCAGTGTTCTAATCTGTCAAGATCTGTCTGGATCTTGAACCTATCTTCTTGGGTGTTAGCTATTCCTGCCAGCTTAGTATCATCTGCAAATTTGGTAAGTTCCCCTTCTATTCCTTCATCTAAGTTGTTAATTAAGATATTGAAGAGTACTGGGCCTAAGACAGAACCTTGTGGCACCCCACTGCTTACTTCCCTCCATGTAGACTTAGACCCATTAAGGACTACTTGTTGAGTACAGTTTGCCAGCCAGTTGCAAATCCATCTAGTGGTGGTGCTATCTATTCCACTTTTTTCTAGCTTACTAAGAAGTAGGTTGTGGTCTACTTTGTCGAATGCCTTGCTAAAATCTAAATATATTATGTCCACAGTATTTTGCTGGTCTACTAATCTGATTGATGAGAAACTATTCCAGGAAGTCTGAGGTATGTGGAGGACACGAACAAAAAAAGGCAGGATAACTATTGAAGTCCAGATTATAAAGACTAATTGTCAGGTTTACACTACATCAGTGGTCTCAAGGAGACCAAGTGCTCATAAATCATGAGATGGTAATCATATTCTGTGCCATGTTGTTGCAAATGATTAGTTGATTTCAATCAGTAATATATTTGATAGATTTCTTCCACTAACTCTTTTTTCTTTCTTGGTTAATTTATAGATTAGTTTGTCCAGTAAAGATATCACTTGAGTCAAATTTCCAATCTCTCGGTGTTAAGTACAGATAAAGATTGGTGTTGGTAATACCAATTCTTCAAGTCACCTTCTGACTTCCCCATTAAACATAGAGGAGCTTGCTATTGATTTCATAGATAAGCTTATACCAATATAGTAAGTGCTTAATTTTCCCAGGACACTCAAGAGGACAGTAAGTTCTGCTGCCTGGCCTTGTTGTCTTAAATGGGTAATATGCTCTCAGGAAATCAAGGGCTGGATCTGAAATGTGGCAGGTACTATTAGTGGTTTCTTAGCTAAACATTTTTTTTCAATATGAATGCTGAGCCAAAGGCTTATTGAAGATAAAATTTTAGGATGGGAGAAGGGACAGAACTCTGGAAGAAAATTAAGGCGATGGTAGGTCCAGCAGGGAATTTCTGTGAAACAAATTAGGCTATGTGCTAGAAATGGCACTGTTGTTAGTAAGTCATATGCGGCATACCTGTATATTGTGGCTTCAAAGGGTTTGAAGAGAAGCAACTATGAGCTAGGATTGGTAGTTGTGAGCACCTCATCTCACAAAGGGTTTTTCAGAGCAAGATTATGTGTTTGCAACCAACCCATTAGTATCCCAATGAGCCTGTGACTGTCCAGGGCATTATGTCCCATGGTGAAAACATCAGGTGGATGCCAGCAGCCTGAAAAGGTGCAGAAGTGAAAGACTGGTATTTAGAAATCCACCTATTCAGACAGATCTGACCTTTAATTGAGAGTGATGCTGACTTTTTGTTTATCATGTCAGAAAACATAATGCTTGCCTGGTTATTTGAAGGCAGGGAAAACACACACCAAAATAGCAAAGCATAATAATGATGGTGATTTTATAGGAAAGGTGAATGAAATGTCAGGTGCTTATGACCTCTCGAATGGAACTCTTCTTGCAAAGTAGAAGAGAAGCACTGACTTTCACTGCATTATGCAACTTTCATAGCATTTGTGCAATGCTAATGTGTTTTCTGGAGTCATAGAACAATCTTCACTTCTGGCAGTGCTCAAATTTTGCATAAGCTTGGAGATTATGATTTTGCTTGCTTTTGTACAAGTTTGCGGATCATGGATTATTTTGTGTTTATCTAATTGCTGATTCAATCTGAGTAACCTTCCCTCAAAAGTCTAATTCTGTCCTAAAGTGTCTGTTTCTCATGTGCAAACATCTGAGTAGAGATCAAGACCAGGTGAGGATGATATCAGTTCCCTGTGAGATCCTTCCTTTTTGCATAATTTGGAATTTCCACATGCAAAACATTGCTACATAGAAAACCACATGCAATTTGCATATAGATTTTGAAGCAGCACATTGGTTCACATGTTATTTTTTTTAATTTAATTAACTTCTATTTCAGAAAATGAACTACTTTATCCTGGTTTAGTAGATCAGAAGCAAATTATAGCAGCAGAAAATTAAATACAGGTATTCCTCAATGGTCAACCATTTGTTTAGTGACTGTTTTGAAATTACAACAGCACTGAAAAAGATGATTAATGACCACTCCTTTCCCTTGCAACCATTGCAACATCTTCATAGACACATGATCAAAATTTGGGTGCCTGGAAACCAGCATGTTTTTACAACAGTTGCAGCATCCTGGGAATATGTAATCACCTTCTGTAGGAGAAGGAATGGCAGAACCTGAGGTTGGAGTGAAAAATGGAATTAGCTTAGAATCCCAGCATAGCCACAAGTGAGCTAATTTTATCTAACTCTAACCAGGTGCTGACCATTAGCTGAGAAGATTCCTGTGCATAGGCTTTTAGCAATAAATCAGCTTAAACTGAACCTTTACCTATGGACTTAGTCTTTCATGCCTGCTACCTTCCCAGCCAGCTTCAAGCAAGCAAAGTCAGTGGGAGAATACTGGACTTGCTTATTGAGCATGCGATTAATGACTTAACAACTGCAGTGATTCGCTTAACAATCATGGCAAAAAGGTTGTAAAATCTGGTATGACTCACTTATCAATTGCCTTACTTAGTAATGGAAATTTGAGTCCCAATTGTTGTTGTAAGTTGATGACTACTTCAGTGCTGGTATTCTACCAGTTTGGCCCAGTTATGCCGAGCCAGTAGCGACAATGAGCAGTGGGGACTGAACTGGTTGTCTCTGCCGCTCGGCTGCTGGGCCCACCCGCCCGCCTAGTCTGCCATACTCACCTTTATCCTCTGCTTTTGAAGCGTAGCTGCTTTGCGCGGCACAGCAGAGTGCTGCGTGGCAGCTGCTGAAGTGACCAGGAGAGTGCAGGCTTGCAGGAGGTGAATTGGAACATTTATTTTTTATTTATTTATTTATTTGATTTGCCAATTGTTTACAAGATAATAAGTATAAGAGTATACATAGTTGTGAATACATGAAATGGGTACATATATTCCGATCTGTGGTTGTGGTTGAGGGTAGAACATCTCTGAGCCTGCACAAATGCCTCTGCACCTCTGCACAAAGTGTGTGTTTGACGCGTGCAAATGTGCCCACCAAGCCACGCCCACTGAACCGGTGGTAAAACATTTTGAATCCCACCACTGGACTACTTGTAGTTCAGAACCAAGAAGCATCTTAAGACAAGCATCTATAGAATTTGTGTATTACTGGTCACCTGATCACAGAAATCACTTTAATATCTTCTCTTGACATGAAAATTCCTTTGTTGAACTAAATTAAAGCATAAAAATAATACTTTGCAAGAATATCCACATATGGTACCTGACAATTGTTATAAATTATCACTCCAATACTCAGATTGTAATCAAACAAAGTGATTAAGGTAGCCAGAAAAGTGGCAAAGTAGAATACTGGATTAGAATCCCGAGTTTATACTTTTGGAAAGTTAACATTCCTAAAACCTGAAACTGATTTTAGCAATGATTACTGAAGCAGGTTTTATATCTTCTGTATACTAGAACAAAGATTAATTTACTGGAAATACACTACAAAGATAGATAGAGCCTGGCTATACCCTACCAGGAGGAGAATCTGGGAGTATATGCTCTGTGTATATGTGCCTGAGGAAAAAAGGCAGAAGGAAATGACTTCAGATTAGCCACCTCTTACAGAATAAGCAGACCTGGGGCTAACAAACATTTCCTGTGTGCCTCAGCATGAGAATGGACCACCTACTATTTTGTGAGGGAAGGACTGGATGGTACTCCCTTTGGCTACTCTAAACTACTGGAGAGGGTGACAGAGTACTATGAAGTCTGGAATAAAATATATCAATGGTTGGAGTTGAAAAAAGAAGAAATTTTTGACGCTTTATAGGAATGAAAGTTAAAGAAAATGAAATATAATAGACAAATATGATATGAATATAAAGACTAGAAGGGGAAAAAGGAGATGGAAAAGAAGCTAGGTTGTAAATATGTATATAAATGTAAATAGAAACAAATACGTAATGAGCATTAAATTAACAACGTAGGGAAAAAGGAAAAATTGCCTGTTATATCTACTTTTATGCTATAGTATGTATTGCCAAAATGATGGCCAAGAAAGTTGCACTGTGTTCAATTGTTTTTAATGTTTATTTAATAAAAAATATATATTAAAAAACCTGCTGGAGTAGCACTACTACAAGAAGTCTTTTTCCTTCTGAATTGGTGGAAGTACAGCAGTTCAGTATTATCTGTTGCACTTTACTGTATTCTACACAAATGCCTCTGTTCCAATTGGCTGGTAAGTGCTCTGGGAGCAACCCCCCTTCCTGTGACAGCTATTTGCATTTTTTTAATAGGTGAAATTGACATAAATTCTGCCAAGTTTCTCCTTCTCGCCAAGTATATGGAAAAACTGTAAAACTGTTTTTCCCCCCTATCAATCCTCAAAGAAGATGCCTACCAAAGGAAAAGCATTGGCACTTGTTATTCCAGCATGGGTAGGGAAGTAGAGGAATTGGGAAGAGGGCTCAGTAATGACTATCTAGGCAAAACATCTAGCTGTCATTGTGGTAAATACTAATTTACCACTGTATGGTTGCGCAGTGGTTAGAATGCAGTACTTCAGGCTAACTCTGCTCACTGCCAGGAGTTCAATTCTGACTGACTCAAGGTTGACTCAACCTTCCAGCCTTCAGAGGTCAGTAGCAATAGTAATAGCACTTAGACTTATATACCGATTCACAGTACTTTACAGCCCTCTCTAAGCAGTTTTACAGAGTCAGCATATTGCCCCCAACAATCTGAATCCTTATTTTACCAACCTCAGAAGGATGGAAGGCTGAGTCAACCTTGAGTCAATGAGACTCAAACTGCCATACTGCTGGCTGTCAGCATAATTAGCCTGCAGTAGTACAGTCTAACCTCTGAGCACCATGGCTCATGAGTAAAATGAGGAGCCAAATTGTTCGGGGCAATATGCTGACTTGTAAACCTCTTAGAAAGGGCTGTAAAGGACTATGAAGCAGTATATAAGTCCAAGTACTACTGCTACTGCTAGTGCTATTGCTAAAAGTAGAGGAAAAGGTTGAAATCTGGAAATATGTCTCATAATCTAGCTTGATTTTCAGATGACTTATTCAAAAATAACAAAAAATCCGAAGGTGTTGTATAGATCCCCACCTACTATCTTTTTGTGACCAGTACCTCAGATGGAGCTAATAAGTCAGTGCCACTGAATCCGTAAATGAGTACTAATAGTGTAGTGATGATACCTTAGCCCTCGGATGGCAGATAACCTCAATCACTGTCCTCATGTATTTGTTGGGGTGGGGGAAAATATCAAGCCCTTAGATATTCCAGAAAGCAAGGATTGAGAGCTGGATATGTGCTCTATTCCTGAATTGCATCAGCTAGTCTATTTTAGATAGTCGAGCTGATACAACAAGGAGTATGGATCTCAAAATTTAATACACTAAGGTGATTGGGTTTGCCAAGAAACCTGAACAGTTCCAAATTACATATAAATGGTGAAAAGCTAAAGCAAGCAGATAAATTTGTTATCTCCCTTGGTAGAAAGTTCATTGCAAATGAAAAAAGAACTCTGAGGATATACGTGGTCATTTGACTAATGAATTTTTGCTGAAATAAGTGAAAATAGCCGTATGTAAAAGTGAATGCTGCCTATTTTGCTACATGGCAGTTTGGTTAGATAATTCCTAAGGTACCTTTCAAATTTTATATTCAATTTTTCTGATTCCCTTTCTTTTCGCTAATGGCATGCTTTGAATTTCATTTGCATATTTCTTGTACCTTGTCTGGATTGTATAACATTGCTTAGCCAGAAAGAAAATAGGGTAATGGCGATGTAGACATATATGTAAACAACAGCTTTTCTCAAATTTTACTACAGACAGCCTGTGTGTGTGATTGGCATGATTTTCTTTCTCAAGCTTTTATTATTTTATTCAATACAGCTTTTATTAGTTCTAACTGTTGTTCATGATTGGACAAGCAGCCTTTCAAAATTAAGAGGGTATTTTTTTTTTAAAAAAGGTGTTTCTTGTGTGTGGCATTTTATTACAATTATTTTCCAAAAGAGTACATTTATCTACAGCAAGATAAAGTGCACAAAAAGCACCAACATATGCTATAAACTAACTGGTTTAAGACCAATCAAAAAGTAACAGGTGTATTAATGGCTGTTGCACCTTGTAACCATGTGAATCATTAACATCTGATGACCACAGAGCCATCTGAAGACCTGCAAAAATAAATGACCCGTTATGAATTAGGCCCCAGAAACTAAGCATTCCTAACCTTGTTCAAAAGCAAGGACATCAGCTCATATATTTAAGCAACACATTGAGTAGTGAAGTGTGAAATCGGGTTAGATACATACACTTGTGAACAAGACATAAAGCCTGCAGCATCATAGCCATGGATTTGCTTTCAGCAACAAAAAAAGTTGTACTGCAGAAACAGAGCATAACACAGCTTTTCTAAGTGGGTGGCCTACAAAAAGATGGTATCTAGAGGGCATCCGGCTGGTCTACTGACATTAATATGGCAAGGCAACCAAAACTAGGAATGTAGACTACTTCAAGAAAGCATTCAGGTAAAACAAAGAGAATACAGCTGAGGCACCCAGATGAAGACAACTGCAATCAATACCACAGGACACTTGCATGTTCAAATAGAATCTGGTTTTTTTTCCTGGTAGAGGTATTAATTAGATCATTCCATAGTGAAGCAGACCATTAGCAATCAATTACAACAAAGCACTGGCAATAAATGCAGATAATTAGGCTCCCCAAAAAGTAATTATGTTTGTTCCACTCCAATGAACTTTTTATTTTAATAGTAATTAACTTAGGGTGGGGGAGAGAAAATTTGAGTGACCCACTGTGCCCAGTCCTGACTGCATGAAAAACAGAAAAAATAGAATCATACCCCATCATAGTTATGAGCACTTTGCTCTAGATTAAAATACATTTATATTTTAATTATAACTATTGTATGTCTATATGTACAGTACATAAAAACTTCTCTGGTTAATGGGCAGTGGGGAAGAACGGAGGGGGCCATACAGTAAGACTTACCACAGCATAGTAACTCCAGTATGTCAAAACAATGTTGAATGCACACTCTTCCTACCATCTTTGACCATTTGTAGCTGAGACCAGCAAGCCTGAGCAACAAAATCCACAATCTAATGAAACATTGCAGGAGTAACAGCTCCATTAATGGGCAACCTGAGAAAGGAATGATCCTTCATTCTAAGGTTCTTTCGAGATCTATAGAAAGATGCTGTAGCAATGTACCAGCAGTGTAGATCTGCTTTCAGTGGAAATGTTTAGCATAACTTTCTCAAGCCAGTTTATGCTGTTGCATATTACAGAAGCTCAGAATCAGGAAGGATTTTTGATAAGACTGTGTAGGCTGACAAGAAGTTGCTGCCTTTGAAAGCTAAAGTTTTCTTTCACTTAGTAATCCCATTGGAGAGAGGAGGAGGTGGCTAAATTTCAGGCAAGAGATATTTTCTTAGTTACATTTAGATCTTAACAGAATTCAGACATTCACCAATTTAAAGCCAAAGGTAAAAAAGATAATTCTGGGAAACTACCTGCTGATTCACAAGACATTGTCAGACTCACCTGCTTTCATGGAAGCAAATCTTCTTATATACAAAAAGTTACTACTGATCAGTGATCTTAATAGTCTAATGTGGATCAGCGGTTGCCAACCGGTCGGCCGTGGCCCACTGGTGGGCCATGAGAAAATTTTGGTGGGCCGCAGAGAAATCTCACCCCCAGAGCACCCCCCCCAAAGCAATTAATCCAGGCTGTGCAGAAACACACGGCTGTGCCACCCACATGGCCCGTGGAAACCCTTCCTGCCCACTCACTCCTTAATCCGTAAACTTGCCTGCTAAATTTCTATTTTTTCTTTTTCCAACCATCATGTTCTGCTGTGCCGGGAGATTTAGATTAGCTAGGAAGCAGGAAATGGTTGGATTTCTTGCTTTCTAGCTAGTCTTTAGAAAGTTTAGATCTTCGGCTCTGCCAAACCACCTTTAGGACTGAAGGTTTGCTTGCAAGCAAATTCAGTGCAGACTCACGGCAAGCAAATTTGAGAGACTGAGCTAGCTGATGGCAGATAGATAGATCACTGAATGATTCTGTAAGCAACTCAATCTGCCTACCTGTTTTGCCTGATTTTGGGTAAAAGTAGCTCTTTTTTAAAAATAAAAAATTCAATATTTACATGCATGGTGTGTTGTGAGTTAATTTTGTGAGTTTGCTTGCAAGCAAATTTTATGTGACAGACTGAGCAAGCCAATGGCAGATAGATAGATTTCTGAATGAATCTGTGATTCTGTGAGCAACTCAATCTGCCTGCCTGCTTTGCCTGATTTTGGATAAAAGTTGCTCTTTTTTATAAAAAATTCAATATTTATATAAATATTTATATTTACATACAAGCCAGGCCCAGCCAGTCACATTACCACCAAGCCACACCCACAAATTAGGCCACACCCACAGAACCGGTTAGTGGTCCCCGGGATCTAAAATTATGAGTTTGGTGGTCCCTGAGGTCCAAAAGGTTGGCAACCGCTGATGTAGACAGTATATTTGGTATTGCTAAAGTAGTAGAATGCACCCAGAGATCTACTCATAAATATTCCTGATTTTTGCTAAATTATGAAATTGGCAGGCAGAGAAATCAGATTTTTTGATTCCTAAAAATGGTGTTAGTGTTCAAATAATTCTGGCAAGGTTCTGAAAATAACAAGGCACTTTGCATTTTCCCTCCTCTGCCTTTAGCTAGTCATCAGACAAGGAACATTTATATGAAGCAAAATGATTAAAGAAAGGCTTGAAGAGACTTTTCCTGATAGAAATTGGTCTAACATGAATTTTAAAAGTTGCAGATGTCAAGGAATACTGAGAAGCACAAATATTTTGGCTTCTGCCTAGTTGGGTGCTCTAAAGAGACTTTTTAAATTCATATGCAGTCTGTGTGTTGTGCGTCTAACGTGCAATATTCTGTAGTTTATATGGAAGAATTTTCATCACAAACAGGAGAAAGCTTAGAGTGAAGATTTTTAAAGAAAAAAAATCACTAAAAATAAGAATCCACTCAGATTGGTTAAGAGAGGAAGATCCTCCACATTCTGGTAGCTTCATTAATAACCTCATGAAATCCTAAGAAGAAAAGACTGGCGACACAAGTAGGATTATTTTTTAATCAGTCATATTAAACTAATGACCACCAGGTTGTTGTCTGAATGGAAACCACAAATTCACACATACACACTTACAAAGGAAAATCCAGTCAATGCCTGAAAAATACAATTCCCGGTTTGGAAAGCAACTTGAGAAACACTGCTTGGTGTCAGAATTATGGCCAGGGTCTTGTGTCCTTCTGCCTCAAAATATTCCCCCCACAACACTGAACAAAAACAAAAAACCCAGGAGATTGCTTTTCCTTTTTCAACTCCAAGAAGAAAAACAAAATGAGGTGGATGCAGTTGGAAGTTTGATGAGACAAGCCGAAGTCATCCCGGCACAATCTGAAGAATTCGGCCTATGGAAACAACTGTGATCTGAGAGGTCAAAGCTTGGCACTAATGAGATTGTACTGCTGCCTGCATTAACCAGTCAATTAAAATGTATAATTCCTTTTTTTCACTGGAAACCACACTGCAATAATGGAGAGGAGAAAAAGTGGGCTTGGTATTAAAGCTGCTGTCTCCCCAGAAGAGGCTGGAGCCTTGAAGCTTTGAAGAGGTCTCTGCCTGGAGAAAGGGTGGATATAGCTGAGCTTTATAAACATCCAGAAGACACAGGATAGGACACAAAACTTGTCAAAGACATGGCCATAGCAATGTGCTTTGCCACAGCTGGAGGAGAACTTTCCACAGGGGCAAGCTCAAGTGCTGTTCGGGAAGTGCAAGCATCCTGCAGAAAAAAATTCCATGAAATTCATGGTTCAGCAGCAAGTTTTTAAAATCTTCAGAACCTCAAATTCCTTGGCACTGGAGGTCATGCAATATCACTCTGCTTTGGAGTCAATTTTTGTTTTCTGATAAAAACGAAATGTGCATTCTGGGAAAGAATAAATGTGCTAGTGCAGATGTGTTGACAGCTTCAAAACCTGATGGACAGAGGAAGCAGGAGGCCCATTGCTATTTGTAACCTAGGCAGCGTTTGTATGCCAGAGGCAGACTATAAATATAAAATCATATCTGCTACAAACAGAAGACTTATATTGTACAACCTTTACCCATATACACAAGAACACAATTTACATATAATGCCTTACAGGAGTGTCATTGTCACAGAAAGGATTTTTTTTCCTAAAAAAAGAAGGGGGGGAAAGCACAGCTCCCCACCCCCCCAAACGTTCAGTGCACATACCAAGTTAGGCAGTCCAACAACCACAAGTGGAGCTCTGTTTTATTCACTTGCATTTTCTGAATTGTGCATGAACTAAACAGCCTTTTCAATGTGTGCGCGCCATCCCACAGAGATGCTGCACGAGAGGAATGTGGCAGCATGCACATGGAAGTATATATGTCTTTTGTTAATGCCTGAAATGCCTCATTTCTTCAGACATGCAGAGTGAAGCTAAGGCCTGAGAGTGTCTTGTGTTCAACAGCACTGCCTTCTCTTGGGCAGGACTCTTTGTAAGGCATCTTCATTGGGGAGTTTAAACAACCGCCGAAGAAGAAACAGAGGGAAACAAGAAAAAAAGAAACAGGCCAAAGAGGAATTGCATGAGTTTGTCTGTGCTTAGCAGGTTAACAAGAGGCTGCAGGACGTAAGACTATCTAGGCTGAAACTTGGAGGGCATTCAGAAGTTCTGTTTATTCATTTCACTTCCATCCAAGCTCAGGCCACCATCACAGCAGGACACTAATCGTTTCTGGAGTGGCACGTCCACACATGGAGTGGCAGGCAGGCACACACAAAAGTGAAGGCAGAAGTCTGATGGGAGCTTTTTTTTACAGCAAAGATTGGGCTCCTGGTCAGTGTGTCCGAGGGCTTAGGTGATCGAATGCCACAGTGATCGAAACTGTGCCAGCACAATGAGAAGCAAAGGCAGAAACTCTACTACCTATCGACGATAGTGATTGGGAGCATCTGCAAACATGTACTTTAGTCTGTAGGCTTCAGCAAGGAGGAGTCCAATCTCTTCATTGCCCCAGTGTATGGTGGGTAGATTTTGTAATAACATTAGAAGACCCTGAAATGTGGAAAAGAGACAGCTCAGAGGTATGGCCTTGGCTTTCAATGTGCAAAAGCGCTTTTACGTTCTTGGGGGCATTATCTTTCTCTTTCGTGATTTTATTTATTCAAATTTATTATCGTGGCCCAACTCCAATGGACTCTGGGACACGCACCAAATCAAAGCATCCATAAAAAACAGACAAAACACAAAACCAAGCAGGGAGCCTGGACCAAAATAATCTCAAAACCTACATCCGATTCAATATGAACTATAGTCATTCAGGCAGTATTGAGCCTGATAACCAGTGAGGGGGAAAAACACCATCTCAGGATTGGGGTCAAAACCTGAAACACGAAATCTTCACTTCCTGCTTTACTTACAGACTATGTAGCAAAGTCAGCTGTTACAGCTGTGGAAATTATTTTACTAAAGCACTTAGAAAAAATGTCTGCATCTCTGGGCAAAGTGATTTCATGCCTATAATCACAGACCAGAAACATTGCTGTACATATTCATTCTGTTCTCTTCTCTTCTCTAAAATCAATACGTTTTCAAGCAGGATAATTACACTGCATCCTTTTCTAAATGTGGTTGCCTGCTGATGATTTACCTGGAAGTCCTCTTCATCCAAAATCTCTTTCCGCCATTTAATCAAGAATGCAGCACAGACGTATAAATGGAAATGAGAGAATCCTTCAGGCTCCGACTGAAAAGAACACATCACTTGGGGTTAGAACCACTGTTATCAGCATGCCTTATTTATCACTGCTTTTCTACATTTGATAGTGGATATACATGTAAGTGATGTGCAAGGAGAGAGGCAGAGCTCTATTTTGTGATGATGTTATACAGGTAGTCCTTGACTTACAACAGTTCATGTAGTGAGTATTGAAGTTACAACTGAAAAAAAATAACTTACAACCATGTTTCACCCTTATGACTCTGTCTGGATCCCCAGGATCACATGATTTATGTTTGGATGCTTGGCAACTGGTTCATATTTATGATGGTTGCAATGTTCCGGGGTCATGTGGTCCCCTTTTGCAATGGTGGCTTAGTGGTTAAGACAGTGAGCTTGTTGATCAGAAAGGCCAGCAGTTTGGCGGTTTGAATCCCTAGTGCTGCGTAACAGAGTAAGGTCCCGTTACTTGTCCCAGCTTCTGACACCCTAGCAGTTCGGAAGCATGTAAAAATGCATGTAGAAAAATAGGGACCACTTTGGTGGGAAGGTAACAGTGTTCCATGTGCCTTTGGCGTTTAGTCATGCCAGCCACATGACCATGGAGACGTCTTCGGACAGCGCTGGCTCTCTGGCTTTGTAACGGAGATGAGCATCTCCCCCTAGAGCTGAAAATGACTACCACGTATGTGCGAGAGGAACCTTTACCTTTACCTAGCATGCAAAGTCAATGGGGAAGCCAGATTCACTTAACAACTGTGGCAAGAAAGGTCATAAAATGTGGCAAAGTTCACTTAACAACTGTCTCACTTAGCAAGCCTAAATTTTAGGCTCCATTGTCGTCATAAGACCTACCCTCAAGAATCCAAGGAGAAGACTGGCCCAACTATACTGGCCTCCCAGAAGGCCCTGAAAAGTTGGTTTTGCCATTCAGAAATAAGGAGCCTACAAAATGGTTGCATTGTGTTTAAGAGTCTGGATTTCATTTGGTTTTTTGTTTGTTTGTTTATAGTACTTTAATTGTTTTAATCATTTTCAGTGGTTTTGTTGTAATTGTTTTGGCAGTTTTTTGCTCTTGCTAATTTAATCATTTGAGCTGTCCAGAGTTACAAACGTGAGTTGGGTGGCTAAATAAACCCAATAAATAAATAAGTGATCTGAGTACACTATTGCCTGCTTCCATGTAGGATTATCGCTGGGAAAAGGTGTCTGAGTCAAGTCACATGGCACCGTTTTTTTAAATCAAGACAGGCTTCCCGCAAAGAAGTGGGATAGTCTCATACCTGATAAGTGTCCCAAAGACGAATGGTGCAGCGAAGAGGAAGCTCCCTCATCAGGAGATTGTTCATCCAGCGAAAGGCAAACTGCAAGTACTCCACTTCATACTTCCTAAAGTGACTGTGTACCTGCTCTGAAACAGGACCTTTTATTTGCAAATGGCAAATATTTGATATATTTGCTGTCATTAGCAGAAAGCACATCCCCATGAAACAGTATCTTTGCCTGCTGTCGCTATTCTACTTCTGAGTACAACTCAACATGCTGGTTTTGACCTATCATGTCCCACAGGGCTGCCTACTGCTATCCATCTGGGTCCTGCATCTCAGATAGGATGCTTAGCCTGCATTTGAGATTTGGGGAGTGTGAAAAATGTCTGTTTTTTAGTCCCGTTTCTATGAAGAAACTAGCAAAGAAAAAAAACATATTTCCACTAACAACATTGGAAGGGCAAGCTACTGTAGGTAAATAGGGAACAAACAAACCCATACTGACTTGCACTGGTGATGTTACCTAGTTGGGTAATGAAATGTCTACAAACAGCAAAGATCAGAGAGCACCAAGGACTCCACCAAGATCAACCATGAGCTACATATATTCTACTGTATTTTTTTTTTTTTGAATATGAGAAACTTGTGGTTTTTGTCGCTGGCACCTACACTATGGAATAGCTTCCCATCAGAATTTTGGAAAGTTCAAATGCTTGAGTTCTTACAGTCTTATAAACAGAGCTGTGGTCATGGCAATTATTTAAAACCTATCATCAATGTGGTCATTTTGAGGGGGCTGCCCATAAAAATACATCTTACTTACATTTTATAAATGTTAGCCCTTTTTCTGCTAATTTTTTCTCTTACAAGCCTATCAGCTTATGACTTCTTATTCACCCTTCTTCCCAAGAGTATTCTATTTCTAACATCCCAGTCTGATTGTCACCTAAGACAATTGAGAAAAAGAGCCTATGACTTTGGTCTCATGTCAACTGTTTGTGTTCCACACCGTATGTTTTTCTCCCAAGTGAGAATCCATGAGTGTTACAATTCAGTTGCAGATGTCAAACTCATATTCACTTACCATCAATACGACTGACCAGTTCCTCCAGTGCTTTGACTTTTTTTTGGATCCCTGGTTGTGCAAATGTGTAATTGTCCTGAAGCAAAGATATATTGTGTGTTTAAGAGGATGCAAGACCAGCAAACAGGTTTATACCTTTTTAGTTATTGAAAATGCTTTCCAGGGTTTTCAAACAGATTATTCCAAAAATGCCAGAAATAAAATATGAAACTATATATATATCCAGTAGACCTTATCATAAATTTCTGATATTTGGGACATATCTGATGGATATGCTCCTTATGGAATATTCATTTGCAATAGAAAATGATGGTGAGAATTGGGTATTAACCATTTCTTGCCCTCTTTAACTGCCTGTAACATAACAACCTGATGTTCCCAGTTTGTTTATTCAACACAGCATGAACAAATAGGACAAACTGCTGATTTCATCTGGTTATAAGACATTCTGGAAACCCTGGTTCTCCATGAATTACAGAAATTATTTCCTATGTATATAATATCTTCAAAATAAAAAAAAAATATTAAAAAAGATCCCATACAAGACTTTCAAAAATTCTGTTTTTGAAGTGGCATACCCTGAAATAATATAAATTTAAACTGCTACTATGATTAGCATGTTCCTGTCAAAAGCATAAAATTCCCTCAGTGGCCCACTTGCTTATCCACATATATAAAAATGTATGTTGATAAATAACCTCTATTTGTACATCAAACATTTTATGGTCTATATGATAGTGTCACTGATCAAATTGAGCTACATTATATTGATTTGAATATAGCTTCATGGTCAAAATCCGCATAATGTTAAACAAGGAATTCAGTTAAGTTTCCTGAGAATTTCGTATTAGTTTTATATTAGGTTTCTAGCCCTTAGAGCTGTGAAGATGGCATGCACATTTGTAATAACTATAGGAATTTAAGCAGAGGAAAGCATTATTAAGATTTTCAAGGACTAGAAAATGCTGTTTCAGTATCCATGTGATTCCTTCTCTTTCTCTAGAACTAACAAATCCAGAATAAATTATACAAATATAGAATGAACTATAAAAAAACCGTTCGAATAGTAATAGACTGCCATGATTCAAATTGAATGTTTGTGAGACATAATATTTAGTTAACTGAATAATTCTTGTTTTAAGCATGGGGTGCACTTGCTTTTGTATTTTGCCTTCAGTAGAGGCCAGAGCAGATAAAATTATGAAAGTGTACACATTATCCTTGGGTGACCATGAAGCAGCAGAAGTGGCTGGGAATAGCAGATAAATGCCCTACCTGGATCCCATCCAGCAGTTTGCTCATACACCAAAAGCTGTCAGCTTCGATGCTTCGATGCACATCTTGAGACAGGTTTGTTACATCAAAGTTCTCCACATCCTCTTCTAAAAAAAAAGAAAGTGTACCATTGTAGATTAACGCTTAGGGATATACGCCCCTTCTCTGTCTCTGCAATTTATTTTGTGTCTTTCTAAAAATAGAAGCAATATCCTATCAGGTCTTCCTTTTGTTGGTGGAGTTCTGTTTATTTTTGTTGGCGGAGTTGTAACTTCTACAATGGGAAAGTTCACACAAACATGGAGGGAAAATGCATCGGCAGTTATACACTCAATGGCTAATCACATACTGGATTTTGTTGATTCATAACTACGTTTATAATGATTATGATGGCAGAAGAAGTTCTAATCTAAGAAGCTGGAAAAGACCATAACTACTCTGAATTGCTATTGTTCAGATTTTGACAACATGCGTGACTTAAGTCCCATGACTACCAAGAGCTGAAAAGGTTCTGCAATATTATATGTATATGCACATGAACATATAAAAGACATGCATAATAAAAAAAATGATAAGACTTTATCTGTTCATAGTAACATTATGTTTGTGTATTTGCACTTACCGTATTTGCCGGCGTATAAGACGACTTTTTTGTCCTGAAAAACATGCCTCCAAGTGGGGGGGTCGTCTTATACACCGGGAGGACTCCGACTCCCATTTCGAGCTTGAGTTGCAGCCGGGAGGGAGGCTGGGGGGGGAAGCGGTGTGTGTGTGTGTGTGTGTGTGTGTGTGTGGCGGGTATCACGTGCTGCGCAACCTTTCCCCCTCTTCCTTCCTTAGCGGTGTGGGGAGGAGAGGATTCAAGATCCTCACGTGCGGCGTACTTTTCTTTTTCTTTTTTTCTTTTTGCACGCAGGTTTTGCATGCGGGCGGCTGTAGGTTAAGGATGGGAGAGCCCCGGGTGGGTTATCAGGTTTTACGGTGCTTCCAACATGTGCGAACGGTGGGAGAGCGGAGAAGAGAGCGAGCGAGCGCCCGCTGTGTGAAATCCTGCCGTCAAAGCAACACTGGGGGAGGCAGGGTATAAATTTACCAGGTTAATGTAGCAATGGTGATTAATGCCCAGAACATTGTTTGCGGGTATTGGGGTGTGTGTGTGTGTGTGGTGGTGGTGAGGAGAGGTTGTCCTTTGAATGCGGAAAAGTAGGTGTGACCTTGTGTAGGAAAATAAAGAGATCCTTTTAGCGTGTTTGGCTTCTTTGCCTCCCTCGTTCGTTTTGACGTGGAGATAATGGCCTTCGGGCGGAGGGGAAGAAAACGGTAGCTGGATCATTTCAAATTTCACTTACTCTCCTGCCTCACTTCAATATGTCTGAGCGACTCCAGATACTGGAAGACTTTTTGAATGAAAGTGTTACCTCCATATTTTTTTTAAAGAGGGCCACTTGGGGAAAAAAAAAGATTCTAAGGAATTCCTTGTTTCTTGATTAAAGAGAAGGCATTGAATATACTGTTCCTTGGCAGCCTTTTCAGTGTCCGGGTTTTTGGTGTGTGTGTGTGTGAGAGAGAGAGAGAGAGAGAGAGAGAGAGAGATCAGCTGTATTGAGAAGAGAATGTTTCCTGTGTTCTCATTTTATTTACAACATATTTTACGCTAATGGTAAGCAATGAAAAATATTTTTAAAACTCATTTCTAAACTCCATAGCTATTTGCATATTCTTGGTTCAAAATTGGATTAGCTCATTTCAAAATTGTCCAAAGCAGAAAAGTGCGTCAAAAAAAAAAAAAGTGCAAAAGTGGAAGGTGTGTGGAAGAGGGGTAGTCTTATACGGCGAGTATATAACAAACTCTATATTTTGAGTGGAAATGTTGGGGGTCGTCTTATACGCCCAGTCGTCTTATACGCCGGCAAATACGGTATATACATATGTATTTAGCAGATAAAATTACCAATGTTTAAAATTACACTAAGGCGAATATGATATATGTAGTTGGTAAGGTACAATTCCTATAAAATAATATGTGTCCTGAATATATAGTAAATTATAAGTATGAAATAGCACCCCTTTTTGGAAATTTATTTGCTAAAATAACTCCTGGTTTTCTTGTATGATCTTCTAGATTTATTTCATTTGATAATGAGGTCTGGATAGAAATAGATTCCCTGCAGGATGACGTTTATTAAGAGACAGAGACTGTTGAAGGGAGAGGTGGAAAAGGTTGTGGTTGGATGGAACTGAAGAGATTCTTAAAGAAAAGTTTAAAAATAAAAGGTCATGTATGAGTCAGTGTATTAACATGATGGAAGCAGGGACATGGGGAGGAATAATGAATAGTGTTAGTATAAACTATTACTGTGGTTTTTTTTCTTTTATTTTGTGTCTTTAATTTATTTGGTTTAGACTTTCATACCTGAGTTCTGCTTATTCTGACAGGAAGTAGTATGATGAACAAATACAGTGTCTATGCATACAATATGCAAATAAATCCCCATTCACACTTTGTCTAAATATATTAACTTCAGATAATATTAAGCTCAGGCAATTGTCACTACTGATGATGGGAAGTGGCAAGACAGAATTATCACGTTTAAGAAGCACGTCTTAATTTCTCTTATGGCAAACTGCTATTCACAAATCCATTCAAGGCAGAAAAATACATCTCGCTGTTCTTTGCTTCTCTTAATAGCAGATGCCTTGATCACATCTATCTAAGTGTTTTTACCAAGAGACACTTTGGTTGGCAACACTGAAAAAGAGTTATAACACAATGGAGAAGTCATTCAAACCTCCCACAATAGTAAGAGCTCTCTATCCAGTACAAGAGATTGACAGCACTGAATTCTGAAGAATACTTGTTTTTAAAAGGCAGGCACCAGCCGTTATGAAGTGGCATCAGGACAGGGCTAGCCAAAGTTGTTTTGGCCTCTAGTTCCTTGCCTTGGAGATGGATTTTCCTTGAATCCCATTAACCAGAAAGATTTTACCATCCACCTCAAAGCTAAAAACTTGACAGAAGGACTGTCATTGGTTTTTTCATAAAGTCAGATTCAAAGGTGCATGTCCCCCCCCAATATTCTTGGTTATTTTCCGACCTTAAAGTTGCTGCAATTTAATCTGGAAAAGTATTCTTTTCTTTTCTAAAATTAATTTTAGTGACTAATACAGAGTTGGACATGACACCATCTTTGAGTACATGCAATAGAATGAGAGGTAAAGAATATACGATATGAAGGATTAGGGATACAATCTCCCAGCATTTTTTTCACTTTGAAATAATTATGCAGGACCTTGGAATCAGCAGGATTTTGGATCAGAGGGGTCAGCAATGTATTTCCTCCCCTTTCTGAGCTTCTTCTTATTTTAAATCAGTCTCACAACAAGCTACAGTTGGCCTTGTAAGGGAAAAAAGGGCTGTGTGACAAACGTCTACATTCCTGTATTGGCTCAGTATTACCTTCCCTGGAATGCAAGACACCTTTATAGCATTTGAGAATAGCCTTAGTGGACAAACCTTTCTTTTTTATTGAAAACATTTTTTTACAATAACCAGGCTTGTGAAATGTAAATGTGGAGTACTCAAGGTAAGCTTAGTAGCTGGTACTTTTGGATTTGTTATCCAGGCAGCTGACATATTGGACAAAATAAATCAACTCAAGGGTCAGCATTCACTTTCACCCTAGTCTCATAAATGTGGAACTCTACTCTGCTTGTTTTGTAGGGACTTCCACCATGAGCCAAAGATGTTCACTCAAAAACCAATCTTAGTGACCCATACAGATATAAAATTGAAAGGATATTTAAATAGTCAAGAAGCGCCTTCGGGCACACGCTTGGTATTGTAAGATGCATATCTTGAAGTAAATAGCCTTTCGTAAGAAATTCATTTTCTTATGTTCTGAAGTCCCAAGCTTGCTATGTCATAATTTAGTTACCTAAACGCATGCAATATCTTTCACAATAGCGATAACACTTAGCCTTATAAACTGGTCATAGTCCTTTACAGCAGTCTTTGGGCAGGATACAATGCCAGTATATCACTCCCAACAATCTGGGTCCTCATTATACCGACCTTGGAAGGATGGAAGGCTGATTCAACCTTGAGTCCATCAGGATCAAACTCCAGACTGTGGGCAGAGTTAGCCTGCAATATTGCATTTTAATCACTGTGCCATCATGGCTCTAGAATTTCTAGAGCTAATGTGTAGCTAATGCTACATATATAACCTCCCAAATTAAATTTGACTGACTGAATTACTTGATTTTGTTAAAGTGAATTTACCATCAAAATACATTTTAAACAAATTCCAATAACTTAATTGAAATGGTGAATGAAATTGGACTTCATTTGATATGCCCTTCATTCCATTTAATTTAACCTAACACTCAACTTGCTGAAAAACAACATCCTCTATCTTTACTGCTTCTCAAAACTAACCATCAAGTTTAGAAGAAAACATATTACTGAACAGCAAGGAGGCACCAACCCTGTGGCAGCCCAGTAGTGAACAGTGTATAATTGGCATTAGTGTAATGGAAATGGCTGTAGGGGACACAGCGAGAGAAGCAGAGATAAGAGATGTTTCTGGCAGTTCCCTGAATCTCTGAAGCATATATTTTCACCAATGCTTATTGCTAATTTATGAAAAGATTTCACAGACTCACAAAAGCTTAACAGCTTTTAAACAGATTTTTTAATCCATTAGAGGTCTGAAAATGGCATCTAGCTCTGAGTAATTTGCATCTGCAGCAATTATAAACTGTTTCCACACACCCCACCTCTTCCACCAAACTTGAAAGGAGAACACCATTCAATGAGACCAGCCTAAGGCATCAGCAGAATCAAATGAAACAACTTCTTTAAGAGAAAAACCACAGTTTCTACCCAGTTCTTCCAATGCTAGTTAATTCGGTTTCTAAAAGGAAAGGAAAGTCCTCACAGAATCAGAGGGATTTTCACACACTCAAAAAAGCAAGGGCAATGGGCCTATGTTTGTGTCAAGTGACCAAGGCTGAAATCATATATGCCCACCAATCTGAACAACCAGTTTTCTTTTAAAAGTACCATTTTAATAATCTTTCCCCCCTAAATCTATCTTTTGGGGAAACATTCAAATTACAACATTAAACACATTTAATGCTGTTTTAAACTGATTATCGGAGCACTACAACAGTTTAAAATGTTTGCTCTTAGCTTTCAGTTCTGTGGAATAAAATCTTCTCAGTCAAGTATAGCACCACTTCAGTGGTGGGATTCAATTTTTTTTACTACAGGTTCTGTGGGCGTGGCTTGGTGGGCGTGGCAGGGGAAGGATACTGTAAAATCTCCAGTCAGAGGTGGTATTTGTCGGTTCTCTGAACTACTCAAAATTTCCACTACCGGTTCTCTAGAACTGGTCAGAACCTGCTGAATACCACCTCTGCACCCCTTGATGGTCAATAAATTGTTTTGAAATTTTTAATTTACAAACTAAGTATTATAACCCTAGATTATATCTAGATCCTAGTGGAGGACAAAATATCACAATACCTAACTTCTGAAATTTCTTAACTCCTAAAAGTAATAGAAGCTAACATGCTATCAGATACTTTTCTGAAAGGCAGCAATAGCATGATAGGGTGAGGAGAATGGATGAGATTCTGAGATTTTCTCTATTTTTTAAAATAGGATTATTTTGTATATAACTAATTCTATTAAGAATGGGATTGATTACAGTCAGAAACCTGGTGGAAGGCCTTTTCCTTGGTACCAGCCCAGCCTGCAGGATTAGTCAGAATATGTGTGAATCGATAAGGACATTCTTAATGCCATCCCATTAAGCTTAAAAGGATTTGAGATTTATACTGCATTATTGTTTATATTGTGAGTTATTATTTCATTCTAGAAAGCAAACAGCCTAATTTAAGAGCATACAATCATAGAATACAATTGCACAGGCAACTTTGAATATTTCTATTCCTGCAGACTTCAATTTCTAAAGATTTTCAAAATAAGCAGAATATAGGACTTTATGTACTTTGATTCCAGACACTGTACAAGCGGATTTGGATCATCAGAATTTTATATTTTTTTGCCGCTTCTTCCTACTTTTTGCTTCCTTAGAAACAAGAATTTGAGGAGAGGTTTCTGGGGAGGAATGGCAAACTGGGGTTCTGTGGATTAGTGGGAGGCACTATAGGTGAAAAGACATCGGGATGCTGGATACAGATTGCTGAAAATTCTCTCCAGATCAAGGAGACATCTTCATATCCTGACTGTTTTACAACAGTCATTTTTTGCTGCCTCCATCTATCTTCCAGGATGTGATCCATCTGACATCTAGCATGCAATTCCAGTGTCACAGAAAAATAGGGATTGCACAACCTATGCAGCTTTTCTATTGATTTAGAGGTTAAAAGGCAACAAGCAGAAGATTATCAATACTGAAGCCTCCTCCTGGCTATGCAGCTTTTTAATCTTTTTCTCCCAGCACCACTTCCCACTTTTTAAAATTAAGGAGGAACCCAAAAGAGCTTTTATTTACATGGGTTTCATTTATCAATATTTGACATATTAAAAATTAAAATCGATGCGTTCGTTGCCACTGTAGCTTCTCATGATTGTTTGATAGGATCCCTGAAAAGATCTTGAGAGATTCCCAGGAGTTCTAAGATCACACTTTAAGAAACACTGGTCTAGAAACATGATTAGATGTTTCAGCCTGTTGCCTCTTCTTGGGAGATTTAAAAAAAAATCAAGTTTTATTAAAAAGGATAAAAAGACAAATGCTAACGTTAAGTGTTACATTGTACAATTTTTAAAAAAATAAAAGAATAGAGTTCCAGAATTGTCCAGATACAATAAAAAGCTATTTAAGACTTCCGGTTTGCCAGGCTTCGGCGGCGGCGGAAATTCGCGATCCTGCGCTAGCCGTCTTGGTGCCTCCGATCCTGACGGGTCTGGAGGATAAGGCTGCCCCGTAGAGGCAGCCGGAGATAGGGGGGATCCAGACAGGGGTTTGGGGGTATCGCAGACCCCCTCGCCACCCGGCATAACCCCCTTTTCTCAAGGCGGTGGAGCAGCGGTCAGTAATGGCCGCCACAAAGAAGCCGGCAGCTGGACAAGATCGTGCTGGAGAAAGAAGGAGAAAGTTTTGAAGTGAAAGTTCTTTGGCTGCACCGGGATCTTAAGATGCATTCAACATCCTGAAAACCTTGATTTTTTGAACGATACTTTGTTTCCAGAGGAGATTTATAAGCGGCGAATGAAAGTGTTGAAAGAGAAAGTTTACTCTCCTTCCCTATGGAATTAACAAATGGACATTGAAAAACCTGCTTTCTTATAGAAGGTAAAAATTTAAAGCTCTTTGTTACAAGTGGGAATGGAGAGGACAAAAGAAAAATTTATATTAAGATCTTGTTGGAGGGGATGCCTGGAAGACTTTGAGACCAGAAGTTAATTGCAATAAGGCTTTAAAATACAGACTGGGTTTTTTTTTTTTTTTCCAATTGATATTACCCCAGGAAGAAAAAGTGTGAAGGGAAGAACTTTGTGCTCTGTTTGGACTGCTTGATGACTCTGGGACTTTGGGGAATTGTTTTAAGCTTTGAAATATCTTGGCTGTTTTAAGAAGAAGAAGAGGGGGGGGGGAGAAGAAAAGGTTTATAATGGCTTTATCCGTTGATGAACTAAGAGAGGAATATGGAAAAATAAAGAAAGAAGGCAAGGACGCTTTGAGAGAAACTTTTCGCTTTTTAGAAATGGCACTTGCTACTTATCAGCAATCACAACAATTGATGGAGGAAGCAGAAGAAGAAGCCATATTTAATGAATCCAAAAATTTGATTAAGAAAGAAAGGAGAAAGAGAGGAAGGAAAATGAAGGACTTAAGACCTAAAAAAACACCCAAGAAAGAGAAAAATAAGATGCAAAATCAATACAATGTTAGAAAAGCAAAAGAAAAGAGAAATTCAACAGAGAGGGGAAGCTAAAAAGGCGGAGGTTAGGAGGGGGGGTAAAAGACCAGGTGGGATAAGAAAGGAAGGGAAAAGGGGGGAAAAAGCCATAAAGGTATGAAACAAGACGGAAAAAGATTTTTTTTTTTTTTAGGGATAAAGGGTAATGTATAATTTTTTTCTTTTTTTTTTAAAAAAAGGATTCTGCAAGGTACATAAGATAGTATTGTAGTATCTGTATTAGAAATAGAAAATTAGAATTTTATAAGATCTAAATAAAGATTAAAACATTAAAATGCTTAATAATGATAGATTTTAAGATTTAATAAAATATTAAAGGGAATGTTTAAAATACTTAGTTTAAGTATAGAGTTTAATTGACTATTGTGTTGATGTTAGTATAAACTTATTATTGCAGCATTTGTATTTGAAATAGATAATTGGAATGTTACAAGATTTAATATTTAATTACGTATTTAATTACTTTATAGATTTATTATTTTTTTCTTTCTCTTAAAAATTAGTAGGTAAAATGTACTAAGCAGAATCAGATGGGGAACCAGGTGTTATTTTAAATGTCAATCTAGGGGAGCGATAGAAAGGCATCATACTTTGATTAGTGATTTCAGGAGAAACCTTTTTTTTTTTCCACTATAGGGAATGAGATAAATGGATAATTGGAAAAGAATGGACAAAAGATACAAGTGTAATGATTTAAACTAAGATGAAATAAATAAAATAGAATTAAGAAGAGTGAAAAGCGGGGAGAAGTTATAATGAAGATATAGAATGGTAAATAAGATAGGCAATGGTATATAAGATGAGCATAAATTTAATTGAAGTCCGTATAAAGAGAGGCCAAGCCACTTTCTAAAAAGAAGTTTTATGTTTTTGTGTTTTGTGTGTTTATGTTTGTTTGAGACTTAATAAAACCTTGGAGGAAAGTTAGATGAGAATAATTGTAAACAAGTCAGAGGGAAATATGAATATGATGACTATAAAATGGATAAATATAGAAAAGAAACGTAATTGAATAAGAGTAAAGAGAAATAATGAGAAATCTGCTAAAAGATATCTATGTGGAAATGGGATACATTAGAATTATGTTGTATAAAATAATGTTTTATCTGCCTTGTAAAAATTTATAATGGAAAGAGGTTTTATGTGTTCAATGTTTAATGATGTTTTGTTTGTCTTTAAAATTAATAAAATCTGTTTCAAAAAAAAGCTATTTAAATGAAACGTAAGATAGCATTGGTCTGCAAAAATAGAGTGATTTTAGCAAATTTCTTATAAAAGAAACTGTAAATTGTTATTTTACAAATTACAACAATAGTCTAAGGAGAATGTTATTTTTGTTCATGAAGAGGCTACGGTATGAATAAAAAGGCTTGAGAATACATATAATTCCTGCTCTTGAACAGAGAAATAAAAAACAATTGGATTGGACCTAGCAGCACACAGTGGGGGGGGAATCTAATCCAAATTCTTGACTAGTTTGGTCATCTGTTTCTATTTTACTAGCAAATTTTCAAAGTAAAAGTTCTTCTACTATTCCCCCAGATTTTTAGGGCAAATCTGCTGAATTTGCTTTACTCATAGACTTCACCTTGAGATATCTCCTCTAGTTCTGTCCTTCAGTTTTAAAAAGAACCAAAAAGACTTTCTCTGCAGCCAAGGGAGGGGTCTGAGGCAATCTGAATGTATATGACCAAGAGACATGCTTCATTTATGAATGTGGATTCTGTCAGTGCTTATCTGGCATGTGAATATCAGAGTAGGCAGTCTGTATATTAACAATACATCCTGAAATGTAGGCAGTGGGTGAACCAGTTCTTGCTTTGATAAATGTTTCCCAATAATTAATGCAGTGTATATGTCTAAAAATGTCTTAGGGTTACAACAGATTGAAATTTAGATTAGGAAGGGTAATGGTTTTATTGCCAAGGTTTGTTGCCAAGGCTGCGTTTTAACTTCTTTAGTGTCTAAAGGCTGTAAGGACCTTGAGTCAGTGAGATCATCTGAATAGGCTAGTCCAAAATCTTGAGGCAGTTTTGGAGCTGGAGGTTTCTGCAAAGTTTCTTGCTCCTAAAAATCAATCATTTTTCAGATGTTTATCAAAATTAATAGTCCGTGAGCTATATGCCCCTCTGTAGACCATAGACAATTAATTGGTCTTTACATTTATTCTTGATATCTAAACTTTCTTTCCTTTCTTGAAAGTGTTAATTGTGTTCTTTTTTGTTTCACTTTCCCCCATATATTTTTTTAAAAAGTCACACCACCATATCACTTCTCCAGATCCTAATCATAAACTCGTACCTAGTTTTGACCCTTGGAATAAAGTTGAACTGTGGGTAAAATGGCTGTAGAATCCTCAGTTTTTCATTTAAATTCTTAGAAAATCTTAAAATATGAATAGTTGCCTAAGGCTAATATTACGAAGAAAAACCCCCAACTTTGCAATGGATGCTTATTTCATGTGCAGGCTTGACAACATTCTTCTTACAATACTTAACCTGAATGCTCCTGAGCCTTTGTAATATTTTTTTTAAAACTGTAATATTTTAAAAAGTATTAACACTCCCAGTCTTCTCAGTTTAAGACAGAGTTTTTTCCTGCCTTTTCTCAGGTCTGAATAAAGTTTACCCATTTTTAAATCTCATTTTCCCTCCCCTTTTGCACCAAAGTTTCACAACCTGGCGGCAGAAGAAATGGACAGAAAATGGTTGTTTCCAAATTAACTCTTTTCTGGCCCAAACAGTCACCTCAGTTTCATCACTGCCCTTATTCTATGCTTTGCTAGTGTCATAATAGTGACACAAAAATAACTTTCTTGGTAACTGGTGTGCATAACCTGTGGGAAATTGCAAACTATTTTCTTATCTCACAAATCATTTGGCTATTCTGATGGTTAACTAAGCAATTATTAAGGGATTATAGAAAGGGGGAATTGGCATCCATGTTAATCTTTTCCCCAATTCAATAATCCTTCTCATCTGGTAAACCATCATCTACAGATTCAGCCTCAGTAAGCCACTCTAAATTATCCATTACATTTAACAGATGTCAGGTTCCCTAGACTCCTGGTGGTATAAACCCAAGGTAGCTAGATACTCAGTTGGATTTGGTTGACTTAATATGTGAAACAGAAAAATCTGTAATAATAACTTTTTATATCCAGATCACAAAAAATGAAAGGGGAGGAAAAAGCACTCGATCCCAAAACTTGCTGCTACTTATATATAGGTCTTCCTATATTATGCTATACTATTATTTGTTTAATCATGATTTATTAAATAAATAACAGGTACATTGGTTGCACAACATGTTAAAAAATCAGCTTAAAAACTTGCAATAGTTGGATTCACATAATTTGCCACACCACTGATTGAACTGATGTGTGAAGTCAGCCACAAACTGAGGTTATATTTGTACCACATGTAAATCAAACCAAAGTAATCTCTGTTTCATCAGATAAAATAATGCATTCCTACCATTTCCAAAATTAAGACAATGGCTTTATCTATACATTTACACACAACTGTTGCTTAGTTTGGATATTTCTAACTTGATTTATTCAACTATGATACATACAAATCTTTTGGTTACTCATCTTACTATCTTGATCTGCAATTAATGTAAGAAGTCACTAAGTTTTTAATTTTTGCCCAAGCGAGGAAACCATGTTATTTGCCTGAAAATAACATTGCAGCACTGGTGAAAAGGGCTCAGCAGAGATTATACTACCTGAGACTTCTCAGAAACCAACAACCAAATGAAAAACTGCTGGTGACCTTCTACCGCTGCACCATAGAGAGTATCTTAACTTACTGCACCTCTGTATGATTTGCCAATTGCACAGTGGCAGATAGGAAAGCACTTCAGAAGGTTAACGTCATTGCCCAGAAGATCATTGGTTGCCTTCTCCCGTCTTTGGAAGAGCTTTATAGCTCCCGCTGCCTTAAGAAAGTTCAAAACATTCTCAAAGATCCATCTCATCCTGGGAACCCTTTTTTTGAACTATTACCATCTGGCAGATGGTACAGAATAAAAACAAAGACAAACAGGCTGAAAAATAGCTTCTATCCCAGGGCAGCAGCTCTGTTGAATTCTACTGTATAGTGCAGTGTTGGCGTGGTGTTGGGGATTTCAATTCAATGTGTGGAGTGTGAAGGATGTGTGTTTGTGTTTATTTTCATGGTTATGATGTGCACTGAAGATGGTGTTTGATTTCATTGTACGAGGTGCAATGACAATAAAGTAAAGTAAAGTAAAGTAAAGTAAAGTAAAGTAAAGCCAAGTTATATCATGATTGGAAATTTAAAACCTTGGCTTGATCCAAAATGAATATCCATAGTTTCCTGGTTCAGACAAAACAGGATATTATGCAATGAAAATTTGATCTTGGCTGCTATGTATTATATACATAGGAAAAGGAACAAAAGAACAAACCAATTAATCAGTGGAACAACGTGCCTCCAGAAGTTGTGAATGTTCCAACAAATTGTTTCCAAATTGTTATTCTATATTCTAAAGAGGACTGCTTGTATTGGATGTGTGTGTGTTCCACTTAGAAAGCCAATCATTATTATACTTCTTGAAAGAAAATACTTGCTGCATTTAGACAATCAAATTCCATGAAAGGATCCATTGAAATTAACCATATTCAAACCCAGAATCACATTTTTTTAAAAACCCCAAAAAACTCCTCAGTCAGTAGCTTTAGATTTGCTTTGTGCACATTCCTGTACAAATGTATTTCTTCCTTTCAATGATTTGGTAAGTTTAGGCACCATTGTAACTATAATTACAGTTATCATCAAAATATGATTTGATATCTGGGGATTCCTTCACATATCACTGTTTCCAAGTGGAGGACTTCTTTTGCTAGATCAAGACTGTAAGACCGTGTGTATGTTTGTGTATGTTTGTGTGTATATATGTGTGAACTTAAAGGCAGAGCATACTATCCAGAACAGATGGTACTTTTTAAAGTACATATTTTTAAACATACAATTTTAAGAAAGGATGCTAGAATTTATTTGCTTTCCAATTCCCTCCCATTTCTTTTTTCTGTCTTATCAAATCCTTTAGATGATAAATACCTTCTGTTTTGATATCCACATATATTTGAAGCATTTAGGTATTTTATAAGTGTTGGTTACATGACAAACATGGTTCGGGGAAATAATATGAATATGCTCATAAAGGTTGTATATGAAAGACAGACAAATGCAAGAAACAATATAGTTCACTCCCAATCAGCTACTTCTCCCTCTCCCAAAGGAGAAGCAATGACTATGATAGCACGAGCAATCCTGAAAACTAGAGGTAGGGGTTCTGGTAAAAGAAGAGAGCTTTGGAAAATCCTCTCGAGTATATTGCTCAACACAAACATCTGTTCTGCAAGAGCCTGAGACAGAACCCACATAAAAAAAACCTGGATATCCAACATATGGCTCTGACAAGAAATTGAAAGGCAGCCAACAGTTTTGCAGCAGCCACTTGAAGCTGGCATGAAGAAAAGTCTAATGTGGCTGTGATTGACACTGCAGTTCAAGGCACCACCGAGCTAGGTTAGGAGAAGATTAATACGCACAACATTGGCTTGCTCTGCATGTGGCTGCTGGGAACAGCAAAGATCTCTAGACGGCATTCAACCAAGAAGCTTGGAGATTGCTAACCAGCAAATGGAGTTAATTTAAAGCAGGACTAGAGGCCAGCTCATCTTTCTGCCTGCAGACACTGTCTAAAATTTGTAGGATCCTGTCAAAAATAGAGATGTACTTTTTCCCACCTTACTGGGAAACCATCCATTTATACAATGACATCATGAAAAAAAAGCTATGGCTGTTTTGAAGGAATGGACTTTTGGGAGCTTCCTTATCTTTTATTTCAGCACAGAAGTGATGAAATAAAACTGAAACGATCACATTGAAACAGAGACAATCATGAAGGAAGACAAATTACCTTCTAAGTATGGATATTTACGGTGTATGCCAGCAGCAGAGAGTGCTGTCTTGACAACGTGCACATGTGAACTGATGTTTGTGATTCAAAGGAATCTTTTTTAAAAATGAAACTCAAGATTCCAAGTTGTCTCACAGATTATAATGTAATTTGATTTTTAACAGGTCCAAGTTTTTCTACTGTGGAATGGGATGGCTTAAGATTGGTTGTAGCTCACTAGGACATCAATTCTGTGAAATAACACCATTCTCCCCTTGTCATGATTTAGTATATGGCATCTATGACACCAGCATAAATCCCAAACATGGCCATTAGTTCTAAAAGGAGAACTCTCCACAGGACTGTAGAAAGAGATCCTGGTGCTTGACCTTGCAAACCTAAGTCAGTTTAATCTTCTGAAAGGAACAAGGACAGAAATATTGAATAATAGGCAATTTCCAAATCTACATGTTCCCCAGAAACTGAAATAATGTAAGGTTTAGAAACCACAATATATTTATTGTCTCCCATATCTTCATTCAGTAAAACACTATAATGAAATGGAGAAGAACTGGAACTAGGTGACTATAGTCCTCTGTGAAGCTCTATTGCAAGGTTGATACATATTCTTGGAGGGACTCCTACATTAATACCCTGTTTCTCCAACAATACGGCCTCCCCCAATAGGAAGTCCCAGCATGTTTTATAGGCATGAAATGAAATTAAGCCCCTCCCCCCAAATTAAGGCCTATATTAAAACATGCGAAATGGGGGGGAAATGGCGGGGGGCTTGCTGTTAGGAAGTACTTTTGTTGCACACCCGGATATGGTGCTGCCTGCGTTGACCCCGATACAAAGTGCCCCACCAACACCGAGGTCAACATCCAAGCCGTCGCCGCCCGCCCAAAGATGCAAGGGAGGGGAATTAAGTCACCCCCGATAAGACGGCCTAGCCGTTTTTTCAGGGCTCAAAAAAAAATAAGACCCGGCCTTATTATATGAGAAACACGGTAGTTGTAAAGTATTTTCAAGAAGATGTGAAATACTAAGAGTTTTAAGGGCACAGTGGCCGAGCGGTTAAGATGCTGAGCGTGTTGACTGAAGTTCAGTCCCAAGTACTGCATGACAGGTGAGCTCTCATTCTTGTCCCGACCTAGCAATTCAAAAGCATGCAAATGTGAGTAGACAAATAGGTACCGCTTCATTGGGAAGGTTACAGCATCCCATATGTTTCAGCATATAGTCATGCTGGCCGGATGACCATGGAAGCATCTTCAGGCAACACTGGCTCTCAGCTAGGAAATAAAGATGAGCACCGCCCCTTAGAATCAGTCATGACTGGATAGGGGAAACATTTACCTTTTTTTTAAAAAAGAAAGTTTTTATGGAATGATCAGACTCTTTGATTTTCCTTGTCAAAATTATTGCTTTTACTTGAAGACTGAGGTTTTAATGCTCTTCATTTTCAAGTAAACCACTGTGTATTTATTTTGACTTTATTGCTTTCTGTAATGGAAGGATTTGAAAAAAAAAACATTATGAACACAATTGTAAAGCTATTATCTTGCCCCTTTAATTTACTGGAAGTCCTAACTTTGTTTTTAGTTACAATGCAGTTGGTATCCCAGATACAGGTACAGCAACAGACAAACAGTGCCTGCAGGCCTCTATATTTTCTCATCTCATGAAGTGGGCAGCAGTGAGCAGATTCTCAATGAATTACTGAAAACTATGCAGCAAATAAGGTGACCTGAATGTTATTTTTATTCACACCTAAGTATGAATATTTGGCAAAATAGTGGATAGTATGGAATAAGTTGGAATACCCTCATTTAATAAGTCATTATGGTTAGATTTTAAAAAATCCTATTCATCCAAATATAATATAGGCTGGCTTTCCAATTCTTTATGTTGAAAGTGCAAAACATAACCAACTAGCCTTTTGACAAACCAGGAACTCTGCTGCCTGCCTGGATCCCTATCTGAGTCTCTCAGTCTAGCTCAGGCATTGAAGTTCCTCCACTTGAAGGTGTTCAGTGGAGTTCAATCTCATGGCCTGGAAGCTGGATCAGGGAAAGCCACGGGTTGTATATAGTCCATGACAACCATGGGTTTGTCCCAATAATCTCAAAACACATTAGTGGACATATGTCAGGGCAGTTGCTTCAGGGCAGTTTTGTTGTGATCTGAATCTAATGAGCATTCTATCTAGCCCACTGTTGTGGTTAGATCACCTTCTAGTTCAATTAAAATTGATGTTCAAAAGGGAACCTAACTGAACATGGGGACAAGCAAAAGTTCAAGACATCATGAAAAAGGGGAAACCTTTCCTTTTTTACTTCCCCTACTTTATTGCACTGATGGAACTTCAGCAACAGTGTACAGATGTATTGTTAATAACATTACCTTTTTTTTTTCTATGGACTTTTTTGTTTGAGTTTTCCTTACACTTTGGTTATATCTGGTTTAGCCAGTTGTTATTTGGTTACTGTTTTCTTTTTATTTATTATGCCATTCTTTTTTAACTTTTTTAAAGGCATAATGTGGTTGTTTTGGTTTGGCTAATACAACATAGCTGCTATAGATATAATACTCTATCGTCCAGTCAATATAGTTTATTCAAATCACATGAAGTTTCACATGAAGGTAACATGGTTACTAACAACTAGATTGCTCCAGAAATTAATTAATACAACTTAAAGAAATCTTTACCAAATGATATCAAATTCTGCCTGGTATTTGCCTTGAAAAGTTTGGTTGAAGTTAAATAAAGCTGTTACTGAATGTATTAGGAATGGTAATACATGTGGGAGACTAAATGGAATGCTTACCAAATGTTTCTTTTGTCAACCATAAAATCTCTTCCAAATGAGTATTCAACAATTCTGCCGCTTTGATAAGCACCTTTGGGACACTAAAATTTTTACTATAGTTGCAGCTGTTATAACCCCCATAAGCCATTCTGCCAGACAGCACTGGCTGAAACAAGCAATGCTCAGCAATGTTCAATGGCATCGCTGATCTGTTGAGAGCAGCAGATACACCATATATGGATCTGTCGCTGGCACAGATCCCAAAATGCTCATGGGCTCTGCAACTTCATGAAGATAGTTCCCTTGTGCAGCAGGCTAACAGTGAACAATTTGAAAAAAAGGCAACAACATACAAGAAGAGGAGAAAGAGTTTGGTCCTGTTTATTAGCCAGGTATCTGACCAGTGATTCAGCAAAAGCAATTTTAGCCTGATGAGAGCTGCCAGGCTCAATTGTTAGTTTTCAAACAAAGAGAGAAATAATGTATGGTATGGTATGGTATGGTATGGTATGGTATGGTATGGTATGGTATGGTATGGTATGGCATGTGTACTAGTGGTGCCAATGGATGATTTCAGAAATAACTTCCTTTGTAAACTCCTTGGCTGTTTTCTGTAATTTAATTCACTGAATGATCATGAACAAATATAGACCTCTCTCAAAACCCAAACAAATGATCTGACATATATATCAAAGAGCTAATCTTTGGTAGACTTCTCAAATTGATCTAAAAATGAGGGTGTCAGCAACCTTATCTCTACTAAAGAATGATTAATGAGCAGCAGTGACCTAATGTGCCAAGAATATTCATCACTACACAAGGATAAGGCAAGAATCCAGCAAATACAACGTTAAGAGGTACAAGTGTCGGGACCAGTTTATTTTTATTGGAGATAACCAATTAAGAATGCCTATCTCCAAATAAAGCAGTGATTTTCCTATACAAATGTCATGAGAGTGCTTGCTGGTTTGCTGATTCAGCCACTGGAGTATAAGCTAGATAAGGGGCAGATATACCAGAAACAGCTCAAAACACATTTGATGGGCAGCTACTCAAGGAAGTCTATCGAAGACAGAAATAGCGGAAAGGCCGCTGTGAGTTCCAGATTCTGAAACATCACTTCCCAGGAGAAGCTACATTATTGTATGCAAGGAAGAGTTAAATGGTCTGCCCAGGAAAATAACCAGGGAATGGCCTTTTTAGTGAAAGCACTATTCTTGGGCTACCCTCCTCATAGTGAGGCTTAGTTAGTGCCTAATATTACCATCAGTCAGAAGTGTTTTATAATAATATGCAAGTTAATCATTCTATTTTTCCCATGGAGGGTCACTGACAAATTGATTGGGAAAGACATTGGCAGTAATTGATAATGATAAATTTATTGTTTAATCATTAAATACCACATGGAATATTTTGAATGCTTCTTAAACAGAATTAATCATTCCATAGAACAAAATTCAAATGAAGCATTATCTTACAAGTTCTACTGATAAGACTGTTAAGAACTGTAACTGATATAAAGTTTTCCTAGAACAGACGAGTGGGCCCAATTAGCCCCCCACCCCCAGTAGCCAGCCATGAAGCTCATGTGTATAAATGAAGAAGCAGCCATCCTGCACGGAAAGTTCCTCATCAACCATATTTAGAACATGAACGGTCATATCATTAGATATATACCTAGAATGGCAAGTAGGAGCATGTCATGAAAATCAAAAGACTAAATGATCGTATTTCCAGACTTAGAAAAATAAAAACATTTAAGGCACAATATACCAATAACCAAGAGAGCTGAATATTCAATTTCCATGCCATTCCTTACTATCCATTATTTTCACGTTCTATTTTATCTCATTTATAATTAGGAGAGAACACCTACTGTATATATTTAAGGCATGATCTCAAATAATCATCAATATTCAAAATACATCTCTTATCCTGTTTCATTGCTTCCAGTCATTTATTCCATTCTCCAAGAAATTGCAAAAATTGGATTACTAATCTTTGATGCACAGTAAAAAAATAATTTATGAGGACTATCAATGCAGGTCAATTGGCAATTAAACAAATGAATAGTGTATGAATTATCTGTATAAATAAGTTTGATCAATGGCAGGAGGATTTGCAGAACTTGATTTTATTTTTTTCATTATTCTTTTAACTAAATAAATCTTACAGAAACAGATCATCTAAATGTGATAGTATCAGTCTGGCATTGACATCATCAGAATGTCTTTTTGATCCTTCTGTATCTGGCCTACAACTAGATACAGGTACTAGGTACACCTGATGCTGCTTTGATTCTGAGCCAACACAAACCAGTCAGATTTCTTTATACCAGCTTTTAAACTAATAATTCTCTGAGTATATAACTTGACCCATATAGGCTGCATGATTATTTTCTGGTGCTTTTTCTGATGTTTTTTCTCTAAGTTAAAAACACATCGCTATTATTATATGTTATACAGTTTCTCTGAAAAGCTCTTTCTTTTCTTAAATGTTATTCCTAAATTCTATTCTCAAAGCCATTTTTTCTGCATGTCAATATTATTAAAACTGATAGAATGTGCTACCTGGTTCAGTATTAACTGCTGGTGAGTATTTTTGTTTCCACTGTACAGGGTAAAAGAGGTGGACTTCAATTAGAAGCACTGCTTTAATGTAAAAGAAAAAAAAAGAATCTGTTCCATGACTAGATCTTTTAATTCATTAACCATGCCAGATTATTCTAAAAAGAAGGTGGAATTATTTCCATGTATCTTACAAGATACAAAATTGTAATCAGGGGTAGTGCCATTCTATACCTTTCTAAACAATTCAGAAGCAGAGCCCTCCTACTACTTGATAAAATTTGTCATTTGCATAATGCATCTTGATTGCAAAATGCTGCTATCTTTGACAAACAATGTAAGTATGACACTACCGCAGCCATTACTCTTTGTGGAGTTTTTCTTACTAATGACTTGTTTACCCTACTGACAATCACAGCTAGACAATATCACCGCCTCCCACAAAAAACCTTTTTCTGTCAGATTTAAGACATGGCTGACAAAAGCTAATCCAGGAGAGATATGATGGTGATATACTGTAATGGCAAAGCATTTCAGGGAGGATGAAGCTGATCGAGTGATGACAATCTGAGTATCCAACAGCAAGAGCTAGTCATATACTTCAGCCATCAAGCATCGCTTACCAACATATTCAGAGAGGAACACAACAAAGAATGGAGTGACCAG
This sequence comes from Notechis scutatus, assembly GCF_049901735.1. Classification (NCBI taxonomy): domain Eukaryota; kingdom Metazoa; phylum Chordata; class Lepidosauria; order Squamata; family Elapidae; genus Notechis; species Notechis scutatus. The sequence goes on along the minus strand of NC_142011.1, from coordinate 52,634,955 downwards.
GTCATTAATCCCTTGCACGTAGCCGCTGGCAGGGTGTCGGATGGCCCAGATAAACAGGATTCGTTCAAAGATCTAGAGAGGAAGAAGGAAAGCCGGGTGCTTGAGTTAGCCATGCCCAAGGAAAGAGGAAGAAGGAGAAAGCCTGAACAAGAGCAGGTGAGGAAGAGGCTGTGATAAGAGTTAGAAATGCATAGTGACTAAAGAATTAGACAGGTTTGAGGTTCTTAGCAGCAAAAGAAGATTCAGTATACAGTGTACCTGGCTCCTAGGATGCCATGTGTCGAAGTCAGCAGTAATTCAGAATAATCATAGATGAATATTCTGCTCTGAAAAGAGTTTATCTATCCTTTTGCATTGTCTATGATTAAGAGGGTTACAAGCTGAGGGGATTACCTGGCTTCACTTCCTCCAAGGTCACATGTTCATGGGTGGAATCCTGAGGTTGTTTCAACCCAGATCCATAGCCATTGGAAAAAAGAAGCAAGCTCTGGAGAAGATCAGATACCTTCTCAACTTTTTAAACCTTTCCTTACAAAATTCAAAGTTGCTTCTTTTTAAGAGGAGGGGGAAAAAAAACACTGGCCAATTAAGCCTCACGCCTGCTTATTTGTTCAAATATTTCAGTCAAAGGGAACAAAAGGCACCAGATTGGCAGTACTGTCATTAATGTGAACTATGATTAAGCAAATGGTTGTAAACTGAGGATCATCTTTAACTGATATCTTTCAAATGGATGTTTCATAACAAGTTTAATGAATGTCAAGCCTAGTTCAAAAGAGCAGGTAACAAAAGATGGTGGGGGGGGGAGGACTATTGGACATCCCGGAGAATACAAAATTTTGGGCTTAATTCACAAGTATTCTGATGTGGATTAAGGCAATTTCCTGTTGTTCTAGTCCAACATGTCTCCTACCTCTGTTATGTAAGGGTCTTTCCAAAGTCACTATCATATATTTTGTAGATGCTCTTATATCTACTGTTAAAAGTTCCTCATTTTCTGCAATGGGGCTTCTTGCTTATGGATTAATATAGGCAACAAAAGGCCTTCTCACAATTATCTGGTATGGCTGAAATTCATGAACCTTAGGATGAGGCTACTGCTAATATGTATACAGCAGCCCCAAAACACACTGTCAAGTTCAATAAATCACTTCTGCAGAATCAGCAAGGCCTGACAGACCATACATTGCAGCTCTTTGACAGAGGTGCTCTAGATTCTCTTGTTTCCTTCAAATATAAGAATAGGACTCAGAATTGAGGCCCCTGATATGTTTTCTAGTTGCATACCAGATTCAGAAACATTAACCCCAGCATGCTTCAAGTCCTCATGGTGATTTCTGTAATTGAGAGAACTGGCATTCTCCAGAATATATGTTGTTTACACTTCATGAAACATTAATAATAAATAAATAGCTTCTCTGTTACATTTGCATCCACAATGACTGAATTTAGTAGACAAGCAACTGAAATCTGTTGTTTCGAGAATACAAAATCTTGATGGAGGCATTTATTGCTCATTGTAGGAAACGTGTCATGGCAGAACAATATAAGCAATACCTCAGTGCCCTTGGTATAAATTTCCTGACCAGTTTTCCTTTCAAGAGTCTGCACAGATTATTTTGTAACTTTCAGGTTAGTCTGCAATGGCATTTAACATAATTGTGACAGATAGCTCTCATTAATCATAATTTGATCATGGGCGTTTGTTTTGCAGCACTACCACTTATATTAATAGTTAAGTATTCTAGCTCTTAAGCTGATCAAAGCTTTTAAACAGTATGCACAGGCCCTTGTCTACTACAAGGAGAAAAGGGGCATACACCAGAAAACAAGCCATGACAATGTGCATGTACATTTCAAGGCCAACAGCACAGGACCTTGTTAGGTATTTATTTATGCTCCATAAACCTGAAGAACTGAATCAATCTATTATTATGTTTTAGACAGACCTTGCTTTAATAATCATAAATTCCCACACCCAATCAATGCTGACTCCTAAATATCAAAAACCCCATCTCTGCTATACACAAGAGCTAGAAATGGATTAAGATCACTTAAGCTTGACTGAAACAGCATGATTTACAGGCATCAGTAAATAATCAGTAGAATCAGACTGGTCAAAGCTACAATAATTTATATCTTATAACATGTTTAGTTATTAATATTTTGAATTCAATTAATCTAGCCAGAGGTCTGCCATTTAAAACTCTACTAAGATAGTTTATGTTCTTAGGCAAGTCACCTCATTGGTACAATATGGACTTAATGCAGTTTTGCTGCTGGTATACATTGAGAGGACACTTAAAGAGTCAGAGATTATTCCTTCATGAAGTCACTCGTTTCTGTTAAAGAGTTTCTAAAAATAATGACTTAATTTCTACAGAGCCTTATCACTAGAGAGCATCTAGAAAGCCCACACAGACTCCTACCTTTTACTCATAGTAACTTCCTAGATACTAGTAGTATCCTCAGAAGACTTATTCTGGGTACTTATCACTAACAGAAGGATGGAAAATGCCTGGATAAATGGATTACTTGGTTTTCATGCCTTGATTTGAACAGACAGATAATATCAGAACATTGTACCCTCGCAACTAACTAAATATAACTGTGCGTAGGAAAAACACTTTATCTTATGTAGTGCATTCTAAAAAATTAAAAAAAATATGAAGTAGTTGCATCTTTTTCTGTTGAAAGTTTGTAATTTCATGCAATATTTGAATATATGGATTTGTATGAAAAGTCCATAATTAGACAGTATTGAAGCTACTAGGCTGCAGATTGAAATGTTAGTCCTGTATATTTCTTCTTGTTGATTTGCCTGCAACATCTAGTAATATATCATATATAATGCAATGCCATTGTGTTACAAATGTCTCTATCCCCACAGCAATGGCTGGTAAAATAAAGGGAAACAGAATGCAACATGATCCTATCCACTTATATTAATACATATCCCTAAGAAAAAGAGGCAGGGAAATATTTATTTGGTGGCAGTGTACATTCTTTCATAATTTCATAATGATTTTTGCATTTCCCAAATGGTGAGCTTAGGTAGAATACTGATAAAACATTCCTGCAAAAATAAGTGTGCCTGCATGATTCATTTAGGTATATTGCATTTTGGAAATGCAGCATATAATACTACATAGCCACCTAATTTTTAGAATGAAAAGAAAATACTTAAAAGTGGGATTTAAATATATATCAGAAATGCCCTTGAATAGTACAAGGCAGTTTAGCCTAGAACATTGTTTCTTGACCTCGGCAAGTTTATGATGTTGGGCTTGAATTCCCAGAATTCCTCAGCAAGCTGGAAGTTGAAGTTACACATCTTAAAACTGGTTAAAACAGTACTCAGAAAATCAGTAATAATTGGACAAAACAGTAAGCATCCTTGGTCACCCACATCAAGGCTTATCGGGGGTGGGGGCGGGAAACTTCTCACCTCTTGAACTAATGGCTGCTGGAACAGAGGGATGAGGGGATTTGTCCGTGGAATGTCTATATGGATCTGAAAATGATTTTTAAGAAAATAAAAAGATATTAAAGACTGCAAACAAATCTTGCAATCTGCAAATATAAGGCAATATTTCTATGTCCTAATCTAAAGAGAAGATAGAATGGTATCGCTGATTCAGAGGACCAACATTATAGCATGTTCTTGCTCATCCCACTAAACAGAGCTGATGACTCAAGCATATATGTTAATGATCCAGCACAACTATGCAAGCCTTGCACGAATGATCCCTTCAAAAGACTACCCTAAAAGACCTAGGTAAAAGACCCTCTGGGTCAAGAATGCCTGCAGCTTTTGGAAGACGCCCAGGCAACAGGTGCACCAGCCTGGTGGTTATGAGTTCCAGAGATCAGTTTTGTAGGCAGCATAGGGGGAACTTTCCTCCCAGCAAAAAAGCAACCGGCCCACACTGTCAATGGCAGGAAGAATACAGTATTATAAAGCTGCTTCAACAGGAAGGATTAGGGAAGTCTTGTGTAGCTTTTTCTTTTCTTTCCAGTGAAGCAACTCCAATGGCTCTCTCTCTGGAAAGAAGTGGAAGAAAGCATCTTATTTCCTAGAGCAAGGTGTGTTGGAGACTAGATCTTCCCTCCCCTCCCCTCAAGCATGCTTAAAGTTGTGGATTTCCCCAAAAGCACTGACCTGCAAGCAAGTTCCTAGAGAATGAACAGAGGTTTTTTTGTACATACATACGTTTATGTGTCTGCTGGGTATATATGTATATCTGGAATGTATGGTCTTCAATATCTGACATAACTCTAAAAGGCAAAAATGCTATCTATTCCTGTTCTAGGATCATTAGTCAGATCACTTTCATGCCTGCTGGTTTTGGCAACAAATAACACCTAGGAAGTGTATATTATTATCTACTATATTATTACCAATGTTAATTTGGGAATCTGGAATGGAAAGACCCATTTGACTACAGAACTCACTGAGTGACTTGCCCAGATTGTCTCAACCAATCGGTCTCACATGGCTATTGTTCTGCAGGTAAATTCCCTCACTTTCTAAATACATGCTTTGGAGCTCAGAAAAGGTGGGAATATAAATGCAAAGAACCGTAACTAAACAAATAATGGGCAGAACTACCTGCAAATTGATAAGGGGCCAAGCTCAGTCTAGAGATTAGAAGTCTTGAGTACCTGCCGATAAGTATCTTGATGGTGTTCCTCGTTTCTGGAGTCATAATACTGTTCAATGAAGCCAAAATACTCTTCTCGTTTTCGTTGTAAAGTCAGCTTCCTTCGTTCCATATTGGCAGGGAGATAACCCTATAGAAGACAAACCCTGTCAAGTCAAAATTCTTCCACTGTGTTCCACATTCCTATCCAATTTTCGCTCCAACCTGCCCAATGCTAGCCCACAAGAAAATATTTTAGGAAAGGATATAGGATTTAACAAGAGTCCAACAAAAGGTTGTAGAACCAAAAGTTTGAAAAATGCAGCTTCTTCTAATCAAGTTCTCCTTCGGGGGATGAAACTGCAACTCTCAACATTTTTCCTTGCATAAAATGCTTAAAAGCATTGGAGACAGTCATACTTTGGAATCTACAATTCCAAGCACCACATAAAGATTTCTTGGGAGTAAGGCTTTTTGGAGGTCAGAAATACTGCTGTCCTGTAACTTCTCTCATTTTCTACCGAGACTGACTTTGGAATTCATTGGCATTCTTGCTTTTTCATGGCATAACTAATATAACATATGGGCTATTTTTATTTCTAAATCAGTTTTTACAAACCTAAGCATAAAATGTACTGTTCTCCCATGCTACAGTGTCATACTCCTCTCAAGAGATCCCAGGCAGCTTGGTTAAGAAAGACTTGGGCTAAAAATCCAACCAGGAGCTGACTTTGCCTGGAGCCCAGGTTATGCATCTTGGATACATTTTCATTATGTAGATGACACAAGTTGTCCTAGGTCAGAGGATGCAGCACTCACTGATAAAAGTCGCCAAGTCACAGGACGAACCTCTTTGGGGACACCAGGCCAGCTGCATTTCCTCAATTCATCTGCAAAGGGACAACAGTGAATTTATTTATATTAACTTTTTGGCATTTTTAAAGATGGCAGAAAGAATATACTTTGCCCCCCCTCTGGGTAAGTAACTTAGATATGTACGGCAATGGTGACTATGTTTCTTTTTATTTTAATTCTTTGAAATTTAAAATTGGATTTAAAATATTCATGCAAACAAAATAATAAATCAAATATAATCATTGGGACTCTGTAAAGATCTACAACTCTACTGCTTTAGTCCTCATACAATCCTTGTTTGATCTCCTTCAAGATTATCACATTAACATTCTCGGTTAACTTGGCTAGGGATTATCTCACACTGGAATCTCATGTTACACAGGGACATTTATGGTAACCCAAACAGGCCTGCGTCACAACAGGAGGGATGTGGTTGTTTTATTTATTAGTTCTAGAAACCACAAAAGTTTCCTGGGGTACTTTGATCACCCCAACACCTGGACTCACCTAGATCTGTGTTTTGGCTGGACAGAAGCTGCCGGAATTTTTCCAAGCGAGTTTTCTCACGCACCGTCATGGGAGGAGCCCCAGAAGCATTTTGGTCAGAGATGCGAGCGACAAGTGGAATGATGGGTCGGAGTGGGAGGGATTGCTGTTTGTGGAGGGAGTTGCGCATACAGGCATCCTCTAAAAGAGTTTAAAGAGGTCCATCAGGAGTATACTGGGCAGCAGCAAACACTGGAGCTTCCAGAATCCATTGTTTTCTTCATGCCTCCAGAATCCCCAATTCCAGGAAGGCTTCCACACCTTTAAACACACACATGGCAAGGAAAGTCTCCATACCCGTGAATTTTCTCTCCCATCACTGAATGATGGCAGAAGCTTCACATGTTGAACTGTTTCCTGCCATGCTGTTATTAAACAGGCACGCAAAGAACTTGAAGATTAGTCAAGATAAACCAGGAACTGATCCACTCCTGCTGACCAAGTTATCAAACTGTTTTGCTTCATTCATCACCAAGAACCCCTGCACAGCAATATCCTGAGATTTTACAATTTTCACTATGCTTGACATAACTCTTAAAGAAAGTGCAGAGATCCAGTGATTGTAATGGTAAAAGTAGAATGTTCTATTGTTAGCAATTTAGATGGATGGCTCTTAAACCATGTTCACTAATATCAAGATTACCTGGCCTGTCCATCAACATTATATAAAGCCAGTGCTCTCTCAGCTCTCCTTCCATCATCTCCATCTGTTTCCAGATTTCAGGCTCTTTCATTCCTTCTTCCTTCAGCATGCTAAACAAAAAAATCAACTGCACAGAAGAGGAAGCACCACACCTCAAAGGCAATCTACCACCCCAACTTCCTCTATACTTCAATGCTAAAAAGCCAAACAATTACCAGAAAAGAAATAGAATGTGCCATGGGCTTTGATGCCATCTGGTGGTAGCTTTTGCAATCAGATGGCTACTTTTTCAAAACCCAGAAAGCAGAATCTACTTTGCTCATTGCAGCATGCAAAATAAGGCATGCATTAATTTAATTGTTTGATTAATATTTGGAGTGTACAATTTCTGGCTTGAGGATGCCATTAGGCTTTGTGGCAGAACCCGTTTCAAGGGGAATTTCAGGGACTCTGCAAGGTGAAATGGGTATCTCTAGGGCGGCGGCGGGGGGGGTCAAATTGGTGGCCTGTGGGCTGGATGCGTTATGCGCAGGCCACGCCCACCCCAGCTCCACAAATGGGGAAAACATGGCGAAACGCCACGTGATGGCAACGTGACGCTGCAAGTTTGACACCTGTGCACTAGTGTACCTATAAAGATTAAGGTACTGATTTTATCCTCTGAACTTTCCTAAAGTCCAAAGCCACCAAAGAAGCTGTCATAACATTTTGGTCAATTGGGGAATGGAACACAAAAAGAACTCTGGCAAGGGCGCATGATGACTTCAGGCTGTACTCATATCTCACATGCAATATCACAATTCTGTGGTCAAAACTCTATGTTCTTTCCAAAAGTTTCAAAACATTTTTTGAGTACCAGTTCACTAACCAAAAGGCCTTTATTTACAGAAAGAGCAGACTCATCCTCTCCCAACCTCCAATAAACATGCGATGGCTATGCTTGATATCAGTTACTAAGCATGACTAACAGATACACTAACCACTGTTCATAAGAGCGTATCAGATCTATGCGTGCTCTGCAAAGGAACAAACTTTTACAATAAACCATTATAATTTCACCGGTTAGTAAAGCCAAGATCTACCAACTACAGTACATAATCAGATCCCAGGATTCACCTTGTCTAGTACCCAAATATATTGTAACCAAAGTCCATAAATAAATACAAAATTCAAGGAATTGTTTATATATCTGCATCAATGTATTCTGTTTCTCATAAATATGGGGCAAAATAAAAAGTTTTTTAAAAAGCATGAAAGTCTTGTTTCCTGGGATACTGTACTTAGCTAATCACCAGCTTTCAAGATTTCATCAGGAATTAACCACACACATAAAAGGCTATTTCTTCATCCATAAGGGGAAAAAAATGCATTTCTTGGCTAAAACAGATTGAAGGTTTTAAGAATATTCCATTCTGCGTTTGCCTACATTCTGCGTTTGCCTACAAATGCAGCATTTGTACAGAACTGCAGTGTTCACTCTCACAAATGTGATGGGAATACACTGGAAAAAAAGCCAAGAGCCACAAGCAACATACCAGGTCCTCTGGATAGCTGGGCCTCACTATTGGATTTGATGACTTTACAATTGATTGGTGCATCACTAAGAGCTGCCTGGGGCCACTCAGGTTTCATACGCAGCCTGCTGTGATTTTCCAGGACTTGTGCTGCTGTGGCTTTGGCCACTTTAGAGTTCAATGTTTGGAAAGATGAGAAATCTTCATCTTCATCATCCCCAATATCCCACGCATCACTGGTGTCCCGAGCAAACTCATGAAAACTGCTGGCCTTCTTATTTTTCATAGATAGCGTATTGATCTTGGAGCGTTCCTTGATGAAGCTAAAAAAAAAAGTAAAGTGACACACTGTATTGAGAATTGCACGCAGTTGTGATATACAAAATTTCCTTGCCTATGATCATCTTTATTCATCATTTTCATTTAATGTATCCGTTGCTCTCCCTCCATCCCACGGTTTCTTCCCTTCCCTTTCAATGAGCCAAAGAACAAAGAATGGAAAATAATGTTAGGCAATCTTCACCAAATACAAATTTTAAATTCTAAGCCAGAACTTTATAGACTGAGCAGACAAGAAGCAAAATATTTCTGCCTAAGTCCATGATGTTATCCATGAAACCTCCTGTGTGATAAGCAAAGTAAAACTCTGGTTTTATGTTATGTAAGTAGAATACTAAAGTATAAACCACACATATATAAGACATGTGAAAATAGAAATGTTAATATACTACTGCCCAAAATAACATGCATATTGAATAAAGACACAATTAATCCTTTGTTTGAACAACACTGTTAACTTTCACTTGCTTTATTTTCAGTTACATGAATCATAATCCTAGCATCAAATAACCCAGAATAAAGTCTTTGTCTATTTAGACCAAGAAACCTAAATGAATTCTAAGAAAGTAAGGCAGATCAAATGGAATTTAAAATGCAAAAAACGGAATTTCTTTTAGAATACATCAGGAATCCCTACCAATAATCCAAAGCTAATGATGGTACTGAACCCCCATTAGTTCCATTAATCTTTGCTTTAAAAAAAAAGAGGCAAAGGGACCTCACATGTACTTTTTCAGTCATAAATTTTTAATACAAAATGATGTTAACTAAACTGACAAGTGGACGTAAATTCTAAATAGTTGCATAATAATCCAGAAGTAGATGTCAATAACAGGAACAAATAAAATACCAAATTTAGCCAATCACTGTACAAAGACCAACATAAAAGGAGAAACGTATCACTGACACTGATTTCTAGGTAGTGTTTCTCGACCTTAGCTAGCATGGCTGGCTGGGGAGTTCTGGGAATTGAAGTCCACCCATCTTCAACTGGCCAAGGTTGAGAAATATTGCTCTAGGATAACAATGGTTTTTCCCCCTGAAATTCTCAACCATCTTTCCTCACTCTAGGCTTTATTATTTAAGGATTAAAATGAATGTATTAAATCAATGGATCACAGCCTATAGTCTGAGAAGGTTATGCATACTGTCTCCATTGAAAATTCCAAAACAAAAGTGGTTAAATCCCTTGTTTAAAATATAAATTTTAGTAAGAATTTTTCATACAATGAAATATAAATCCAAAGAAAAAGAAATAGAAAAAAGAAAAGTTACAAGGAACAAAAGTAACAAAGACAGAAAGAGAAACAAAGGTGAAGAAATAAATGACTTCTGATCTTTTCAACAGTTATTTACAAAGTTATAACTCCTCCTCCCACCTGAATGGTACACTAATAACTTAGATAGATATATAGACCTATATTTTCATCGTTCATATAGTAATCAATAATGTACAGTCTAAATTCAATGACTCCAATACAACTGCTTCAAAGTTCATAGCTAATATTCTTGAAATAATCATCCTTATCCTGATTGACACTAAAATTGGCCTATGCATGTCTTTGGCCTTCTTAAATCCCACCTGACCCTTTCCCTCACGGAAGCAGAGATAAGGATTTATAATAGATGACTTAATGTTGTATAGTCCATAATATAAAGGCAATAGGTTAAGTGATATCAGTGTGAATGAATATAGCTTAAGGATAGCCAAAAGTAAAAAACAAACAAACAAACACAAAAGTAAATCAGCATAGAATGTTTATATTTATGAAATGAATATTTCAAATTTCTTCATACAATCATATTCAACTATGTAAATGTGACAATCTTTAACAATCTAGTTAATGCTTAATTCATTTAAACATAAATACTAATTCAAGTCTGAAATTTTGCAGGTTTTCCCCTTTCCACTCTTTCGTTTGTAAAAATTCAGCCTCTTCTTGCCAAATAAAACCAAAGGATAAGAAAATCTCTCTGTGGGGAAAATGCTACTCTTATACAAAATCCCCACACACCTATTTATATAGGAATTGCCAAACGTCATCTCCTTAAAAGGAACTACTAGATCTGCAAATTTGATGTTAAACAACAATCAAGTAATACCTGTGTTGATTTCCAAATGATGATAATTAATGGAGACATAATATCCCCTATTTCCAAATTAGGATCAACAGCTGGAACCAAATTGAATCAGGTATCTCTGAAACAGACCAAGCAAAACTGGACTGCTTCTAAATGTCTAAGTCAATATTTCAATCAAATATTTTGATCAGTCTAATATATCCCTTTACATTCCTCATATTGCTTGCACCTAGAAAAAAATCATGCGAAGCAGACTGACACTAAAACTGCACTTTGTATGTCACTGCCCTTTTGAAACGCTACCTGTTCCTCTCCCTTTACAAATTAGCATAGAATTGTTTCCTGTCTCAGTGAGGGCAATGATTATGAAGGAGATGTAACATCCCATAATGATTTAATAGTTAAACCATCAGTTCACTATATGTCCTCCACTTAATGGCCAATAGTTTTTTCAAGGAAGCAAAATATAAACCTCAAAGGAGTACTGATGGTTCAAATATAGTATCCAAGTACTTCAGTAGAACATCATCAACCTAGGCAATATGTTTTCCTATTGTAAAAGTGCCTTCTCGTAGACGAGGTAGAATAATTTGCCATTTTACAACATACAGGTAGTCCTTGTTTTACAGACATTCATTTAGCGACTGTTCAAGTTACAATGGCACCGAAAAAAGTTTTTCAGACTTATGACTGTTGCAGCATCCCCATGGTCACATGATCAAAATTTGGGTGCTTGACAACTGGCATGTACTTATGATAGTTGCAGTATCCAGGGCTCATGTAATCACAATCTATAACCCACCCAGCTGGCTTCTAACAAGCAAAGTCAATGGAGGAAGCCAAATTCGCTTAACAACTGCAGTGACTTGCTGAAAAATGATGGCAAAATTGAGTTGTAAAATGGGATAAAAATAAAGCATTAAAAAGTACTTACTTTTTCGTGAGCCGTGGGTCCAGTGGAGGATGCTGAGCTCCATAAACAGGCTGAATACTGTGAAAGAGACAAGACACACAACCAATATTAGATGTATATTCTGCCTTTCCTTCAAGAGTTCAGGGCAACCTCAATTTTCCTCTAACAGGGGTGTCAAACTCATGTCGTCACAATGGCGTCATGTGATGTATCGGGACTTTTCCCCCCTTTGCTAAACTGGGCGTGGGCGTTGTCAGCGTGTGACACATCCAGCGTCTGCACTGGGAGTTTGACCATTCTGCTCTATAACAATGTTTCTATGAGACAGAATGGGTTGAGAGATTAGGTTTAGCCCAAAATAAGTCAGTGAGCTTTGATGGCTAAAGATGAATCTGAATTTGGGTCTTCCTTGCACTAATGCAACATATAACACTGAAAATAACCATACTGTACTTCAATAACTACAGGAACAACTTCAACATCCTCAAAGCTTCATAATAATTCAGAGCTGAAGGGTAGTTCTTTTAACAGGAGCCCAGATATTTATTTTGAACTGTTATGATAATATGAAATTAAGGTTCTGAAAGATTAAGAGTTAAATGCAGAACAAGTCTTCAACTCCAGTCATAATATTAGAGTGGCTGGGTTTGGTGCTTTATATAGCAACTAATGCACAAATCTTGCCTTTTGACATGAGAAGTACTATATTACAGAAACAGTTTTTTTAAAAATTAAAAATCGCTTTGGCTTTGTTTACACGAGAACCAGACCATTATGGCTTATTCAATAAACCAACCCCACACAACATAAACCAGCTAGTATATAAAAGAAAAATGGTGACTTAATTTGATAATTAAGCAATCAGAAAGGGATTCTACTTAATTGAACACCAAAGGCCTCTGCAAGGGGAGCGGGAGCCCGATCTTAACTGCTTTTTTACGGCAAAAGAATTGGGGTCTTAAGGCAAAAGAATTGGGAGGGGGGATTGTTCCAGAGAATATAGACAGTCATTTTAAAAAGCATGAAAATACTGTGAGATGGGAAAGTTTAAAAGCAGGAACTTGGAGCATGCTGTCCCTATGGGAGCATGTGGAATGGATAGATGTTCTCAGGAGAAGACAGTCCCACAACTAACTCATCATCTTGAATCACATTCAGGAGCCTAATATGTGCAAGTGCAGCATATGGAATAGTGGTATTATATGGGCTAAATGAACTACACCCATAACTACCTGTGCTGCTGCAATTGAAACTTCCAGATGGTCTTCAAGAGCAGTCCATATGTTGCAGTAGTCCAATTGGGAGGTGACTAAAGTGTGAGTGAGCATTCCTGGAATGAATCCAACGGGTGCAAAAGACATAGCTGTGCAAAAGACCTCTGGGCTACTGCTGCTACTTGCTCTTAGGGCAAGAGTTTGAGGCCTCCAGGTTGCACATCAAGTCTGAACGAGGTAGTGCCAACCCAGTTTAGAATGAAAGGTGGAAACATTCACATCCAGAATCCAGAATCATTCTGCCATGGAAGGATTCAGGCACAACCTGTTTCCCCATCCAGATCCTCAACACTTTCCAGAGACTTTTGACAGTTTCACTTGGATAGATAAGGCCAGAGATATACAATTGAGTATCATGAATGTAATTTATCTAGAGCATAACACACTGAAACAGAGGAGTACAATGACAAAACTATGCAGAATTTTAAGAACCAATTCAGTAAGCTAAAAGTAAAGCAGGAACAGAATTGACAACCCATTGTAAATACTTCTCCTTTACTTGGTGCCAAGAAGTCATGTGGAAGCGATTTCCCATTTTAATAAGCAGCTTTTTGCTAGTTTCCACAACATTTTAGCCCAAATCAAAATATCTCTTCTATCCCTTTTAGCAGATTTAACAGAAGGCTGACGGAGCTCTATGTATGCCAAGTGATTTATTTTCCTGCTTAGTCTGGAACTAACTGCCTGATGGGGAACAAATCATATGCTCATTTTTTTCTACCCTATACATAACATGTGTACAAAATTGCAAACTATGTTTATTATAAACAATTTATGCACATTCATATTGCACAACTCTAGGAGGAGTAAGATAGCTGTGTTTGGAAATCCTGTAGAAACCAACTATTATCTGATAAAAAATATCAAACTTCAAGGCTTCATAAAATAATAAAGGGGAAACCTTGCACTCCCTTCTGCTGGTGTGAGATATCACAGCATTGATGATGTTGCAAAGTACTCACATCAAAAATGGAAGAAGTTTATATTTACTGGTTGGCTCAGGTTCAAGTTGGCTCATTTGCCTTTGCTCAAACCAGTTTAGCTGGTTGAGTCAACTTTACTGTTTCAAACAACTATAGATGAAAGCTGTTTCACAGAAAGGCAGAATTATATGCAAGCAGGATGTGGCAGTATGTGGCAGTATGATAAGACAGCCAAAAACAAAACGCTACTACTGCACTTACAAAAATATTGTTTCTTTTCAAACACACATATTATACAATATTGATCTGCAATGTTCCTAGACTTCTGAATTGTCCAATTCTTATAGCCAGAGAAATAAAGATAAAAACAAAAATTACCTACTTAGGAAGAATTTAAAGCTAGCAAAGCATTCCAGACACTTTACAGTGGTAGTTAGTTACATGATCAAGATGAGATTAGAGGACCAGTCTATGAACCATACAGCTTTTGCCTTAAATTGCTATCCATGAAGGCTGCTTCTTAGTTTCCCTACACTTTTCTCAGTGGCATATTTATTTCTGATTTTGTCAATTCATTGTTTCTTAATTCCTTTAAGAGTGCAAAAAAAAAGTGCAGTTTTCTCCCATTTAATTAGTGAAAGGGAGTAATCTAATCAAATCTCACAATCTAAATAATATAATTAAGGAGAAAATATTGGGATATTCCAAATTTTTGAAATATTGGAAAATATTCCGCTGCTGATGCTCAAGTTCCTCTACACCCAAAGTAGTAAAAGAGGAAGTTATCAAAAAGATGCTCAAGAATATGATCTTATATGTGAAAACCGTTGAAAGTTTCTGTATGCGTACATTTTAACAAGAGCCCAAACTCTGCTAGAAAGACATTAGTTTGAAGAAGATAAAAGAAAAGCACAGTATATTTGTTTAGCACCCCTTACATAGGGCTTATGAGAGGAGGAAGAGAAATAAGGGGACAAATATTCCTCTCAATTCCTTACGATTCAAATATTAGAGCTTCCTGCTTAAGTTTTATGGGTAAGGGGTTACAACAGAGGCTAGTTGCATCTTTAAAAATGGAATAACTTTCCTAAGAAAGTTGAAAATTCGTGTCTTCTGCTCCAGCCTTATGTCATGGAAGTTCTCCGGACGACTTTCTGGGCTGATGATAGGGAAAAGTTTTCTAACCATTGCTCTACAGCCGACCGAACACATTCGTTCGGTTTAAGCATGGTTGATTAATTCGGGTTTTTATTTCAACTTTAACCTGAACTCTCCCGCAAAAAGCATTGGCCTAGTAAGCATTGCACACAGATGAAAACCGATCAGCCTACACACCAATGAAGACGCGGGCGGCTTTTCACTTTCTCGGGGAAAGCGGCACGCTCTGCACCTGTCTAAAGCGCTACCTCGACTGCCTCCCTAACCACCAATGCGGCCCGCAAGGCAGAGGTGACCAGGGCATCGGATTCCCGGAGGCGGGTTTGGAACCTGAGAACCGCTCGAATTAGTTGCTCCATCACTTTTGATTTAAAAGACCGGGCGCGTCACGTCTCCCGAGTGGCAAAAGAAGGGCAGGACTGCGAGATGCTGCCGATGAAGCGAGGCAGCCCCACGACTGGAAAGACCCGACTCTTGCCCTCGATGCCAGGCAAGAGGGAATCCCCTGCTCCAGACCACCTCCAGGGTTCTCCCACTTCCCTCTTCTCCTATGCCTTCTCCATCCACAGGAGCGACCGGCTGAAGCAACTATTCGCTTCAGGAGCAGCAAGGCTGGACCCTTCACCGCACTTCCGAGAAACGAAGGGCGACAAAAACTAGAAGCCAAGCCGGCTTCGCTAAGTCAACCTCGCCTCCTCCCCGGGGAACAAACGGATCGGTCGGCATCGATGCCAGGACGGAGCCTCCTTTGCTCACCTGCCCGGTAGCTTCGCGCTCCGTTTCCAGAACTGCTTGTTGCTTTCCGCAGCCATGCCTCGGGCAGAGGCCGAGACCCTCGCTGGCCCGGTAGCGAGAGGGGACAACCCGGAGCGATGGGGCCCGAATCCTCCGGCCGAGACCGTTTCACCTCCTCCTTCCCGGGGTCCCCTTGCCAGTCCCCAGAGCCGCCATCTTGGATTCGGGCGGGTAGAATGCACCCATTGGCTGTTGGACGGATAATCCCCAAAGCTTGACCAATCCTGAGTCCCATCTGTAGAGCCACGTGAAGCACGAAGGGAAGAAGAAAAACCCAAACCGGAGGAATCAGAAACCTGCCAGAGAATGAGAGGCGGGACAAGAGATCACAAGCGATAAGGGGGGGGGGGGAGGGGGGCGCATGGGGAGAGACTGGGGGCGAGTCACATGCGCTCTAGCGAAGGGGAAGCGGGAAAGGCGGTTTAACTGTCAAAACCAGGCGCGGGAAGGGAAGAGTTGTGTATAAAACAGGTCCACCGAAAGTCGCTCCAAGAAGATACCGGTTTGAGTATTCAGGAAGTGCTTGAGGTTTTTTTAAAAGAAAACACGAAAAAGCGCCGGTTATTTGGCCATATAGCCGCATTTCAACGTACATAAAGTTTGAAATGGACCTTCTTCCCCTGGCCCTTTGAAACCTAAAGATAAACAGTTCAGCAAGTTAAATAAAAATATAAATACAAAATCAGGTAGAAACTTTCCAGTAATTCACGTTTTGATATATGGATGGATAGATATTTTTTCCCTATTCAATTATATTCAATTTCTGGAGACGCCCTGCAGTTTTCTTGGCAAGATATTTTTTCAGAAGTGGTTTGTCATTGCCTCCTTCCTAGGGCTGAGGGAAAGTGACTGGTTCAAGATCACCTAATTGGTTTTGTGCATAAAGCAGAGTTAGAATTGAGGGCTCCCAAGTTTGATGCCTTAACCACTATGGGTAATCTTCGACTACATGTGTAATTGAGCATGCAAGTTTGCTTGTAAATCATGACTATTATGTGGGTTGCCAGTGACCATGCCTGAATTAACAACTATTTTTGTGGTGGTCATTAAGCAAACCCGCTTAATGGGGCGTTGTTTTGCAAGAAACCAGAAGTAAATACCGGTTTCTGGCTGAAATATCATAAATTGTAGTTACAGTATGTGACTGGGGTGTTGCAAAAGGCCATGAATGCAGGCCAGTTGTGTCTGCTGAGATTGGTGGCCAGTGGAACTTTGAATCTGGGTTATAAATAGTTTTTTCATAATTTTGAATGGTTGCCAAGCAACTGATCTTAAGGATTACCTGTATACCAAACTGGCACTGGTCCATTATATAGGTCCCTTGTATAAAGGAAAGTTCCTGTTCTTGTAACTAGAGTAATCATAGTCCTCAACTTAAAACCACAATTGACCCCAAAATTTCCATTGCTAAGCAAAACAGTTGTTGTGAGTTTGCCCCATTTTATGACTTCTTACCATAATTATTAAGTGAATTGCTGCAGTTGTTAAGTTAGTAACACAGTTGTTAAGTGAATCTGGCTTTCCCCATTGTATTTGCTTGTCAGAAGGCTGCAAAGGGTGATCACATGATCCCAGAACACTGCAACTGACGTAAATACATGCCAGTTGCCAAGCAAGTCACTTTTTTTCAGTGCCATTATAACTTCAGTCACTAAATGAATAGTTGTTAGTTGAGGACTATATGTGCATGGACATATGCTTTTTTTAATATATGAATACAGCAGAGGTTTCCCATTGCCTTTTTCTGGTTTTTTTTTACAACTTAGTATGATCTATTAACTCTAAAATTTCTGGTAGTCTCCCATTCAAATATTAACAAGGCCTGAATCTGCTTATTTTTTTTCCAAAATCAGTCATCGAAAATGGAAGCCAGCATTTATCAGAGTATCCATATTTGCATCAAGAGATAGCCAGAGTCTGCTTGATGTCTGCTTGATGTCCCGTGACCAGCAGTTTGCAAGAATGGATTAGTGGCTGAAAATTGTTTCACTGAAATGGTAACACAAATAATATAGCAGTAACCTGCTGATGATTACAACACCTTTCTGAAGATTGAAATTATTTCCAATTAGTTTCTTAACGTCAGTTATTACCCCCCTTAAGAACCATATGTGAAGTGTCTTGTGTTTGCCTTGTTGTATGACATATCGTATATAGGTAGTCCTTGACATACAACCACATTTGAGCCCAAAAGACAGTTAAGTGAGTTTTGCTCCCTTTTATGGCCTTTCTTGCTACAGTTTTAAATGAATCACTACAGTTGTTAAAGTTAATCATTTGGTCATTAGCAAATCTGGCTTCCCTGATTAACTTTGTCTATGGAAATTCTCAATCATCCAGGTCATGGTTGTCTCAAAGGTGTTTTTCCAAAAGGCAAGTGGACTTTTTTGTTTTTTTCTTTGAAGCCGTTCCACTTTCTGAAGAGAAAGTTTCTTGGACGAGAAGCAAAATATTGTCAAAGAAAAAAACAAAGTCCACTTGCCTTTTGGAAAATTAATTTTGGAACATCTATTGACTTTCCTTGTTGGAAATCAGCTGGGAAAATTACGGACAGTGCAACTATTATAAATACATGCTAGTTGCCAAGCGCCTGAGTTTTGATCACCTGACAATGGGGATGCTGCAAGTAAGAACAGATGATTATAAGTCACTTTTTTCAATGCCATTGTACCTTTGAATGGTCACTAAATGAATGATTATAACTCAAGGGCCACCTGAATAGGGGAAAAATTTTGCTTAAATGTAATCAGACTTCTGAATGTATACTGTTAATTTTGCCATAGTTGCATATTTCCCAAGTTTGGTTTCCCATTCTTGGAGATTACTTGATCTAAGTCCCTTAGGATTTTAAGATTTATCCTCAAGAATATAATTCTTGACCAGCAGCCCTATGCTGAAATTTGTGATAATGGTACTAAGTGTTCTGTCCCACCTGTATCCACAGATGAAAACTTCAAGTTACAGAGTTCAAATACTTTACGTAAACAAAACCAGAGACAGAAGATTCAATTGCTCTGTTATCACAGTCCTTTGGCAATCCTTCTAGATTCTGTCCGGCAATTCTGTATAGTTCGTAAATCACAACGCAGTAATCAGACACAAGTCTTTCCAAGGCAAAATTCACTTTCCTGATTAACAGTTAACACCTGAGGTTTAATTAGGGAAGTAGATTCAGGGGAGAGAGTGGACTCTGAATCCTCCAATAAATCAGGTTCATCTCTCAAATCCAACTCCTCTCCCTCTACTTGACTCCCCTCTAAGTCACTTAATAATGCAGGCTCGAATCTCAGTGCCAGATCTTCTTCATCACTCGAACCCACATCTGCTGACTGATCAGGTTCAAGTCTCGGAGTCACAACAACTAAGTATATAAAATAATTCATGTGATAAATAAATCCTGGTTTATCTCTTTAAGTTTCTAAAAAATGTGTGATTGACCAAGGCCATAATAGATAGTGAAGGTTGGTATCTGGTAAATCCATAAATCTAAGTCCAGGCCTCATAAATTACGGCTACTATTAGATATTCAATACACTGAGTGACTGAGGGTATGCGTTTGTCTTCCAATGTTGTAGAGCTAGATTCTTATTAATATAAAGGATATGGAGGATATATTTTCATATCCACTATTCACTACCATCTAGTAAGTACATACCAGTAGTTCAAAAGAATATAAAAGTCAAAAATATTAAATATTATCACAAAGTCAGATTAATATTCCATATAACTTTTTCCTAGATCATGACAATCTTAGGATATCACAAAAAAGTTTTCAACAAAGTATTATTCCCACTTTATTTATAATCCAATGATTTACTCATTCCTTTTGAGGGACTTCCAAGAAGTATTCGACGGCACTCTAGGCAAGTACAAAGGGCCCCCTATCTCTTTTAGCCTAGACCCAAATGTCGCCCCATACGCCTAAAACCCAGACGGGTGCCTTTTGCACTCCGGAAGAAAATAGACGAGCAGATTGACAAACTCGTCAAACAGGGGTTTTGCAGCCAATCGACCACGCCCGGTGGGAGACCCCTATAGTCACCCCAGTCAAACCAGATGGGTCAGTAAGGATCTGCGGGGACTATAAGGCCACCCTCAATTGCGCCCTGCAACAAAGCGCCTACCCCGTCCCAGTAGTGCAACACCTATTACACTCGCTGGGGGCAAGGTCTTTATGCTCGACCTGGCGCAAGCCTATCAGCAACTGCCGGTCGATGAAGAAACCGCCGAGGCGCAAACAATAGTCACCCACCGGGAGCGTTGTTGTAACCGACTCCAGTTTGGAGTCAGCGTAGCCCCAGGAATTTTCCAGAGCCTCATGGAGAGACTGCTGCGAGGAATCAAGGGGTGGTTCCCTATTTTGACGATGTATTGGTGTCAGCAGCCAACCAGGAGGAACTAGAGGGTCGCCTAAGGGAGGTACTAGAAAATTCAAAGGGGCCGGGCTAAAGGTGAAGAAAGAGAAATGCCAGCTATACACAGAGCAAGTCGAGTTTCTGGGATACCTCCTAGACCGACATGGCATCCACCCAACCGGAAGCAAGGTCAAAGCCATAAAGGAAGCCCCCACACCCAAGAACAAAACAGAGCTGCAGGCATTTCTGGGACTGCTAAATTTTTACAATGTGTTCTTGCCCCAAAGGGAGCATCGCGGCGGAGCCTTTGCATAGGCTCCTGGACAGGACGGCCAAATGGACCTGGGGGAAACGGGAGGACACCGCATTCAAGAATACCAAAGACCTGCTCACCTCGGATGCCGCTTCTCATTCAGTATAATGAGACCCTACCCATCGCCGTCACATGCGACGCCTCACCATTTGGCGTCGGCGCTGTCCTCAGCCATACACTCCCAGACGGAAAAGAAGCACCCATCGCCTTCTTTTCAAGAACACTCAGCAAACCCGAAAGAAACTACAGCCAATTAGATAAGGAGGCACTGGCCATCGTCGCAGCAGTAAAGAAGTTCCACGAGTACCTATACGGCCGCCGATTCACCCTCATCACGGACCACAAGCCGCTCAGCTAGGCATCCTGGCGGGAACAAGGCCACCCCGAACATCCTATCCCCCAGGATGACAAGGTGGTCTGAGTTCCTCGCCGCCACGACTACCGGCTCACACACAGACCGGGTAAGACGATCTCCCATGCAGACGCGTTGAGCCGCCGCCGCTTCCCGACCTAGACGACGATCCAGCTCCCACGACGACCACCCTCAGCATAGAGACATTGCCGGACTCCACCCATAACCGCGCCAGACATTGCCCGAGAGACTAATAAAGACAAGCGTCTGGCGCGGGTATTACATTGGGTAGCAAAGGGATGGCCAGAGAAAGACAGCGATGATGCATTCAGGACATTCCGAAACCGGCAAACAGAACTGTCGCTACAGAAAGGTTGTTTGTTATGGGGGACAGGGTGGTCATACCGAAAAACTGCAAGGGAAGGTATTACAATTATTACACGAAGGGCACCCGGGATTGTGAGGACTAAAGCTTTAGCCAGAAGCTATGCTTGGTGGCCAGGTATGGACAAGGAGATCGAGGCCTGGGTAGCCAAGTGCTCGCTGCCAAGAAACCAGACCAAATCCCCGCAGCACCAATTTTAGAATGGGAAACGCCCAGGGACCATGGTCGAGACTCCATATAGACTTTGCCGGGCCCACAAAAGGGAACACATTCCTCATCACGGTGGATGCTTACTCCAACTGGCTGGAGGTAAGCAACATGAAGACCACCACAACAGATGCAGTAACCAAGGTCTTAAACAAACTCTTCGCAACCCACGGTCTCCCGGATGTCATCGTGTCAGACAACGGACCCCAGTTCACCTCGCTGAATTCAAAGATTCCTAGCGGAACGAGGCATACGACACGCACTGACAGCGACGGCGCATCCGGCGGCCAATGGTAGGGCAGAACGGATGGTTCAATTTACAAAAAGAACCCTCCAAAAGATCGAACACGGGACATACAAGAAAAATAAATAAAATGCTCCTAATACAACATATCACCCCTAACACAACGACTAACAAAAGCCCGGCAGAATTACTAATGGGGAGAAAATTAAGGTCACCACTCGACAGACTACACCCCACATACAACCCGAAAAACCCCGGACTCATCTAGCAAGCACCGGTTTTTGCACCAGGCGACGCAGTCTATGCAAAAAACCTTACCGGAGACCCACTATGGGTACCGCAACTATAACCCAACTGACAGGACCCCACTCCTACCGCTACAGACAACCGACGGACAAACATGGAAACGCCACATCGATCAAATAAGATCAAGAACAAAAACACAACCGACACGCAACCAAACACAGACGACACCGATAACACAAACCAAGAGGGGAGGGAAGACACAGAGGATCAAATAGGAAATAACCAGCAATACTCACCAGTCAACAGCCAGCCCGAAGCCTCACCAGGAAGGAACAGCCAGGCCAGCTCAACCAGCCCGGAAAGACCAGGCAGGAGCGGCGAAAGTCGAGCTCGACCAACCCGGGTAGACCGGGAGGAGCTGCAACAAGAGGCCCAGCGACACCTTCCAGGGGTTCCATCGACAGGGCCAAGAGAAACAGAAGTCCCGACCGAACCGGCCGGGAACCAAACAACAACTAAGCTGCGCAAGTCAAGTAGACAAGTACGAAGCCCCGCCTACCTACGGGACTACGTTACGAGGACCGAACCAAGAGGAGGGGTGTTCTGTACAAGTCAATTTACATACTGTAGCCCCGTCGCGATTGGTTAAGGCGCACGGCGACCGGATTGGTCGAGCGAGCCGCACTGATTGGTCCGCTGGAATCCCCGCGATTGGTGGAAACTAATCGCGGGAGATTCAAGCGGTGTCATTGGTCGCGACCGCCGCGGCTCGAGAATAAAAAGCCGCAGTTTTTCCCTTCAAGCTTAAGCTGTATCAGGAGCCAATAAAGAGCTGAACCAAGTCACTGACTCCGAGCTTCCTTTCTCGACGGACACGACACCTTTTCTATACAAATTTAAAAGGTAATACATTTTAAATGTTTCTTTTTGTTCAATAGTCTAAGATCTATTAGCATTTTTATACAGTTGTGATACATTTTCCTGTTGTTTACTGAAAATGGGGATCTCTAATTCCTTGTTCAACCCAGTCTTTAAAGTTTGTATATCAAATTGATAGTATTGATCACAAATATTTATAAAAAGTAGAGAAGGAGAGAAAACATCAAGAGAATGATAGGATGAAGCATCAAAATCTAGGCAAGATGGACAGCATATAAATTTAATAAATACATTTTCCAGAAATAATATTTTAAATTCATATAATGGTGATAGGAGATACATTTAATCTTTTATAATTTCAACCCTAAACAGAGCCCAGGAAGGAGAATCTATATATATATAAAAGCAAAATACTACTCACTCATCATCACAAAATCTCCAGAACCGTAAAGGCTACAAACTTGAAATTTGGCACGTATGTTCCACTTGGCTTCACTAAGAAAAGATTTTTTGAAATGACCATCACAGCATTAGTATTTCGTATATTATTATTAACATGTTCTGATGCTAAGGAGTTCTACTCCCCATCCCCACCTGAAAAGAAATCTGTTCCAAATGCAAAACATAAACAGAGGAGTTTCAGTTTTAGTTTCACAGCACCAAGCAGCTTTAGTACAGAACAGTTGAGCTAAGTCATACCCAGGCTCCTTATTGTCTCCTTGCTCACCCAGCAAATACTGTTTCAGTTTCCAAACAGCTCTCAACTCTCTTACACACTGACAGGACACTAACCAAATGAATACCGATGGATGCTGGTAGGCAGAATTTTTTTCTCCTTATTTTCCTCCCCAAAAACTAAGCTAGTACATGATAAGTGAAACCATCTAAAATTTGGAATAAATCAAAGGTTATGCATGATGGTATAGTATACAGGTAGTCCTCAACTTATGACTGCTTCTTCTTCAGTGACCATTAAAAGTCACAGCGGTGCTGAACAATGGGGATTTATGATCAATCTATGGTATGTAGTTGTGGCCATTGCAGCATCACCAGGGTCATGTATTGGTGATCTGAATGCTTGAGTGCCCTGCTTGCAATTATGGCAACTCAGTGAGGTTTGGTCACATGGCTGCCATTTCTGACCGACCCTGTCAGTTTCCCAAAAGCAAAGTTGCCCTCATCATTTTTCTCCCAAAGAGGTCATTAAGGAGCATGAGATTCCAGAGTTCTTGTACTCTTTAGCACATGCCCATAAGCCTTGCCAGCTTGCTTGTGCATATGAAAAACAACAACTGAGTTTTATCTTCAATCTAGGGGCCATATCCCAAATCAGGAGTTATTTTATAAATCCTTTGGAAAATCAAAATTTATCTAGCCTAATATTATGCCAGAATTTTATCAAAAGGTTTTTCCATATTAAGTGATAGAACTACAGTTTTGTATTATCTGTCTTTGTTCCAATCAATCAGATCCTCTTCAAGCTGCGTATTATACTGTCTTCTTTCAAAAAGTGGTTTTTGGTTGCTTGGTTTAAAGTTTTGATTGGGGAGAGCACTGAGGTTATTCAAATAATTTAGAACCTTACTGTTAGAGGGGATATAATCTGCTCAGAGTCTTTTGGAGTTTAGAGCAGTGTATGAACCCAAATAAATAAAATGCTTCTTAATTTGTTGTGCAAATAAACTGTAAGTATACAGATAGTCCTCACTTAGCAACTACAGTGACTGTTCAAAGTTAACAATGGAGGAGACTTAAAACCAATTCTTGGAATTGTGACCATCATAATGTCCCTGCAGTCAGACAATTGTAATTTGGCAACTGGCATGCAATTATGAGGTTGCAGCATCCTGTGGGTCACATGATTGCTATTTGTGACCTTCATTGCTGGCTTCAGGTAAGCTGGTGCAGGGTGCGGTGGCACAGGCAGTCTTTAGGGCCCCTATTGTGGCTCATATCACACCACTATTCTGCAAGCTGCACTGGTTGCCGGTTTGCTTTGGATGCAATTCAAAGTATTGATAATCACTTATAAAGCCCTTCGTGGCATGGGTCCAGGTTACTTGAGGAACTGTCTCACTCCAGTGGACTGGCCCACCCCTTCTGTGCTGGTAGAGGGAGCATACTGTGGATCCTGTCAGTCAAGGAATTTTGACTGGTGGGGTCCAGAAGAAGAGCCTTCTTGGCCATGGCTCCTACCCTTTGGAACATCTTACCCCCTGAGGTGAGATTGGTTCCCAGCCTCCTGACTTTCCATAAGAGCCTTCACACCTGGTTCTGCCAAATGGCTTGGGGTCCCAATGGGGGAGTTTCATATTGCAGGTGGTTGACTAATTAAAAGCTAATCCCCCCTCCCCCCTTCTTGTGTATCCAGATCCCTTTTCTCTATATTGTGTTAATGATTTTGCTTTGTATACTCTGCTCAGTCATTTTACATCCAATGATTAATGCTTTTTTAATGTTTATTATACTGTAAGCAGCCCAGAGTAAATTTAAAATAATAGGAAGGAAGTTGCAAGTTTTGGTCACATAATGTCACACTCAATGAATAGGTGCCAGAACTGATCATGTGATTTTTTTTTTATAACTTTTCTCTTCCTTTACAGAAAGAATATAAGGATGGTGTTCTGGTTCTATAATCCAGCAGTTAAGTAATCCAAAAAAGGAAATGCTTAGGACCTGATAAATAATGATTTTCTGATAACAGAATCAGACCATGGTGAGAAAGAAATCAATTTTAATTTTGCAAGAAATTAATGAAAGCAGATATACATAAATTAGTAAAAAACTCTAGAATGCAAAGAGACCAATGGACATCTGAATAAGAATAACCTTAGAATGAGAACCACAGTAAGAAATATTAGTGATTTTGATCCCATTTACACTTTTTAAAGCCAGTTTGTTAGATGCAAAGCACAGTCTGAAAATATATATATTCCACAATTCATTTTAAAGATATGAGTTGTAATGATTTCTTCCTTCTTAAAAGTCAAAAGAACGAGTGAGAGTCACAGTAAAGCTTTTATGAGATTTTGATGCAGTTTATAATTCGAGTGCCTATCCATTGGTTGCAAAGACAAATACAACAAAGTATAGACTGAAATTTTAATTTTTGGGGTGTCATGCATCCATTTGAAATTTTTTTAAAAAATGTTATATCTCCCTTAAGGCAGATTTTTATAAAGTTCTGGGAAGATCACTTAGGATAGTGACAAGCTATTTAGAACATCAGATATTTTGGAACTATATCTCCTATAATCTATGACTGTCAAACATGGGGATTATTGGATTTTTATAAATTGAAGATTTTCAGATGACCTATGTTTGACATGATAAAGTGTCCCATGGATTATCTTGCGATCCTATAAACCACCATGCCTAGATGGTATAGACTGTGCCTTTGGTTTTCCCCCTCCTCCCCTGGTAATTTCTGAATTTGAGGAAATGTGTTTGTATTTCAGGAAATGAAATGTGTCTGTTCAAATAAAAATGTCTAAAATATATTTTTTATTTGTCCTGTAAGGTTACAATAATTCAATATTATGTACAGTATATTGAACAAGGCATATCAGAAGTAATATGCTTTGTGTAATTGGGTTTTTTTTGTCCTCATGCACTTATGAAATTTGCTGATTGTGGGCAAATGGGTTAAATGTATGTGCTATGCTTGTAGGTGTGCATTTTATAATAAGAAATTGTATGTTTTAGAAGCTTCTGCCTCTAGACAATCCCACAAGATTTTGTTTCAGGCATCTCAACTGGATTTATTCAGGACAATCCCAGCAAATCCACCCAAACTCTGAGTGGAACTGAGGGATTGTATGTGCAGATAGCAATTCTTCACAGCATATTCTTCACAGCATCCCTGCCAATGTTCTTGAAACCCATACTTCCCCAGCAGAGACCAAGTCTCCTTAAACAGGATTGTTGGACAGCTATCAACAGATGTAAAACATGGAGAAATAGCAATTGTTCACTGCCCTTATTACCACAATGTAATCCATAATATGGGTTTTTTACTTTTGCTTGGGCAGATTCACTCTTCATCTTTCTACCGTGACTCTCCAGACATCTCTTCTTTTGCTTTATCTCTTAGAGCTCTTCAAATAAAGTTCACATTGGGATCAACACAGGGGGAGACACCACACAAGGTCAATCAGGTTGAAACCTGTTCCATTTGCCCATACCAGGTTGCTTCAGCTCAATTGCCCACCAGATTCTTGGGGAAAATCCCAGCCTCCCTTTGGAATCCAGCTGGATTCATCAGTTGGAATGGGCTGATCTAACAGGCCTACCAACAACTGCATCATGCAGGAAAGCAGGACCAAAAGGTGGTAGCGTCAGAGAATCTCTAAGGACAACTAGTGGAGATTTCTTCCTATTTCATATCTGGCATGGGCACAATCTCTGACGCAACTATAATGGCAATGATAGTATCAGCCCTTCTGCTACACAAGCCTTCTCCAACATGATGCCTTTCTAGTTTTATTGAAAATGTAAGTTCAGTATTCCCAAACATTACTGGCTGGAAATTCTGGACGTTAAAGTCTCAAATCTAAAGGCATGATTGAGAAAAATTGTTTAAATTGTGAAAACACACTCTGGTAGAAGTTCCCTGAAGATGATCACCAACACAAGTTCAAAACCTCAGAAGATGAACCCTCTGAGCCTGGTATCTGACCCAGATTGGATCCTACAACATTGTCCTGGGACACGTACATTCACCATTTGTGTCAAAAAATGATACAAGTAAAGATTACAATTTTAAATTCTAGCATATTCATATATTGTGCTGAGCCATAACATGATTTGTTTGTTTTGATAAAAGGTTGTGAAACCCATGGTGTTTTTAAATCATCATTGTTAGGTTTAATATATGGCAACCAATTGTAGCTTATTGATCATAATGAAAACCTACCTTTGTGTGATGAAACACTTCATTAAATAATTCCCTAGTAGCAGTCTCCAAATAGATTGGATCATATTGGCTATCATACAGGGTAGAAATTGTACTGTTGAAAGGCATCAATTTGGGAAAACATTGAACAGTAGAATGCATATAAAATAAATACGCAACTCACATTTTATCTTTTATTCTAACATATTTAATTTTTCTCCCAGATTTATGTAGCTCTGGTCATTTTTTCCATATTACGTGGAAGTGATCCTATTTTCTTTGTTTTTCAGGCAATTATTACTCCAGACACAATCATTCCCCTGTTTGGTGATGGCATCTGTGGCATAACACCGAGAGCAGGATCAATTGTTGCTGGTGTGTACATGATCTTAATGACCAATATGTATCTTATCTTTGAGTTTCAACACCTAAGCCTTGCATTAATTAAATTAGCAAAGATTAAAATGAAAGGCTTAACCTGGATTATTCCATATTGCTATTATACAGCAATAGTTTTGGCTTTTATAACTTATCCTGTATGTTTCTATTATTTATATTGTATCTATAAGAGAAAAACTATAGGTCTTTATGTATACTTTGCTTGGATAATATTTTATGATGCAGCCAACGTAGCCATTATAATCTTGACTAGCCGCGCTGGACACCTACATGCATTTTCCATCAGTCCTTTAGAATGGTTTGGATTGGCCAGTAGGATTCCCGCGGATTGTTTTTGGCTTTGTTTTGTTATAACGTATATTATGTTGCTTGTTGAAGGAAAACGTGTAGGGAGGGTGTCAATGAGACAAAGGAGAACATCTAGATATATTACTGAACCTCCTAAGTTTAGACTTGGTGTAAGTGCCAAGAGACTTCAGTGATAGCTATCAAAATATTTCTTATGCAATTATGAACATCAGGCCTGCACAATACCTGGCATAACAAAAAATGGGCAATTAATATATTCATATATGTTAGCTATCCAATACCTTTGCCTATTCAGAACAATGAAATTAGGGTGATTGTCAGAAACATGGGAGGCCATAATATATACTAAGTTCAGAACCAATATATGTATATACCAAGTAATGCTTCACATTGTTTTACTTCATTGTCTTATTGGGTTAATCTAAATGTCTTTAATAAAGATAAATTTCATAATTACTGTACTTGGGTCTCTGGATTTGTTTGGGCAAAACATACTCCCCTCAAAATGATTAGTTTTTCTTTTTTTTTTGAGAAAAAAGTTTTATTGACTTTAACAACAAACAAAAACACATAAAACATAAGACATCAAACATAAAAGCATCGTCCTCCTTCATAAATTTACAGACAGTGTATCGGTTGGTTTGCCACTCTTTTTTGTGCATCCATTTCATAGTCTCCATTATAATTGTGTTACATATTAACTCATATTATCAATCAACAATTATATATCCTAGTATCATTATTAAACAATCATTTGGCTATAATTTTATTAATTCATATTTAAACGAGATAACTATACTTTACTTAATTTATTTTATAACAAATCATAAAATCATACCAAGTCTATCTTAATAAAATTTTATAAAGATGATATCAAAACAAAACTAAAAAATATATATATTAGTTATTTCCTAGGTTTCTAAATATTCTATTATTATATTTTATTATCTAACCATTGATAGAAAAGGTCCCAAACTTCATAAAATTGTTTATCTTCTTGTTCTCTAATTTCAAATGTCAATCTACTAAAATGATTAGTTTTTCTATAAAAGTACTTTTCTTATTTCTGAAATAATGATTTTTAGCAGACAAAGAAATGTGAATCCATGCAGAATTTTGAAAGTGCAATGTGGTTTTATGCTACAGTAGATAGATAGTACAGTATATGGAACAGGTTTTGCACTTCAGTAGATCCTTGAGAAAAGTATGAAGGTGACAAAAAGAATGGTTATTGTACATGTATTGATCTAGAAAAGCATATAAAATGAATAGTTTTTAAATATAAAATGTTTTATGTGAATATCGAATTGGAGCTTGGTTGCCAAATGTGGTAAGGACAAATGTAGTAAAGGCAGTCTGAACTTATGAGGATAAATGGAATACTTAGCAAGTAAGAAAAGGATGTGTGGTGCTGTTTAATATTTTTATGGATAAGCGTACAGGGAATATTTGCAGTAAGCTTAGAAGTGTATGAGTCAAGAATGTGAAAATATTTGTGCTTTTTCTATCTATGATGCTATGTTGCTGGCTGAGAACATGAATGGTAATCCAATTCACATTGGAGAACAAATACTTGTGTGGATCTGCATACTTTGCAGCAGATTTATTTCACACCAACCTTGAGTTTACCAGAAGCATTGAAGACTAAAGTACCTGATAGCTCAGCCACACAGATCCAGGTCACAACTGACTTAGAAGAACTGTCTTGAACTAATAAGTGGGTCTTACTTCTCCCTAGAGTGACCTATCTAGTGCCCTCCACATCAAAAGGAAACTGATCCCCTTAAGAAGTTCCATTAAAATTTCCTGTGGTTGGAAAAGAAACTCACACCAAAGAGAACTAGTTTATGTTTTCTATAAGTGGGCAGCAGGTGGTGCAATTTGTCTGCAAGCAAGAACTGGTAGGACCATAAAATAGAGAAAGTCATAGAAAATAAAGAAGCTAAATTGTTCTGGGATTTTAGAATTCAGACAGGCACCTGCCACATAACACCCCAGACTTAACAATTATCGATAGGAAAGATGAAAAAGTCTGGATAGTGGATATGGCAGTACTTGGAGACAGGAGAAGAGAAGAGAAGGAACTGGAGAAGATAACAACATACAAAATCTTGAAAATAGAAATAAAATGAATGGAGAGAAGGAAAAAACACAAAGTTAGTAGTAATAATAATCGGTGCTTTCGGTGCAATCTCAGGACAACGGAAGCACCATTTGAACACCATCTGCATTGACAATCAGTTAACTGCAAAAGGCAGCTTTACTCAGAACAGCTTACATCCTGTAACATTTCAAGCACCATCAAATGTCAACATCTGCCTATTCCATATTCTTGGGAAGAACTTGATGGATGGATTGAAATGCCAAAATCCAATTTATACACCTGGCTGTGTGATGAACCATAATAATCCATTGTCTTTATATTAGGCGAACATATAGGTAGTAAGAGGAAACAAAGCAGTAGTTTTTATTTATTTTCTGTGGAGGAGGATTGACTGTCGAGGCCTACATTTTGTTCTCACATACGTCCCAAGATTTCTTCAAAGATTTTCTTTACAAAGGACTCGCTGTGCGGGTACACATTCTCACATTGCTCAAGTAGCAGGGGTGTGACTAGATTTGAACCAATCATTATTCAAGCTCTGATGGCATCTACCCAGACAAAAAGTGAAGCACAGCCCAGGAGGGTAATTCTTATAGAGATTTGTTTGCTTTTTAAAACATTACTGAAAGGTCTGGAACTTGGATATATTTATGCGGAAAGTTCTTAAAATTAATTGTCCTTAATACCCTACTATATTTATACTGTATACAATACTAAAGGTACTTCATTGAATGAGCTATATTTTAACTGAGAAAAACTGGGAATAGGTTTGGGAATTGTGCCTTCATTTCCTTTCTGCAGAGAGAAAGTCCCAGGTGAACTAGGACAGCAGTCCCCAACCTGTGTGGCTTGGTGGCCTGTGTAGGGAGGGGATCTGGGCAGTGTCAGCATCTGGCTGGCATGCATGCACACATGCAGCTCAACTTGGTGAGAGGTGGGTCAGCACTTGAATCATATGCAAGCACAGCTTGCCCCTCCAGTTGTCTTTTGAAAAGCATCTTTGGAACCTGTTCCTACATGTACTGGTGCTGGGGAACTGGAAGTCTGCCTCATTGGGGATTGGGTTGCATACCAATCTCAATTCCAGGGTAAAGAGGCTTCGTGTTAATAATCTGTAAGAATCTGATGATGACCGACTTCAGAGGACATCATTCATTCACAAGTAGCTGGGTATGAGGTCCTCTCTCCTAGTGTACCATATACCTTGCTACCCAGCTAGTTTTTTCCCCTGAGATCCTCGGCCTTAAATCAATTACCCCAACTATGTGCCGGGGTTACCCATGTCTTGGGGCAGGGGTATCAAACTCAATTTCATTGAGGGCTGCATCAAGGTTGTGTTTGACCTCGGGGTGGGTGGGTGGGCAGGGTGTGTGTGGTCAGGGTAGGTGTGACCAGCTCAACTTCACTTGTGTCGGGCACTGTGGTGGCCAAGCGCTAAGGCTTCCCTCATACCCTCCCTTGCTCTCATTATTAATGCAGAACATTAATAGCAACCTTTTTGCATGGCTAGATCACTATCTTGGCAGACTAGACTAATGCCTTTTATTGACCTCTTTAAGGGAGACAGACTTAAGTTGGCCCACCCCAGACAATTTGGTTTACAGTGAGTGCCTGGTAATTTCTCCATAATGAAGCAGGAAATCTGTAGCCAGTCTGGTTGAATTGTGGAACAGAGATAGTGAAGATGCTTGAAGGTTGATATTCTTGATTCTTTGAGCCTAAGTAAGTTGACAGAGTACTCTGGAATCTGCTCAATCATCAGTAAATTAGACACTTGTCTTTCTTAAATAATACTGGTAGCTGGAAAGGGTATGATAGCACAGGGTGGGCACAGAAGAATCAAATACACTACATGACACCTGTTAAAGATGCTACATACCTACTTTCCTCTATCTTATCAAGGAAAATTTCTTATATTTTGCTGTCAGCCTATTAGAGCAGAAGATAAAAATTGTATCAAGAAAATTCAAGAATGGTAAGAGATGAAGTTGATTTTAAAAAATAGTATAGCAATAGAAATACAACAAATGTAAAAGATGTTTTAAAGTTTTTCTCAATTTCAAAAGATAACAAAATAGGTGCCTAGCAAACTACTTTTTAAAGAGCATTTCAAGCAATACAGCATGGCAGCCATGTACAATATTTGTTGTACACTTTCTATAACCAGTCTTATCACACAGACCCATGGGAGCTAGTATTTGTCCGTTCAGCTGATATAAACCTATGCACATTTTATATAACATGCAGTCCAAATACTATAGCTGGTTTGCCAAAATGAACTGGAAGTCTGAAGGACACATGTTGTTTATTCATACAAAAACTCCACAGATGGCCATAATCTTAAAAATAAAAAGAATTGAGACATAGAAGGAAATTGCCATAAATGAATTTGCTTTTCATCCATATTGTGCTAAAGCAAATAAGCCACTATATAGTGTATACAGTTTTGCTTTTCAGGATAGATCCAAAATTCAATTATTTTGATTTACTAATGTAACATATACCCACAAGCTATAATCATAACTAAAATTAACCTGTCTGGATGCAATTTAGAGACAGAAAATGGCAGGGAACATTGCATTCTTCTGTCATTTGATTCAATGCTCTTACTAGAGTCAATTTAGAAATTTGTTGGAATGTAAATGCTATCAATGATTTTTGTGAATTTGCATGAATGAAAATGGGAAACAAAATGATAGTAGGAAGAACAAGTGAATATTATAGAAATTCTGAACCACAACCAACATCCATAATCAGGAGAATTCCTGATGTGTTTTATGATAAATAGCAAGAGTAGCTTCAAATGAATTCCCAAAAATAAATATCAAAGACTTTGTTAAATATATTCTTACTAGATAGTAATTTAGGCAAGTTTCACAACAAACTTTAACCTCATTATTTAATGGGACCCAGTCCTAATAATGCATAGGACTTTTATTTGAATTATTGTAAGATAATTCATTTATTGCAAACATTCCATTTATAATAAACAAGGATGTATATTAATTTGTAATTTGGCTTTGGATACATTTTCCCTGATAATTATTTTTACTATTGGAAACCATTGTCTTTTCAGACGAGCAGCAAATAAACTGCAGAAATTAACTTGTCTGGTAGCAGTACACTGGGCTGTCCAAGGCCTTTCTTTGATGCTATTATTCCTGCCGCCACTCAGGAGATATTGACCATTCAAAGTTAATATTCTGTACAAAGAGAAGAAAAATCTGTAAGATCCTATAATGATAATCTCAAACTTAAAGAAATACTGCAGAACTATAGAGTAGATACCGTATCAGGTTAGATTTCATGTATAGAGTGAGATATTGCAGTAGAAACTATATTGGTAGCCAAGGCAATTTATATCTGAAATGTCATCATGGGCAAACATCATTGGTTTTTGCTGAGTAAACGGTCAGAGGAGGGATGATAGTAATTTACTATACAGTTAGAGCAACAGTTTTAAACAACTGAATGTGAGACATATGACCATTAAATATCCAGTAGACTGATTAAATCAAGTGATTCCATTTTTATTTAAAACAGAATGTATAAAAAAAATAGCATTTCTGAATTCTCTGTACAGTATTAGCTATTAAAAAAAACAGCAGACTACGCACCAAATTACTTAAACAAGGTTTGACAGTGTTGAAGTCTGGGACATCTTGCTCCCTTTCAAAGTACAGCACTATATACACACGCTATCTATACATATCCTCCCCATCAATACCAGTTAAAAACAAGTCTCAAACATGTGGAGAGGCTGAACAGCAACAGTTGGTTTATTTACAGGTGATGGGGAAGGGCAGTCAGCTGTTCCATACAGAAGCAAGATATCAAGCAAAAAAAGGCAGAAGATAATCAAAGAGGGATTAGAATATGGAACTGAAGTAGTAGCAACATACCAGAACAGGTCAACAGCTATAGCAGTGAGGTGTATGCCAAGAATTTGCATGATTCATAAATAAAATAAATAAAATCCTACCAGTTAGGATATTCCATTTTTAAAACCCTAGAAATAAATTAAAAACACTGAAGTAAAAATATTATGACTACAATCTTCTGTACACCAATTTTTGTTCTTGTATTCTGTACAAATTTACAGTTTACAGTTGCATTGTTTGTGCACTAGATGATGCCTTCATGTTCAAAAGGCAGCAAAAGCAAACACAGAGTTTATACTGGACAGCAATTAGGGTTGCTAATATTATCTCCTTCATTCTGTAGTTCTTTTGAAACTGGAATAAATTTTAAGACGGATCTTAAATCTGTAAAGCAGCAGTGAAGGAATGTTCAAGTATTTCCCCCCAGCACAGCTCAGTTTGCAATTGAAGGCACTCAGAACATGGTAGTAGTAACACAGTGAAGGCAGGTAGCCGCTCCAAATCACTAACTCCCTCCCTTCTCTTGTACCAAACATCTCCTCTAGTTCTTTGCGCCACTCATTTCATATTCTAGGATTCGGCTTGTCCAATTCATCTAGTGGTGAGAAGATTTATAAGTCAGGCTCCCAAACAGCAAGTCCACTCTCCCACAAGAGATGAGTTTCTTCAGACTTAAGAAAGTCATCAGGCAGCCTATGTCTGGAAAAAGATGAGTCACATTTCTATAA
Organism: Notechis scutatus; assembly: GCF_049901735.1. Classification (NCBI taxonomy): domain Eukaryota; kingdom Metazoa; phylum Chordata; class Lepidosauria; order Squamata; family Elapidae; genus Notechis; species Notechis scutatus. The sequence goes on along the minus strand of NC_142011.1, from coordinate 52,599,974 downwards.
AGGTCTTCACTCCACCAGATCAAATACGGCAAAATTTTGTTTTGTTCCTCAGAAGGATGAGACATACTATTTGCTAGATTCTTGAATTAGACTATGCAAGTGGATCTCAGCTGTTTCCTGAGGCAGGAGAACATCTTGCATCCAAGAATGATTCAGAAGATCTTCAAAGGATGGCCTGTCAGAAGGCCTTAGAGCCAAACACCACTTAATGAGATGCTGACATTCTACAAAAGAAAGTGCAAAATTAGCAAAGGTCCACTGATGAGGAACATCTACAAAATAGAACATTATAAATGCTACTGCAAAATCTCAATTGGTTATTTAATAAAATGAGACTTCTTTACAAAGCTGAAACTCTTGAAGCCAAAACAACCATTCATCCATGCTTTATTACTTTGCCAAGGTTATATAAGATCAAAATTCTTAGATTGAGTTTTCAGGAATGCTAGCTTCTAAACCTTGGCTAAAAGCAATCATCAAAAATTTAAATCCTTAAGATGTTGCTTTATGTGACAGTGGTACTTGCATATTATTAGTTACTGCTTATCCAATATACTAAACAAGTTATTTCTGATCAGCATTCCAGACAGAATTTCACTCACCCCAAATTAACACTTACCTGAAGAAATCCTTTGACGAAAATAGACCTGGCCTTTTATAATCTCTTCATCATGCTCAAAAGGAATGTCCCCACACACCATATCATAGAGTAATACCCCGAGTGACCAAACAGCAGCAGATCTGCCATGATATCTGTGATATCTGATCCATTCTGGAGGACTATAAACTCGAGTGCCTGAAAATAGATGATAGATCATCAGGATTTTTTTTAAAAAACTACAGAAGTCAGAAACAAGTACTGTACTCTTAAACCTTATAGTTAGATGTATATAGATATATAGACAGTCTCCACGGATTAGTAATCAAGAGGCATAGGAATTTAAAAAGATCTAATTTTCAACTATTAAAAGATTAGTATATGTTTCATCTTTAAAATGAACTTTTATACCATTTGTCTATATCTTAAACTTAGACTGCAGCTTGTAAGTGCAATGCCAGAAACTCTTGCCTAGATGTCTTTGTTGTAGTGCTTGATCTTTCTCCCTCCTCCTCCCTCTCTTGGCAGGAAGCAAGGATACTGAGGTCAGAGCTGCTTGCCTGGTTTCCATCCACGTGACTCTTGTTTACAAACTTTGAGTTGTAAAAAGATACTTCATAATCCACAAGGGGGCACTAGAACCTTGGGAAAGCGCCTAAAAGAAGGCAGCAAACCCATCCTGGTTATTAACCGTTAAATTAAAAACAAAACAAAAAATTCAAGGCAGCGCGTGCCATTTGGGAACCCAGACCAAAAAACAAAAACAAGCAGCAAGCCAGCAGAAATTTTTCAAATAAACGGCTCTGAAGTCTTCCATGACTCTGTTAGCAACGCAGTTTGTTTTCTGGGAACAGTTTGAATGCACATGCAGATCATATCTCTATTCTAACATTAATGTTTAAATCCCAATCACTGCAAACTTGCTTTCAAAAACCATTTATTTGCATTTCTATTGCTAAAGTGAGATTATTTTAAAATGATCACCCCTAGATCAAATTTCACAGCATTCATGCCCTACAAAATGCAGCTTCCCTATTGAAATGATTAATTTAGTGAGTCTGTAAATACAGCTTTTAACAGTAACCTTTTCCTCAAGGCTTCATATTCAGACATCACAGGGAAGGACAAAACGCAAAAACCTCTCTTCAGTCTTACCACACAGAAATACTGCACAAGGTCTATACTTTTATTTTGGACTTGTAGTTAGACTACCATTAAAACAAAGACTTGCAAGAATATTTTACATGCAGCTTAGCACACATCCATTATATCTAGCAGGTAAATTAGTAAGCATAACTTGAAAACAATCTGCAATAGATTTTTTTCTCCCAAGACATTTCCTTTTCACATTTTTAAGTAAGGTTATGAGCCCATCGGATTGAATAGAAAAACAGTATTAAAGGTTAGCCACAAATAAGCATTAGTTCTCTGGGCAAGAGCAATTTTATTTAGGGAATAATTTATGAGAATCAAGTATACTTCAGAGAAAAGACAAATCGTTAAAATCACAGGAAGAACCTGTTCTATTGCTGTGAAGTTACTTAAAACACAGCCTAGGGAACACTATGTTTCTGAAATGAAACTTCCTGGCTCAGTTTTGAATGAAAACTAAGAACACTCACCATCAAAGTCTGTGTACACTGTGTCCTTGAGCAGTGCCCCAGATCCAAAGTCTATAAGTTTGAGCTCTCCATTGCTCAAGTCAATCAAGATATTCTCATCTTTGATATCCCTGTGCAGGACACCACAACTGTGGCAATGTCGAACTGCTTCCAACACCTGACGGAAAAAGCTACGGGCCAAATCCTCAGGAAGAGCACCTCGTTCTGTGATGAAGTCAAATAGATCTTGAACAGGATCTGGCCTTTCCAAAACCAAAATGAAACTGTCTGGCCTTTCAAACCAATCCAGCAGCCGGATCACCCCTCGAAATCCAGAGCCAACCTTTTTCAGGAGCAAAATCTCCATGGGTACCCTTGTTCCACCAGGCTGCGTAAAGAATGGGAAAAGGGGCGAGGAAAAAATGATTTCTGAGCAGGAGAACAAGTTGAACTTCAACATCCAATACAGACTGAAGATCTTTCTACAGTAACAAAACTCCAAGCATTCCTCCCTTCCTCCCACAACTTACCAGTTCTCCCCATTCGGAAACCCGGTCCCGGGACACATGCTTGATGGCCACCTTCAAATACAGGGGAGAGAGAATAAAAATTCATACATATAGCAGCCAATGCTAAAGGAAAATATATGAGTTTACTGGGGAGGCGGGAAGGGTAAAAACAATAGGGGACGATGGAGGCTGCAAGAGGGCACACTCCACTCGAAACCCATCACTCACCGGAGCTCCATCTGCCAGCCTGGTGCCTGAGTAGACAGAACCGAAGCCTCCGCTGCCGAGCAGCGGGCCCACTTGGTAGAGCTTCTCCAGGGATTCCTTTTCCTTTCCTACAAATAGCAGGAAGGAAAGCTCATTGAAGACCATGCCCTGTCAGACATGTCCTCCCCCCCCACCTCCTCAAAACAAAACAAAGCAAAAAAAACCCAAAACAGCCCACCCCAATCCAGTCCCTGCCTCATTAAACCGGGGTATTTTCAGGTCATCTATCCATCCATCCATCAACCATTCCCGACTGGTGGTTCCAGCCTCCCGCCTTCCCCTTCCTTTTCGCTCTCTTTCAGCTGACCTGGCAGCGGCTTGACGGGGTGCAGATCCCCGCCGGGCGTCGAGCATAGGTGGGCCAGTGAGTTGATCTTAGAGAGCAACATCCCCGCCCCGTCCGCGTGTTCCAGGCAGGCCGGGGTTGGCAGCAGCGGCAATGTCTCGGAGGAGGAGGAGGCGACGGCGACGGCGGCGGCAGCGGCACAACTGCCGTCTCCTAGGCACGGGCGGGAGCTGCGGGCGGGGTCGTGCCGGGCCAGCCTGCTCCCTCCCGTGTGGCGCGGCGGCCCGGCTTCAGCCGCCTGTAGTAAAAGTGGGAGGGAGCAGAGCTGGGGTGGAGCCGGGGAGAGCCGGCGGGCAGGTCTCCAGTCCGGGAAGACTCCGCCCACTGGCGCTGCCTCGGCCAATCCCTGCTGCAGTTGGGAGCCCGCGCCGGGCCTCTTCGTCAGAATGGACTGCTGAGGAGGCTCGACGTGGCGGGAAGAAAACGGCGCCAAAGAAGGGGGGAAAGAGGTGGGGGGAGAAGAGGGTAAGAATGAGAAGCTGGAGACCGGGAGGAGGGGGCTGGAAAGGGCTGAGATCGTTGGCGGGAAAAGGGAGAAGGCAGTGAGGAAAGGGGTGTCCTTGGAGAATTGCTTTTTTTTTTTTTTAATGTAAGGAAAATACATTCACGATTGCCCGTCTTTTTCTCGCCATTGTATCATTGCCGGAACATGAGGGGTAACATTCAGTGGGTGCATATCCTCTTCATCTCTGCTGCCTTCCGTGCAGTCGTTTTTAGGCAGGGAGCTCCCTGCCACACGTAGAGATACGTGTGGCGGGGGAGCTCCCTGAAACGGCTGCAGATACACCCACGCCGACTCTGCTTGAAGACGACTCCTAATGACTCATGGCTTCTGATGGGGGGAATCCTGTTCAGAACTTCCAGGTGCAGCACTCTGCTTTCTTCCGAGTAAATGCCATTACGTGCAAGAAACTTAGGAAAACGATAAAGTGGCAATTCAATCGAACGCCAGTCCTTTCCACCTTAAGGGATAAAACCTGTCCAACAAGCTAGATTGCTATTAGTTTATCCATCAAAATTAATAGGCATCTTGTCAGCCATTCGCACAAGATTTCGCTGGAGTCATCCTTTGTTAGGAAAGTAGCAGAGATTGATTTAAAGGGAAGTAGATTTAATAATGAAACATAAAACAACCAGAACAAAACCACAATAAAATCATGCATGCTTATGTGGCCAATTGGTTTCTAGTTGAATCAAGTCAGCAAAAGACTAAGCTTCCAGCACCAATTCTGTGAATTCTACAAAAAATGGTAGTTGGCTGACTAATCTTGTTTATGAAACGTCCTTTGGTAATTTTTCAGGTACACAACATAGACACCCAGTTCAGATGGTATAGTGTTTTTTCTTAAATATTTCAAAATCAGAACGGATTTTTTAAAAAAAATATAGAATGAGTGTTATCAGTATCCAATTGGGAAATGGTTTTTGTTATGTGAAGCTACACAATATCCAAAATACGTTTATATTAATTTGCTGCTAGCTATAGGTTCCAAGGGAGAAGTAAAACTTTCCTTAGATAAGGAGAATGCACATTGTCAACAGAAGCTCCTGTAATAACAACTTAGTTTTTAATTTTGGAGAACTAGTATAACAACATTCCTAACTATTTACAAAAACTACATTGTGATGACTATTTGAGCAAGTATAAATAAGCTCATAAATCCCTATATTCCACACAGTGTACTACATTAATTTTAATTAGAATTTATTTGTGTACTATACAATATTTTGCAATTACAGCAATCTAAGAAAGTTCCTTTAGTAGACTGTTTTCATCAGCTGATACTGTTGCCAGTAAGTTGGGGTTTTTTGCAATTTTTATCTTGTTCTTGGAGCAGTATGGGCATTGTAGTACAAATGTAAAAACTTGCAGATGTTGAAGGCAAGTTGTAAATTTAAGTTTGATACTGATTTTACTATACAGTGGAGTTTGCACAGATATTTTAAAAAGTTATTGTGCAAGATTTCATTTTCCAGTGAAGTTGAAGAGGAACAGCTGTTTTAAAAACAAGCATCACTACTTACTTGGAAGCCAATTATTACAGTAATCTGAAAGTGAAACTCTATAAATACTAGTGAAACTGGCAGATTATTTTCATGTAAGAAATAAGGAGTACATCCCATGGTAAAGAAAAGAGAAAATGGGAGGGAAAGATATTGATTTTGGGATTGCACTTCCAACAGTATTTAAACATGTATCAACTGGGTATAAAATGTTCTGAAGACAGAATTCTACATTTTGCAAAAACTATACAAATGTGGAAGGTGATGTGTGAATACTAATATTAAAGGTTTCTTTGGTTCATTTGGTTTCATTTTCATAATCATTCTGTTTATTGTAAAATTTGTATCTTGAAAAAAGATCAAAGATAGTCCAATATTTATAAAAAGAATGTACCTGGCTGACTGAATACAAATAACTGTCTTGAGATGGAGATATCATTTTGTTCCTGAATAGGAATTTAGCTGGTGGGGGGTCCCTTATCCCAGTGAATGTTTATGCTCACTTAAATATTTCTCAATGAAGCTTCTTGGATGACAAGCGAAATGTTTTCAAGGGAAAAAACCCCCAAGAAAATCTTTTGAAAAGCAGCTTTGGGACAATCATGACCTTGGATGATTGAGAATCTCCATAGATTTCTAATCCTTAAATTCTGATTCCACTACCATTATGCTAATTCAGCCTTGCACAAAAGAGCTCAATATAGGTCCTTCCATTAGTGTTATCAAGCCTGGCCATTGTTGACAATGGATCTGATACAGAATTCCTGATTAGGAGTGACTGTGCCTAAGGGTCCAAAATGATTGTCCCTTTGGGCAAAAGAAAAATAACTGCCATTTCAATTCCAGCTGCTATTCCCAGTCTGTCTAGTGGTGGCAGGTCTTCTCAGTATTTCTTACTGATTTCAAATAATTTTTAGCATGCAATAGCTGTTGTGCTATGTTACCATGTTGGTGAGAGAGAACTACATCTTTACAGTCATTCAGCTCTATTATTTGAAGATAATTAGGAATTGGCAGGGTATTGTATCTAAAAATAGTCTTTTTAGAGAAATATTTTAAAATTATGATATGGATATATAGTGGAATGGGAAACTAAGTATAAGCATGAAGCTTCCTGTTTTGTATGAATTCAAATAATGCTATATTGGATCAGTCTTTAATGTAAGCTTATCTGCAAGCATGATAGTCTTTTCTGATAATAACAACAAATGTCTTTGTCATCAGCACTAGGAACGTCTACCATGTTTGGCTGAAGTCAGCCTCATTGGAATTCTTCTGCTAATCTTGTCATGACTTCATTTCTTCCTGAAAATCTGATCATGGAAAATCTGTCAGATGAGCTTCTCTTGGTTGACTCAGTAAAAGGAGGAATCCCTATGAGAATTCTTGACCAGAGTGTCTTTTACAGAAGTTGACTGATGAGATACTTTCCAGAATTCCAAAGATAAGATAAACAATTTACCAGCATAGATTTCTGATGAGTCATTCTATTAACATTTATAGAATTTCAGATGCTAACATCTAAATGGCTACACATGAAAGCCAGCATCCTTCTGTGTGTATGAGTAGGTATGCAGTGTTATTTCTTTATAAAAACACTGGGTGTTTGCACCATTCCACTCATATTTTGAAGACTGATTAAATAGATTGTGTTTTACTAGAAATTCCAGAAGGGTGTTAGGGAGGTTGTGTGTGTGTATATAAATAATGGTAGGAATATCTAAAAAGGGAGAAACTGATCCCCTGAACTGATTCCCAAAGTCCCAGGAGTTTTGATTTAACTCAAAATAGCCCCCATTTTGGCATAGGATTCAAATCCAGTCAGCCCTACAATGGGAACATCAAAACCCAGTTAATTACCACATATTGCTCCACTACCTAGTGTTCCAAGAACTAAATGGAAAGTGCAGCAGTAAAAACAAGCCTCTCTATTACTGAACTCACTGTCAAGACTTAGCAGGATGGAGCACACCTCTCAGACCCTGGCCCCTAGTAGTCAAGCCACACCAACTTAGGCATGCCTAGCCAGTAGAGTAGAGCTAATGAAGCTTTTGCAAAACTTTTCTGGTGAAAAAATTTCAGGAAGTGCTGTGGGCAAGGCTCCAAGCTGTTTCTGAAGAAAGTGGGTGGTGACTTTTGACCCAGTTCATTAATTTAATTGTATTCTGCTGTAAGGAGATTTGTTTGAGTACTGGCTGACTGGATTAAATGTGTCCCGAAAACAGGCCCATGCACATGTGTACAAACATACTGGCCAGAAACAAAAAGGATCTGACCACTTTTCCAAATCAACATAGAAACTGATACTGATTGTAGCACTACAACATCATTCACTATAATTATCCTATGAGGTATTTCAGAAAAAAATGGAAAACACTTAATAATACAGAGGTAATATTTTCCTAACCCTCAACACAATATACAATATGCACTCATATAATATGTACTTAAAGAAAACATGCTAAATAAATTTATATGTAACTGAATGAAAAAGGGCAATAAAGGTCTAATATCTTTGGCTAAAATACAGTAGATTAATGATAGATAGAATGAATGAATGAAAGAATGAACCTTTTTACTATTTAATACAATAAATAGTGGTTTATGTTCTGTATAAAATATAATCACAGGAATATGTGGTCTTATATTCATTTGTTCAGTAAGCTGCAAACATTTTATGCAGCATTTTATCTCTGCTATTTGTAAATAATAATAAAAACAATAAAAAGCACGTGGCCAATTTGTACAGCAGATCAAGGGGAATGTGCGTAAAGATAAAACCTGGAACATTAAAACATTAGAACTTGGATCATTAAAAAAGATTTTGGCTGCTTAGGAGCAATCTATTCAAACTAACCCAATTAAGGCCAGAATGGAAAAATGATCAGATAATTCAAAATGCTGATTCTGCAAAGAAGCAGAAGAAACAATAGATCATATATTCATCTCATGCAAGAAGATGGCACAAACTGATTGTAAACAAAAATAATCATCAAATTGATTCACTGGACATCTATAAAATTATGTGCTAGTAAAGTAAAATTGGTGGAGAATTGAATAAATAGTTGAAAATAAGCAGGCTAAAATTTTGTGGAATTTCCGGATACAGACTGATAAAAAGTCTTGCCTCATAACACATCAAATATAACTGATTGAAAAGAGGAAAATGTGGATAATTGATGTGGCAGTACAAGGGGATCATAGAATAGAAGACAAAGAATTGAAGATCACAAATTATCAAGATCTGAAAAGACACTGAAAGATTATGGCATAAACCTGCTGAGGTAGTCCCAGTGGTTATTGGTACACTGATTGCCATGTCAGAAGATCATAGCATTTAGAAAATCTGTATTTTGAAAAAATTTCCATCCGTTAATTGCAAAAAAGCCACACTACTTGGCTCTACTTATATAACACACTAATACATTACAACATCCTAGGTTCTTGGGGAAAAACTTGATGTGTATGAACGCTAACATCAGCTAAGAACTGGCAGCTGTGATTTCACATAGTTGTGAACAGATAATGTCAAAATTGTAGGAGTAAGTAGTGGAGAAAAGCGATTCAGTTAATACCTTTTAATTCACAACTATTTATTGAATTTAAATTTACTGATATTTTTCTCAATTCTACATGAAAACTATGAAACAACAACAAAGTACATTTATTCTTTTTTTCAGCATGCATCTTAAAATTTTGTAGAAAGTTTAAAAAAATGAACTTTTCATATTGTCAGCATTTGGCATTATAAAAACAGGTGATGGAATTATGCCTGGTTTTCTTCAATTTCTATTTTGCAGAATTATCTCCATCTTCTGTATGTAATATTTGTTTAATAGGCAATATTAATTCAAATGAAATAGTCTTACGCAATTTTAAATGCAAGGAGGCTATTTCCTTCAATTTAATAACATTCTAGTGCAGATAGTCCTCGACTTACAACAGTTCATTTAGTGACCATTCAAAGTTACAAGGGCACTGAAAAAAGTGACCTATGACCATTTTTCACACTTATGACTGGGGCAGCAACCCTATGGTTGCATCATTTACATTTGGATGCTTGACAACTGACTCACATTTATGATGGTTGCAGCGTCCCGGAGTTGTGTGATCCCCTTTTGCGACCTTCTGACAAGTAAAATCAATGGGGAAATCAGGTTCTCTTAACAACTTTAAGAACTGCAGGGATTCACTTAACAAATATGGCAGGAAAGGTCATAAAATGGGGCAAATTCACTTAACAAAATTCTCACTTAACAATTTAAATTTTGGGCTCCATCTGTATAATAATCTTTCCAAACCTGAGATTCTTCATATGTGTGGGTCTATAAAACTCATAAATCAACATATCCATTCTTGAGAATTGTAAAATGTTGACCCCAAACATCCATAGGGCAGTGGGAACGTTGTACAAGCACAATTCTTCTACATTATAAATATTTTTTTTCAAAAAAACATAAACCTTTAGGTATGATTCTATGTAAACATGTAGTTAATCTTTAAATTACAGAATTGCTGTGAGGATAATACATAAAGCAAAGGATATTAAAAATTTAGGATAAAAAAATATTGATAAAAACCCTGGGCAAGGAGGCTGAAATAAAACAAGTGAAAATTCTAGTAATTCATACATTGAACAGTTGCCCTGTATTTTATCCTCTTCCTTAGTTCATACTTGGGGAAAACTGATACTGTGTATAAGGAACAAAACAGCACTATAACAATTGGCTGGCAGCCTTGGGCATTTCAAAATTCTCCCTAACTTCCAAGGGATAATTTTTCAATCATAATATAAAAAGTGATTTAAAAAAAAACAGTCGCTCAACAAATGATTAATTTTCAATTGTTTAATGGGATAAATGTACAAAGCAGATGATTCAATCAGTACTGAATTCATGATAAGCATCTGTCCCTAGTGAAAAAAATAGCAGGAAGTCAGATTCAATCCATGGCAAACAAATTAAGTAAGGGTCACATTTTAAGCTATGACCCTATACTGCTTGTAACTGAAGTAGTAACAGAATCTGGTAAGGGGTGATAATTGGTGGATTAAGGCTACTTCCGCTTGGATATTTTAATTTAGAATGGCAAAATATTACCCTTGCTCAGTGGAGTCTCCTCCTTTGACTTCATCATTCTTTTTCTTTTGCCATTTTCTAAAAGTGTAATAGTCTGTATGCATAAATACATTTCCTAAGATAGGAACCTCTCCACTATAACTTTGGGGTCAATAGCAATTGTGGATTTTTATACTGCTTGTAGAAAGCAGCTCTGATTCATTCATCAATTAATTCAATCCTTTATTTTTTTTTATTCTTGTATATAATCCCTATAATAATTCATGCCATGTAAATTACAAAATGGTACATGGTGAATACACAGAAGATTGTATTTTATCAACCTCTCATGTTAGGTTTCTTTTAAATCACTAAGGGTCACATTTGAGCCAGTATCTATTGCTCTATTTTTTTTTATCTTCATCTTTAAGTGCACTGTTTTATTGTATTGCAAACAGTTGCTGGGGTGTATCCACAGTATGCACTTGTACTTGTACAATGACAATAAACTTCTTCTCCTTCTGACTGCAGACACTTAGCAAGTTCACCAAAATTATGTATATTAAAAAATTAAGTCACTGGAGAAGCATAAATAGATGCAGATTATCTCTGTGCCCCATTTCTTAGACCAAGTGGCTTAATTTTATATTTTATTTTAGGAGAGTATGGCATACCAAAACTAAGAAAAATTGGTAGGCCAAAGAGAATAAGCTCCAAGATTGGTGTAAGATGAGGTGTTAAACTCCATTTCATTGAGGGCCACATCTGGGTTGTGTTTGACCGGGGGGGGCGTGGCCAGTTCAACGTCACTCCCGTCAGGGGCACCTGTGATGGCCCAAGCACTCGCCAGTGGAAAATGGGCTCCTGAGTTCCGTTTTCGGCTGCCACAGCCTCCTGCAACCCTCTGCCAGTGAAAATGGAGCTCCGAGCTCTGTTTTCACTGGCAGAGGGTTGCAGGAGGCCATGGCAGCCGAAAACAGAGCTTGGGAGCCAATTTCCGCTGGCAGAAGTACTGTGGGCTGGTCCTTTGCTGTTTCCATGATGGCCCCATGGGCCAGATTTAAGTACCGTGTGGGCCATTTCTGGCCCCTGGGCCTTGAGTTTGACAGCCCTGGCCTAAGATATTTTAGCAGCTAATCAGACAAGTAAAATGGTATATCTTTTCCACTGAAGATACACAAGCTGACTGGGTTGGTAACTAAGTGTTTTTCACCACTAAAATAAGACCACCACAATGTTTTCCATGGTACCTGAGGCTGCAGGATAGTCTAAGGAGGCAGTTACATGTAACTACAATACTGTATATAAGTCAAAGGACAAGAAGATTTTCTCTTGAAATAGAAATGGACAACCAATGCTTTCAAATATATGTTGCTGGAAGTACAGTAGTTGCTCATTTTGCCTAGAGGTAACTCTGGCCTTTGCCTCCCCACAAGCAGCCTCTTCCGGTCCTTTCTTTTAACACCCATTTGAAATGTCCAGCTAGAGTAAATCAGAGTGGATATATTAACCTGAATGTTAAAGCCAGTCAGCAAGAACAACCCCCTTTGTAAACAGACACAAAACTTAGGATGAAAAGGAATAATTAAAAGATAAAAGCCAGAATGGAGAGACTTTCCTTGAGTATATTGATGAACATTTATATCCTTAAATGAGCTGTCCCGCTGCTTCTTCCTGTTAGTAGTCAGATTATCAGCACGCTTGCCTGATTTGATGGTTGACTTGCTTTGTTTTCTGCCTAGATTCCAGACTTCTGCCTGGGAAAGGGGTCATGAGGGGGACTGTTGACTGTTGCCTATTCCATGTTTTTGTTTTTTTTGGATAGCTGGAACTCACATGACCTGCTTACCTTAAGTAAACTTCACTCTACTCTTTGAAAGTGCCCAATCTTCTTGCTCTAAGCTGCCATGTGACTCAACACTACAGTAGCCTGTTCCTTGTTCTGAACAGGTGATTACTGGATTCTTGAAAAGGATGGCAACCTGCAGTCTTTGAGCTAATCTTCTATTTACAAACACTAGACAAATCTGGCATCAACTGACTTGCACAGATATATAATCAACAGAAAATTCTCCAACTGTTTCCTGTGATCTATAAGTCAGCATTGATTTGTGTCAACACGCCAAAGAGAGTCCAATAAATAAATAATTAAGATAAATGTTTCGTGAGCATCACTGGATTTGCCTTAGTGAAGGACAGTTAGAGATTGATTTTGCAACAGGAAGAGGTTCTATTACCCCAAGGCATTATTTTCCCTTGGGTATTATCCTAAGGGCAGCCATTAGTTCCAGATGAGCGTGTACAGGAGTCTTTTGTAAATAGGCATTTGCCTGTAGCTGCCCAACAGCACCATTTCACTGCAAACCGATGGGAAGTTAGTCTGTGTCCTGGCAAATAGACTGTCCCCAAATCAGAGCAAATGTGACCTTTCATAGAAGCAGATGTCAATGGGAGTTTCAGTTTCCATCTTTCACTGAGGTTCCTTCAGTCAAGTTTATACATCCAAGGGCTGATTTACATGTACAGTTGTCTTCTATTCACAAAAGCTTCTCATTTATATAAAGTTCATGGAACTGATAAGAGAATACAACAAGGAAAAAAGTGTTTGAATATCTATGGACTTTTGATTACCACTGTAGTTTGGGTGAGTACCTAGTAAGTGGCCCTTAATAGAAAACAAATCTAAATGTTACACTGATAATGTATTTTACAGCAATCCTAGTCCCCGGATTGTTTTAAGTGAGAAAAGATTAGGAGAGGGAGGACAAATTCCAAAAGAGGACATGTCATATCTACCCCAGAGATGCCAGAAGTTTTTGGGTAGAACAATGGGACAGGCTCCTTGCCTACATCAGCATCACACTGTTCAGGGACTTTTGAAAGAGCTGGAGGAAGAAAAAGATATGCCTTCTCCCAACACACCCTATTAGCCAAGATTTGTATTAAGCAAGCATGGCTTTGGAAAAGGCAAAGAATCTCCTTCCTCAAACAAATATTGTTGCTCTGTTTCTCTGAAAATGCTTATTCTAAGATCCCTACTTGGGGTTTCCTGTCTATAAATACAGACTACTGATTTACAGCAAAGTTTAGGCTAGAAAATATTTTTATTTTTTTTTCCTTCCATAATCTGCAAAAAAACTGATCTTCCTATGACTCTTTTCTGTGTCTGGACTATCTTAACAAGCTTCCTTTCTCCATGGCAGCCTTCTTTCCACTCTCATTCAGTTCAATGTATCCTAACTTCATTCTCTTATTCTCATACAGACACATTAGCAGATTTGTTTATCTCTGTCCCTCGATCCCAGCCCCAAAATTAGGAAACATAACAGCTGGAGTCCAAGCCATCTTCCCCAGTTAGAAAAGACTACTTTACAGCTTCTGGGTTGCTCATCTCTTTTCTAGCCTGCATAAATCTTATCTTGATAAATGACCTTGCCAAAAACAGGGGTGGCCACCAGTATGGTACAAGTTTCCTTATTTCATAGACATAAAATCATTAGTTTCTCCAAACAAGGGTCCTTCAGATTTACTACCCTCTGACTCCTTTTCACTTCAACCTACTCAACAGCTGAGAATTATGGAAGTTGGAATTCAAAATGTCAGGAAAGCACCATATAGGGCAGGGGTATCAAACTGGTGGTGTGCTGGCCCAATGCGTCACATGCAGGCCACGCTCACCACAGTTCCACAAAAGCAAAAAAGTCACGATATATCATGATACATCTCGCGACGTGATTGAGTTTGACCCCTGTGATATAGGGGAAAGTTCTCTTAAATTAGTGAGCTGTGAAATATCATTTAGTGTACTGCTGATTGGAGTACAAGAGGAGAGTTTCCATCGTGGCAGATTTTAGAGATTCAAAAAGTCAACTTTTTCCACAATAATACTCTTCATGGTTGGCCATACTGCAATGTATCTTTTCCCATGGCTTCAGAGGCATTGGACTCACCATTTCTATCTACTCTATTCTAGGCTGTGCTATTATGGTACAGGACTGGAAATTGCTTAATTCTCCTAAGAGGTTTGGAGTCTCTTAAAATCCATTAAGGGAACAGCATCCACACAGCTTATTGCTGTTGTCCCTAATATAACAGTGACCAGCAGGGAAAAAAAATGTTTCCTGTGTGGAGCTAATTGTACATAAAATTCTCCTTTCGTGTAAATTTAGGTGTTCATAAATAACAATTCATTTGCTTCTTTTCTCCAAGTTATTGGAGTGTTCCAATGCACAAAAGGAATTCCAGCTTAATACCTTTTTGTGTGTGCTACTTTGGAGTAACCTACTTTTCTAAGTGATATCTTCACAAACCCCTCCTCCATTTCCACCTCAAATTACAATCGAAGCTGTCAAGGATGGTTATAAACTATTACACTTCTTTTAGCATTTTCGGTAGGGTGCTTTTGCACAGCACAGATATATTTTCAGCTCTTAAGTGCATTCATTCATTGCCCTGCAGAACTGGAAAGCATGTATGACCTTCCCTGACTCCTTAGTTGTCTTCTGAGCACATAGGTAGGCTCTCAGACATTGGATGGACTATACATGTGGGAAACTGAAAGGTAATTTAAAGTAATCTACCTTATGACATTCCCATCCCTAGTTCAAATTTCTCATTAAAGCATGAACTGGGAAAACAGGAAGGATGCAGCATGCTAGTTTATTGCCAGTTCATTGAGTATTGGTGGTCCCAAAGGGTATCTTACTATACTGGAGTATGTAAGCATTTTTTTGCTGTTGGCATTCCTCTTATTTGCTTATATCTCCATGCAGTGATGCTATGAGGACAGGACTTGAAGTCAGAGTCGAAAGACAAAATACAGTCTTTTTAAGGGCCCAACTTCAGAAAATATGCATTTGCAAGTAAAATAACCAATTAAACAAGAAAGGGCGTCCATTCAGAATGTCTAAATTATCGAACCAGCCTTGTCTTTAAGTTCTTGCTTTCTCAAACTGACCCATATCTGTAACTTTGAAATAGAGGCTCACTTTGCTGGGCTGATTTATTTAGATGTTTTTTGAAACTGACAAATTGAATTTTGAAAAGACTGCAAGATGAGACAAAATTAGGGTCTTGGGCATGTGAAAACCCTTCCTCTAATCCAGCTGTCATGATCTGTTCTGCTAGTAAGGTTTTAAGTTAAATACGTGATATTTGCAACCAAGTTTTATGTTTCTGTATGTTCTCCTGGCTGAGAAGCAGCTTCCATACAGACATCAAAGGGTCAGTTCCTAACACTGGAAACAATCCATTCAGTTCTTCATTCTCTTGAGCTGCATTTCACTCTAACCAGAGTTGCCTTGCATGATAATCAGGCCTAATTATTGCTTTATCCCTTGATTGTTCTGCTGGGCCTTTGGAAGTATAATGTCTCTTTCTCAGTTTACATGTACATTTCTTCCTGTCCCCTCATCACAAGCCTTGTTCTTTAGAGCTACCAGTACTTAGATTTTTTTGGGGCCCCTTGAGAGTTCGCAGTTAACAAATCGTTTAATAAGTTTTTAAAGGTGAGAACAAAAATATTCTCTGGTTTCAATTCACAACACATATTACTGAGTATCTTTCCTTGATTGTTAGAATGTTCTACTGTTCATTCAGTCCTGGGGCACTGCTTAGTTTATTCCTAAATCTCTGTTGAGATCATTCAAGCAGACATATGAAGTAAATAAAAGTTTAAATGTTTTTGAAATTATTGTTCATAACCAAACAATTGGAACATTTTTTAATATAAATCTTTTAAATAAATTTCCCATTTCTTTTTTGATTCTAAGTGTATTTAGTTGAGACATAGATATGGTTCATACATAATGCCAAATCAGAATTTTTAAACCACTGTTTGTTGAATAAACCATAGTCACATGGCTTATATGGAAATGATACCATAATGGTTAGCATCTCATATAATACTAAACCAGAATTGGACAATGCATACCATAGATCAGGATTATGTATTAAATGTTTTAAATTTGATTCTCAGATACAGTCACATTATATACCTAGTAACATCATGAATGAAGGGAAGAAGTACATGCATGTAAATGACGGGTATTGTCTTTTGCTGCAGCTCCAACTCTTAATTTATTCCAGCTGTGAATACGACCTGATTAAAACTTGCTGCTGAGCCCTACATGTTTGCTCAAAAGTAAGTCATGTTGAAGTTTGCAAGAACATGTGCTTAGAATTGGATTACATATGAACATATGTATTTTCTTTATTGTTTGTTGATAGATAGCTCCCAATAATTGGAGATAATGATAAAGACATAAGACATTAAGAAAAGTGAAGAAAGCAACAAGAATCAACTCGGTGTAATCAAAAAACAGGTATCTAAAACCACATTGACCAATTCTGAATTGCTGTGGCTTGAATTCTTTTGGTCATCCATTTCTTTCTAATCATCTACTCTTCGATGAACTTTTAAGATTTCCCAGAGATTTTAATATCACCATTATCTAAATGTTTGATGTACAAACTCCATCATCAGATTTATTGCTTTAGTTCAATAGCTGCTCGAGACCCAGATTCTTTCTCGTAATAAAAAGGAGACGAAAGCCAGTTTTGTAGTGGTTTTTTCCCTCCCCCTTATTGGAGAAGAAAAGGACCAAAGAGGAGTTGAATCCTCTGGATAGCTAATATTTCTTAGGAACCTCTCTCTTTTTTTCTTCTTTTTCTTTTGTTGGGGAGGGGGGGTAGATTGTGAGGAGAGAGAGAAAGACTCAATGGAGGCCCTTTTGCCATTGCTAATCTGCTTTGTGAATGGAGCCACATGGGGGATTGGGGGAGGGAAAGGAAGCCACATGCCTGACATTCCTTTCTCTGGGTGGGCTTCTTCTCTCCAGACTCTCAGGATGTGGGAAATGGAAGATGAAAGAACTGCATTTCCAGCCTATCAGGTTACAATGCCTGAACCAGAAAAGAATGAAGGAGGGGAGGGGGTGGATTTGCAGAGGGAGAGCCCAGTTTTATTAGAAAGTGTCACAGGGAGAAAAAAAAGGTTTGGGGAGGAGAGAGTTTGACTGAGACCTAGGATGGCAGCTCATGTTTTGTTTCACATCACATCAGAGCTGAGGAATTTCCTCTGTTCTGGAGGTGCCTTACAGAAAAGGGGCAGAGTTTAAGGCTAGGCTGGGATGAATAATGGTCCAGCAGCAACCAATTAAGTGTGTTACTAAGTGATGGCTGTTTACAAGCAAAACCTCCTGCAGTGCTGAGGAAAGAGAGCCTAGCGAAGTGTGGGAGAGGCATATTTGTGCGATTTATACACAAAATCCACTGGAGATAAAGAATAGGAGCCATGGGTTTATAATCCCCTCTCTTTTTCTGAATTTGTGTTCTATAGTTATAATTTGGAGGGCTAATTATAATCACACCGTAGTAGATTATCTACAGGAAGAAACGTAGGGTCCTGACTGATTTTTTACCCTCTCTGCCGCTCAAGAAGAACAAAGAAGGAAGTGAGCGCATTTTTTTGAATGTCAATACTTTATCAGTAGATAGAATCATAGAGTTGGCCATCAAACCCGACTGCAGTGATCAGTTAATTCCTTAATTATGGAAAAGTTTTCACAGTGCTAATCTAATTTTAAAAATAAAAATGGATCATATAGCTATATATTGGATTCTACATAGTTTTTTTTTACGTGATTTGCTCACTGAAGCCTTCAAAATTCCCACAGCATGTTGCAGTAAAAGCAGTGCATTGTTCAGTTTTTTCTTAACTATCTTCCCACTGGATTTTTCTGCCTTTCTGTATAGTCAAAACTCAAGGAATTTGTTTGTTTGTTTTAAATCAAGTTTTAGGGTGGAATGACAAAGAAAAATGGGAAAAAATTACATCTCACAAGCCACCATTCTGAGTTTTTTGACACTGTAGAAAGTTAGCACCCACCCTTCTCCTAGAAGAATGAAATATTCTAGGAAATATTAAAAAGGCAGAATATTATACTTCCCTGGATGAGAAAAAGGAGAAACATGATCTTGGAAAGCAGCTCCCACCTTTGTTAATAGCCCTAGAAAGACCGGGCCATCCTATCTACAAGACAAAAGATGTTTAGCTCCAGGGTGATAGGATTAGCCCTCACTCAGATCCAAACAAGGACAAAGCCACTAGGAATTGCCCAAAGCCCCTTCATTACATCACCCAGCAAGATTCAACCAAACCTGGGACTCAAGACAACCTACAAAGTTACTCTTGCATGGCCCCATGGGAGTCTGACAACCATTCGGAATACATTTCTTGCCACAGGAACAGGAAGCAAGTTCAAAGCCAACAGGGCTTATAAATCTCTCTCCCTCTCTCACCCATGTGCTCCATTTTGCCTAAGACTTCAAACCCCATGTGGCCTGCTGTCCACCATTAAGCCATCCTTGCAAGCAGTCTCCATGTTTCCAGTGTCTTCCTTCCCACTTGGAACTGAACCCAGATGGACATTTCTTCCAACAACACTAAATAACCCAACAAGTTAGTGGATGCTGCTCAATTGCTTCCACTTGGCTCCAGACCAGAGATGTTAGTCTGATAGCTTGTTTACTGTACCATATGAACTGAGACTTCTTGCTTGACTCTCTCAAACCAGAAATCAAAAGCTCAAAGGAAACTTCCAAATCAGACTTGTTAAAATTAACCAGGGAGCCACATTTGGCTATTGCATCTAAACATTTAATGTTAAATTAGGGTTTTGCATTTTTAATCCATGCATAAAGTATAGTTAAGCTGCTTAGAATGTTACTTGATAGGAAGTAACATCTAGTAGGCCATGACATTGATGGAGCCTTATTTTCCTGCATTGCTTATCCGGCATTTTCTGTTGCATTTTTTGCTCTGCACCCTGAAGCGCTTACATAAAGTTCAAAATAAATTCCACAGATCAGCTGTTCAGGAGAGGGAACGCATGTGTATGTTAAAGCTTTCCTATCAAGCCTCTCTATGATTCTTTAAATGGGCCCACCCGGGCGAGCGCAGAAAAGTCCACCGGGCCGCGGGGGGCCGCCTCTTGATGAAGGCTTCCGTAGCCGGAGAAGCCACCGGGCCCAAAAGAGGCGCTCGTGAGCTGGTAGAAAGCCTTTCTCCGAAAGCTCGCCGGCCTCATCTTTGAGAAAGCCCGTGGGTCACGGCTTTTTCGGGCAAGCCACCGGGGCCCGTGTGCGGGGTGGCCGGGGCATAAAAGGTGGGGTCCTGCTTTAAATGGTGAAAATTATGTTAATAGCTTATTTTCCTAATTTTTAAAGCTGAAATTTCCTTTTGGTACTAAAATAGAACTGTTTAAAATGCTTGAGGTTGCTCCAGCAGTTGCAGTAATGTGTCTCCCATATTAAACTTCCCTCTGGGATGTGTACCGCAAAGCAGAGTTTGTTCTGCATACTTGGAACGTGTTTTTTCCATAGAAAACTGCTGCTAGTTTGTCACTGTAATGCACAGGATCCTCAAAATTTTACTGAAAGATGGCAGGTACATTTCTTAAGTAGCAATAAAAATGGTGCTATGTGAAACAGCAGAGATAAACCTGGTTTACATTGATTGAACAGAAAAAATGCCAGGGACTCTAATGTGAAAAGATTGAATGATAATCATAATATATAGTTTTTAGAGGGACGTTGCTAAAAACAATTTCACACCATTTTTACCCAACAAAGTAGATCATGATAATTGGGTACAAGAATGGGGATGGGTGGAGTGGGGTTATGTTCTGAAACAATTTTTAAAAATGTGTTGGTTTCAGAGTAATCCTAACTGTAGGACAGAACAAAAACGAGGGTGAAATTTAACATGTTGGTTTTTTCTTCAAGGGTACTGTTGAAAAAAATTACAAGATTATTTTTCTAGTTTAGATTAGGTTCTGGAACTTCTGGTTGGTGGTTGACCTGCTTTGGGCTTAGAAGGAAAATACCGTAGGATCAGGCCTGGTTAGTATTTGGATGGGAGACTATTAGAATATTCCATGTCTAAGGAGTAGTATGGATTTTGAAAAAGAAATATTTCGAAATGAGGGCATGTCAGATCATTTCCAGATTGTAGTCAAGAAGTCAAGTTTGACTCAGGAGGCAGCTTTACTTTTTTTAACCTTCCATATATAGATAGGCTGACACTGCCAATGCAGTTTGAGTTGGATTTATCCCTGTATGTGGTTGTGAAATCTTTTTAACATGCAAATTACTGATTGATGCTCAGTGTTCTGTTCCCATAATCCCCTCTTGAAACTGTTTAAATGTTATTGTTATTTTGTTTATTTATTTTTTATTTTATTTTGTCAAGCAATTATAAGATAACAGGTATAAGTATAAACATAGTTATGAATACATGAAATGGATACATATAATAAAAATAAAAAGAAACAATAGGACAGGGACGGTAGGCACGTTGGTGCTTTCTTCCCTAAAATTCTGCTTTAAAATTGTTTTATTCCTAATAGGGGTGCTGGTGAAGTGGAAAGGGGACATATAATCTCAGAGATTATCTTGGGAGGAAAATAACTGAAGATGGTTAGGTCCCTACCACACTGCCTCTAGTTTTACTCCCTAATTCCTCCAAAAGAGTTTAAGTTAATTTGCAATTGTCCTTTCTGCCACCATCCATGATACAAAGAGAACACGACCTAAGCAATAAGGTGACAATAGAAGATCACAAACTCAGCACCCAATTAAAGCATCTCCCTATCTATGGTTTGTTTTATTTAGTATTTAAAACTTCTGAGCATTGGCAATCGGGGCTGCAGAGCCTCCAAGGAGTAATTCCTTTGGGCAGTTATTAAAACAGCAGAGAAAATATAATGTGCAGTACCTTAATCCCTGAGGGTGCAGGAGAGTATGAAAGCTGAGGTGAGGCAAGAATTCCCACTAATGGGGGAAAAAAAATCTGCCCTTTAAGTTCACAGTACTCCAGCCCTTTCGTTGAAGTCCAGATCCAATGTGTTCCTGTTGAAGCACAGTTGACCTGGAAATCTACCAGTTTAGCTGCCAGAATCAATATCTTAGGATCTTCACGGTAATGAAACTACTGTGAGAGCAGCGCAAGCGACCACATGTAGATACTGTTAGCCACGACAGTAGAGTTCAGCTCACTTCTCTCTTTTCCTAGGTTGATATTTAAATGCGGTCCACTCCTCTGCATGCAGACTGAGTGAAATAGAGATAATGAAGGTTTTGCCCCAGTTCTCTTACCATTTATCTTTGCCTTCACAGGAGCCTCCAAATCAGATTTAAGGCAACACAGAAGAAAGAGTTGCTCTGCTGGTGTTTGGTGTTCTTCTCAATGGACAGGCACAACTAGACCTCAGTTTTTGCTTACTCTTTCTCCTACAGTTTTTGTTACCTATTTTTCCACTTCCTGTATTTTTTTTCTCCATTATCCCAAGAGTGGAATTTTGTTTTTAATTTCTTTAAAGTATTGTGGATGGTTAGCTTGTTATAACAAAAAATAACTGAGTCCTATGATACCTCAAAGCAGCCTTCCCCAGATCACTGCCCTCCAAGTATGCCTCAAAGGTGCTTTTTCAGGAGGCAACTGGGCTGTCTTGTTTTTTCTTTGAAGATTTTTTTGCTTCTCACAGAAGAAGCTTCTTTAAATCTGACATGATAGTGGGGAATGGAAGGATTTATACTCCTTGCAGACAGCTGGTCATTTGCATCCTTTTAGAGGGTTGTTGAAGCACTTGGAAGTTTATCTGTGTCCTCAGGGTCACATGAGTAGAACTCCTGATTCCTGTATCCTGCATTTTTTCCCCTCTGGAAATCCATTCTTACTGCACACCATTCAAAGAGTGTTCATCCCAAATTGTATAGCTAAAAGTCAAGGAACATAGTGAAAAAAATTGGACTCAGATTAAATATAAAGAAGACCAAGCTAGTGACAGCAACAACCAGCTTCTGAAATAACAGCAAAGTTGCTGAATTGGTGGAGAGCTTCTGCTTTTTAGTATCAACCATCAGTGGAAAAAGAATAAGCAGTCAAAAAATTGCTGCAGACTTGGTAGAGTAGCTATGAAGGTCTTAGAAAAGATATTCAAATATCTTTTTTTTGTGGCTATGCCTACAAAGGTCAGAATAGTGTAGGCAATGGTATTCTATGTGACACTTTATGGAAGCAAAAGGTGGACTTTGAAGAACCAGGATAGAAAGACCATTGGCACCTTTGAACTCTGGTGTAGGAGAAGACTCCTGAGAATACCACAGATCTTTAAGGAAACAAATGGATCCATGAATAAATCAATCTAGAGTTCTGACTCGAGATACAGGTGATCGGGTTCAAAATACTCTACTTTTGATGCATTATGGAAAGATCTCCCTCTAAGTCCCTGGAGAAGTCTGTAAAGGGTGGAAGGAAAAAGAAAAGGAAGACTAGCAGCAAGATGGTCGGACTCAATTATAGTGGTGATAGGTGCACCATTGGAAGACTTGAAGGATCAGAGTGGGGATACATTGCTGTAGAGAATATTTATGTGTTCATTAAGAGTCAGCACTGACTTGAGGGCACAAAATACAACACCATTGTTCTGTGATCAGCGATATTCCAAACCAGCATTGTGGTTTAATTTTCACTAGGTAGCTTCACAATGTTCTTTTAAAAAAATATTTTTTTCAGTTTGTTTTTTGCCTGGCATCAATAGTTTTGTCCAAAGATAACATTAGTCAAGTGAATATTTTGCCTCACTCTCACTCTCCCCTCCCCAATCTGTAAATGCCAGAGTAATCCAAGCCGAGCTTTATTACAGTGCATTGGGAAAATTCCCAACGGAAGCAGCCACTTTGTTTTGTCTCATGCATTTAGTCATAGTAACTGCCTATCACTGACAATCAAGCCTTTAGCTAGGATTTCATTCAATATCCTTTGGCTTAATTCCAACATTTACTCCCTTCAATTGTGTAAGGCCGACCATGTTTCCTAGATGCCTCTCTATGTCTTTCCCGTTGTCCACTCATTTTTGAAAAATAGAGATACATAATGAGCCTGCTGAGTCTCCGGGCTTGGCCCATTCAATTGGTAAACAGAGCCCTATAATTGTCAGAAAGAGGAATTCATTCAGAAAGAACTAGCTCTCATGTGGAGTTGTTGCCAGGGTCTGCCTTAATGAACACCAGTCTTGCTAGATTCTGGCCATTCAGAAAACTCAGGCATGTGTGTTCAGTGCAGTCCTAGGATATATACACACCACCTTACCAGTAGTGAGTGCAAGCACTGTGTAGAAGTTTCAGTTGTATCCAACTTAAGTTTAAGAGAAGCACACAGACTGCACCTTTATGGCCAGAGTGTCAGCAACTCCCTATCTTTGTTATAAAACACGCTATATATTCTTAGACCTGAGAGAGAGTGACTAGCCCAAGGTCCCTCAGGTTCCAAGAGAAGAGGGAAAGTAAGAGAGAGAATCAGTCCTTTGCTGCCAGTGAGGTCCTTTGCTTGTCTGCTTAGTCAATTTATATAGGTGCCCACTCAACATAAGGCAGCACACAATTAGAAAACATATTGCTATAAAAGAATTATTGTACAACACAAGACATAAAGCGAATTGCACTAAACACCACTCAAAAACCCAATCAATCAACCTGCCTGTATAAATAAAAAAGGGAATAAGAGACCCAGAGCACTTGATTTGCACAGAGGTGACCAGAGGCCATGTTTGCATGACAAGATGCAAGCATCTCTCAGTCAAACAACTCCTTTTTGCATGCCAGAAGCTCTTGTATTGGGTTGCTTAAAATCAGCCGTCAAATGGCCATGTCACTGTTCAAAGGAGATTGCTGCTTCCCCACTCTGGTTTTATTCCTCCTCCTCCTGCAACTACTCAGAGATGGGGGAAAAAATCTGTGATTTGGGTCACACCAACAAAGAGAACAGGTGTGGGGGAGAATCACCCATTTTTGCACTTTCCTTCCCTTGTATGGGTAGGTAATTTTAAAAATGGGTAATTTTAAAAATGATAACTGAAACAGAATATTTGAAGGCCTTTCCAGAATTCTTTTTGATTTTCTTGAGGCATCAGAAATCACATTTAACTCTAAGCTAATAGATTTCATGACTTGGGGAAATTTAGCTGATCACTAGATTAGGTCTGTTTGAGGTTGCATTTAACTTCCTTTTCTTTTTTTTAGTTTTAAAGTTTTGCCCAGGTATGCTTATGCTCCACATAAGGCGAATGGCCTACAGCAGGGGTGTCCAACCTTGGCAACTTTAAGACTTGTGGACTTCAACTCCCAGAATTCCTCAGCCAGCAAAGCTGGCTGAGGAATTCTGGGAGTTGAAGTCCACAAGTCTTAAAGTTGCCAAGGTTGGACACCCCTGTCCTACAGCTTCTGCCTCTTTGCTGGCTTGAACTGAGGTGGCAGCCGTTGCCACCTCGATTCTGACTGGCAAAGAGGTGGTGGCTGTCGCCTCGGGCCAGCAAAGTCGCAGCGGCTGGAGGCCCCTCACGTCAGCAAAGAGTGGCCATTTGGGCTGGCAAAGAGGCGAAGGAAGGCTCACCAGGCATGCAGCTGGGCCACATGAGAGGCAGCGGAGAATGGTGAAGGAAGGCTTGTCAGGGAGCCAGGCTGCGTGGGAGGCCAGAGCGAAGGCAGGCAAGTGGACCGGGCTGCGGGGGTGACGTGGTTGAGGCAAGCAAGCGAGGGAGCCACAGAGCAGCAGCTGCTATGTTGCGGCCATGGTGGGTCAGGCAAGATAAGGGACTGGGAGGGACAGGGTAGGTGGGGACAGCCATTATTAAGCCGATTCTCCAAACTGCACAAAAATTTAACAACCGGTTTGCCTGAACCAGTCCACACTGGCTGAATCCCTCCTCTGCATAAGGCTATGATCTGTTGATTTTTTCTCAACAACTCCGAACCCACCTATTATGATTTAATATTATGTGTGAACTGAAGTATTCAAATTTGTTTAACACACTATGATAGCAAAAGATGTCTTAAAGTGTAAAATTGATCAATAGATTGTCAATCAAGTACAAGGTTGTGATTGTTTCCTGAGTTATAAGCTAATATTTTGGAAATAATACCAGGTGTTTCATTCCTAGTTGTTCTTTTTCCACTCTCCTAAGGAGTCAGAGCTTTGTAGGAAATAAGTCACAAATGGATACATAGCAAAACAGATATTTGATTCTTGCACTACCTTAATCAAATTTCCTCTGAACTCATGTTTAGTGAACAGAGCATTTATCTCCTTATTCAAGGATTTAATACAACATGAAATAAAACCACTGAAAAAAATACTCTTTTCTCCATTATTCTGACAGTTTGTGCACACTAATCTTGGCATTGCTTTGGGCTAGAATAGCATAAACTAGTTTTATCAGGTTCAACAATACAAGCCTCTTAAGTAGCTGCTGGGGTCTCAAAGACTGGTAATGTTGTGTCCGTCGAGAAAGGAAGCTCGGAGTCAGTGACTTGGTTTCAGCTCTTTATTGGCTCCTGAAACAGCTTAAGCTTGAAGGGGAAAACCGCGGCTTTTTATTTCCGAGCCGCGGCGGCGCACCAATGACACCGCTTGAATCTCCCGCGATTAGTTTCCACCAATCGCGGGGGATTCGCAACGGCCAATCAGTGCGGCTCGCTCGACCAATCCGGTCGCCCGGCTTTAACCAATCGCGACGCGGGGCTACGAGTATGTAAATTGACTTGTACAGAACACCCCTCCCCTCTTGGTTCGGTCCTACGTAACGTAGTCCCGTAGGTAGGCGGGGCTTCGTGCTTGTCTACTTGACTTGCGCAGCTTAGTTGTTGTTTGGTTCCCGGCCGGTTCGGTCGGGACTTCTGTTTCTCTTGGCCCTGTCGATGGAACCCCCTGGAAGGTGTCGCTGGGCCTCTTGTTGCAGCTCCCTCCCGGTCTACCCGGGTTGGTCGAGCTGCGACTTTCGCCGCTCCTGCCTGGTCTTTCCGGGCTGGTTGAGCTGGCCTGGCTGTTCCTTCCTGGTGAGACTTCGGGCTGGCTGTTGACTGGTGAGTATTGCTGGTTATTTCCTATTTGATCCCCTGTATCTTCCCTCCCCTCTTGGTTTGTGTTATCGGGTCGTCTGTGTTTGGTTGCGTGTCGGTTGTGTTTTTGTTCTTGATCTTATTTGATCGATGTGGCGTTTCCATGTTTGTCCGTCGGTTGTCTGTAACCGGTAGGAGTGGGGTCCTGTCAGTTGGGTTATAGTTGCCGGTACCCATAGTGGGTCTCCGGTAAGGTTTCTTGCATAGACTGCGTCGCCTGGTGCAAAAACCCGGTGCTTGCTAGATGAGTCCGGGGTTTTTCGGGTTGTATGTGGGGTGTAGTCTGTCGAGTGGTGACCTTAGTTTTCTCCCATTAGTAATTCTGCCGGGCTTTTGTTAGTCGTTGTGTTTGGGGTGATATGTTGTATTAGGAGCATTTTATTTATTTTTTCTTGTATGTCCCCGTGTTCGATCTTTTTGGAGGTTTTTTTTGTAAATTGAACCATCCGTTCTGCCCTACCATTGGCCGCCGGATGCGCCGTCGCTGTCAGTGCGTGTCGTATGCCTCGTTCCGCTAGGAATCTTTCGAATTCCAGCGAGGTGAACTGGGGTCCGTTGTCTGACACGATGACATCCGGGAGACCGTGGGTTGCGAAGAGTTTGTTTAAGACCTTGGTTACCGCATCTGTTGTGGTGGTCTTCATGTTGCTTACCTCCAGCCAGTTGGAGTAAGCATCCACCGTGATGAGGAATGTGTTCCCTTTTGTGGGCCCGGCAAAATCTATATGGAGTCTCGACCATGGTCCCCTGGGCGTTTCCCATTCTAATATTGGTGCTGCGGGGGATTTGGTCTGGTTTCTTGGCAGCGCGAGCACTTGGCTACCCAGGCCTCGATCTCCTTGTCCATACCTGGCCACCAAGCATAGCTTCTGGCCAAAGCTTTAGTCCTCACAATCCCGGGTGCCCTTCGTGTAATAATTTTAATACCTTCCCTTGCAGTTTTTCTGGTATGACCACCCTGTCCCCCATAGCAAACAACCTTTCTGTAGTGACAGTTCTGTTTGCCGGTTTGAATGTCCTGAATGCTTCATCGTTGTCTTTCTCTGGCCATCCCTTTTCTACCCAATGTAATACCCGCGCCAGACGCTTGTCTTTATTAGTCTCTCGGGCAATGTCTGACGCGGTTATGGGTAGGTCCGGCAATGTCTCTATGCTGAGGGTGGCCGTCGTGGGAGCTGGATCGTCGTCTAGGTCGGGAAGCGGCGAGCGGCTCAACGCGTCTGCATGGGAGATCGTCTTACCGGGTCTGTGTGTGAGCCGGTAGTCGTAGGCGGCGAGGAACTCAGACCACCTTGTCATCCTGGGGGATAGGATGTTCGGGTGGCCTTGTTCCCCGCCAGGATGCCCAGCAGCGGCTTGTGGTCCGTGATGAGGGTGAATCGGCGGCCGTAGAGGTACTCGTGGAACTTCTTTACTGCTGCGGCGATAGCCAGTGCCTCCTTATCTAATTGGCTGTAGTTTCTTTCGGGTTTGCTGAGTGTTCTTGAAAAGAAAGCGATGGGTGCTTCTTTTCCGTCTGGGAGTGTATGGCTGAGGACGGCGCCGGCGCCAAATGGTGAGGCGTCGCATGTGGCGGCGATGGGTAGGGTCTCATTATACTGAATGAGAACGGCATCCGAGGTGAGCAGGTCTTTGGTATTCTTGAATGCGGTGTCCTCCCGTTTCCCCCAGGTCCATTTGGCCGTCCTGTCCAGGAGCCTATGCAAGGGCTCCGCCGCGATCGCTTTTTTGGGGCAAGAACACATTGTAAAAATTTAGCAGTCCCAGAAATGCCTGCAGCTCTGTTTTGTTCTTGGGTGTGGGGGCTTCCTTTATGGCTTTGACCTTGCTTCCGGTTGGGTGGATGCCATGTCGGTCTAGGAGGTACCCCAGAAACTCGACTTGCTCTGTGTATAGCTGGCATTTCTCTTTCTTCACCTTTAGCCCGGCCCCTTTGAATTTTTCTAGTACCTCCCTTAGGCGACCCTCTAGTTCCTCCTGGTTGGCTGCTGACACCAATACATCGTCAAAATAGGGAACCACCCCTTGATTCCTCGCAGCAGTCTCTCCATGAGGCTCTGGAAAATTCCTGGGGCTACGCTGACTCCAAACTGGAGTCGGTTACAACGCAACGCTCCCGGTGGGTGACTATTGTTTGCGCCTCGGCGGTTTCTTCATCGACCGGCAGTTGCTGATATGCTTGCGCCAGGTCGAGCTTCGCAAAGACCTTGCCCCCCAGCGAGTGTAATAGGTGTTGCACTACTGGGACGGGGTAGGCGCTTTGTTGCAGGGCGCAATTGAGGGTGGCCTTATAGTCCCCGCAGATCCTTACTGACCCATCTGGTTTGACTGGGGTGACTATAGGGGTCTCCCACCGGGCGTGGTCGATTGGCTGCAAAACCCCCTGTTTGGCGAGCTTGTCAATCTGCTCGTCTATTTTCTTCCGGAGTGCAAAGGCACCCGTCTGGGTTTTAGGCGTATGGGGGCGACATTTGGGTCTAGGCTAAAAGAGATAGGGGCCCTTTGTACTTGCCTAGGGTGCCGTCGAATACTTCTTGGAAGTCCCTCGCCAGCTGCTGCTCCCAGTCGGCCTCTGTGGTGTGGTTTACTCCCGTGACCTCGATCCCGAGTGGCGCGAACCATTGGAGTCCTAAGAGGCTGGGTCGGTTCCGGTCCACGATAGTCAGGGGAAGTTTCGCGGTGCGGTTTTTGAACGTCACCTCGAACTGTCCGGTCCCAATGACGGGGATGCGGTTCCCCTGATAGTCCTTGATGATCAGCTTCTGGTTCTCCAGTCCTCTTTTTCTGGATGTTCGGCACCAGGCGCTTGAGTTCTTTCAGGCGACCATGGAGAGGTAGGATCCGGAGTCTACCTCCATCCGGCATGGCTCGCCCTCGATGCTCACCTCCACGTAGACCTTCCGGGCATCCGTGGTTTCGGCATGGCCGATTGTGACCGTCTGGTGGGTTTCTTCTCTCTGGCGGCCTTCCCGCTCCGCCGTCCTCGGTTGTCTCGGTTCCAGCGATAGTCGGCTTAGCGATCTCTGGTTCTCGGGGGTGTCGTCTCGTCCCGGTTGCTTGGTTCTCGCCGGCGGGGGCTGTGTGTCTTTTGAGTCGGCAGACTCGGGCGATGTGGCCCTTCTTGTTGCAATGCCGGCAGATCGCGTCGATAAACGGCACTCTGATCGAAGGTGATTTCCCCGCACCCGGCGCACTGGTTCCCGACTTACGACCCGTTGATCTCGCCGGTCCCGTCCTGTTTGTAGTCGGTGGACGTCTTCCTCCTCGTCCGTGGTCTCGGAGGCGGAGTCCAGGTCCCGTGGTGTGTGGTGGTTTCTCGTCGGCTTGTCTCGGGGTTTTCAGTGTGGTCCCGTTGTCTGCCCTCCGAAGTCTGGCTGCTGACTTCCGGGTGGCTTCGGCTGCGGAAGCTTCGGCCAGGGCGTCCCGAGGTCGATGTTGCCTTTCGCCATCAGTCGACTTTTTAGTGCCTGATCCCTGAGGCCTAGGACCACGCGGTCTCGGAGGATATCGTCCAGGTCCCTGAACTCGCACATCCCCCTAGGTCTCGCAAGGCGGCTATAAAGTCGCTAATGCTCTGTCCTGCCGCTGGTTTCGCCGATAGAACTCATCCCGCCGGATGAGGATGGGCACAGCGGGGCGTAGTGGTTCCGAAGGAGTGGCTCGAGATCGGCCCAGTCCATCGCCTTCACGTCCTCGGGCTTCGCGAGGGCTTTGGCCATCTTAAACACTGCGGGCCCGCAGTGTGTGAGAGAAGACGGCCCTTTTCTTCTGCCCGTTCGCATCCTTCAAATTGCTACTTTGAGGAACATCAGGAATCTATCCGTGTACGATTCCCAGTCCTCGGTAGCGGGGTTGAAGGGTGCTGGTGGGGTCATGCTGGCCATCTCGTCGGTCTTTGTCTTCCTCGGGACACGTGCTCGGTGGTTATTCTCTGGATCCCATCCTCGTCGCCAGTGTTGTGTCCGTCGAGAAAGGAAGCTCGGAGTCAGTGACTTGGTTTCAGCTCTTTATTGGCTCCTGAAACAGCTTAAGCTTGAAGGGAAAACCGCGGCTTTTTATTTCCGAGCCGCGGCGGCGCGCAATGACACCGCTTAATCTCCCGCGATTAGTTTCCACCAATCGCGGGGATTCTGAACGGGCCAATCAGTGCGGCTCGCTCGACCAATCCGGTCGCCCGCGCTTAACCAATCGCGACGCGGCTACGAGTATGTAAATTGACTTGTACAGAACAGGTAATGTCTACTGTTTTACATTAATCCTGTCACCCTTTGTCATATGGCCATCATTTTATTTGCCTATACCTTAGAATAATATCACAATGGAGGCATAGTAAACAAAACCAATACTAGGTTTTAGAGCCTACTTCCTGTCACTAAATATAGAGCTATTGCTACCCATTTCTGCTACCCCAGGGGGAATATTAAAATCAGAGGGTATCTGTTAAGTGTTTTCCCAAACCTGGATTTGTTCCTGAATCCTAACATAAAAGATATTAATAGCTTTTTTCTGGATGTATTCACATATCCTTATACAAGAGATAAACATTTCACAACTACATTCTGTATCACTGCATTTTTATAGTGAGAAAAATTCCTACTGGTTGATTTTTAGCAAGTGGCTACCTTAATGAAAATCAATAGAATTAATCACATTTTGTCAAGCCCCTCATTCAGTCTTTTCCAACCAGGTGCCTTGCAAAGGTGCTGGAATAAACTCATATAATTCCTAACTGCTATCAAAGTGGGAGGAAGGTGATAATCATCACAGTTGAGACCAGAGCTACCAACACATGCAAAAATAAAGTGCTATGGAACATTACCACCTTTAGAAAACTGTGTTTCTTTGCTGGCAATCATCTTTGTACATAAATAGATTGTCCACATTAAGAAGGGGAGAACTGATGAAAGGATGTTAAAAGATGGCATGAGAATTAAAAAGTTAACATAGTATCCAGATGTTCCATAAAATTGCAATATACTGCAAGTTAAAAGTTAAAATTTTGTATATTGCAAGTTAAAAGGTGTGGCTGCAAGTCTTCTGAGTTTTTACATGTATATATAGTAGCTCTACTGAATGGATCATTTTTGAAAAAAAGGACAGTTTGCTCAGTGATTCTATATATATATTATTTACACAGAAAACATCCCTGTAAATAAGGAAGCTGGAATTAGAGGATGGGATATTATGTCCTTTTGCCAAGGAAATTAGCTTCAAAAGGGGTTGGCAATTCAAAAGTGGCTAACATCAAAATGATTTACTAGATTACTTTCCTGCTGAATACATGAGACCTGGATATCCTTTGAGAGCTGCTGGACTGGGTGCTCAGCATGATTGTCTTCAACAGAAGTATGCAGGCCGTGTCCTCCCCTCTCAGATGGAGCTGGGTCAATTTTCACTGCATGCCCTTGAACCTGTTTCAATATAAATAGGGAGGAAAATGGCTCTTCAGCTGTTCCTTACTGAAAGCCAACTGCTTTAACGTTTGTGAAAAATGAGGTCATGTGGATGAACTGCAGGCATGGGGTTAGGGTTGGGATGAAAAGGAAGGATACGCGGAGGGAGTGTGCAGTAGCAATGCTTTCTCTCCAGGGGTGGGGTTCTCCCGGTTTGGACCGATTCGAGCGGACCCCTTGTTCTGGTAATCAGCTGACTCCAAACTGGTTTGCTCCAATGAGCATGTGGGCCCACCCACCCACCCATGGGCTTTCCTGTGCTTTATGTCTTTTTGTTAAAGCACAAGCTGATTCGTGCGGGAGAGTGGTTTGCTGCGGCTCAGCTGTTTTCTTCAGCTGCAGTTGAAGGTAGGTATTAGCTTTTTTAAATGCGGAGCTCAGGCGCAGAGCACTGGGTAGAAGTTTCAGTTGTATCCAACTTAAGTTTAAGAGAAGCACTGGTTGTTATGCTGGTTGAATTGCACCCCTGTTTCTCTCTGAAGTTTAACTCTCATGTAAGACTAGTCAGCAAGTATGATGAGATCAGGGAAACTTTACCTCTCATCTGAGATCAGCACTTCTGTTTTAAAAGAGAGACACAGCCCAGACCCAGTTTATCACACTAATTTCCATTCCCTGACAGTGGCAGATAGTTGCCTCTTGGACTGGCTTTGATTCCTGGCTCCTTCAAAAAACCAGCAAAACGTTGCAGGAGAAAGAATTCCAGCCATCCCACAAAAAGGCCTTTTAAGGGGCTGCTTCAGCATTAGACTTGCTCACTTGTTTATTTTTGGAGTGGGAACAGAGATAATAAACCGCTCTCTGTTTAAACAAGGCCTTAAGGTGGAAAACCTCACTGCATGGCTTGAACACGGATGGACTAAGTGGATGCCATCAAATGGGCTGTATTGGAGAGGGGAAATCAAATGGCTAACAACCCAAACTCTGACTTAGATAAGTAATGATGGGAGAGTAAGGCCATAATCAAGGAAGAAGGCAAAGTGAGAATGCAATTGGGATCTATTATGGATCACTTTATATATACAGACAATATCAAAAGAATAAAGCATTGCTGGAAAAAAAACCCATGAAAGCTCAGTTGTCTCCCAAATTTGGGGAAAAGTGAATGGATGCATATTTTACAAATGAAAAGACTATGATTGATGCTCCTCCAGCACTGACCCTGCTCTGAAGTGGCTTGATATGAGCTCTTCCTCATGGTCAAATTGAAGCTGACTCAATTAGCCTTGAACAGCAGAAAAATACAGCATATATTGTGTTGTCCCCATTGTCAGTCCCTCTTCCAAATTCAAGGAAGGAGTTGATGGATTTCTCACTCTGACCAACTTCACCTGTTGGCAGGACACAATCACCAATCACTCTTTCTAATGGAGGTTGGGGAGTGAGTTTAGACTGATGCCTAGAATGGTGGGTTTAGCCACCTGTTGTCCTACTAACAGGTGGCAAGTGGAGAGAACTGGGTGATGTAGTACTAAGGAACATTGTTGATGCGCTTCTCCACTCTTCATATCTGTACTGTAACTCATCAACCAAGTTATTTCTCAATGCATGTACATTGCTTTTCAGAGTTTTTTTTAAAGCAAAGTAAAACAATATGGCTAACTGAAACTCCTTATCAGTACTGTAGAGACTTTTCAAAAACAATAACGCACATCACTAATAGAATGCAGTTGTCTTTCCTAGCACTGGATTATGCTCTTACAGAAGATAAAGCCATGTTTAAGACCTGTTAAGTGTTATGGAAAATGTTGGCTGGGAATTATGTAGAACAAAGGCTTCTTCAGAAGTCAGATATCATGTCTCTCTTGCAGCCCAAGCCAAAATGGCCCTGGAGAAAAGTATCCAGCGAGCTTATAGTAAAGTGGGCAGGATCCAATCCCCAACTATCACTGGGCACTTAACTGATGAATCGTGCTGGATCACATCTATAGCAAAAATTTAACCTTAACACTGGAATAGATAAAGACAGCTTAAACTGTCTCAGATATCGGCTGGGCTGAGATGAAGGCAATGTCATGAAGATATGAAAGAGAGAGAAAAAAGTTGCCAGGGCATATGGTGAAGAAAACCCATTGGCTAGTAAGAACAAATGCAAAAGAAGACAGAAAACAAACAATTACTGGAATTGCTTAAAATGTCTTCTTAATGGCACAGGAGTCCTATCTTCCTTTTCATTGGGCCATCCTAGCACTAGGCAATCATAGATTTCACTAAGCCTTTTAAGTGTATTCAGCATGCAGATGCCAAAACAAAGAAATAAATATTATAACCTACTTTGTTTCAAAGAGAAAAAACATAATTTCTGAGCAAAGCTCTGATTTGTCAAAAATGTTTGGAATGGCGATGTGTAGACTGCGGACAGTCTATCCTCAGTGAGACATTTTACCTTGCGAAACACCTTGCTCTACCACAATTCATAAAGTTCCTAAAGAACTTGAAACTTTGCCTTGACAATCTGAAACAGAGAGCAACTTTGTGAAA
The DNA here is from genome assembly GCF_049901735.1 of Notechis scutatus. Taxonomy (NCBI): domain Eukaryota; kingdom Metazoa; phylum Chordata; class Lepidosauria; order Squamata; family Elapidae; genus Notechis; species Notechis scutatus. The sequence goes on along the minus strand of NC_142011.1, from coordinate 52,565,701 downwards.
TTGCTTCAAAGGGCTGTATCACACTTGCATCTCTAAGAAAGTGAAGCATCCTTTTGAAAATCTTCACTACTATACTTTGGAACTTTAGCAACTTCAATTCAGTTGCATTCCATGAACGATAAATCATAACCCGGAGAGTGATCAATTTATAAGGACCTTGAAGATCTTTCTGTGATTATTAGAAGCTAGCATGGATTGACAACAACAGGTGACACAGATCATCATGTCTTCAGGGTACAGAGATTTTTGCCCCACCTAACCAATTTTAAGGCCAATTTGGATATTGAGGCAAGGCAAACTAGATTTTAAATAACTACCTAGGAGGTTCAAAAGAAAAATGTCATATTTTGAGAATGCACCCAAGACCTGAATAAACATGGATTGTAAGTAAAGCTATGTTGATACAATACAGGCAGCACCCTGATATATTAAACATGATGCTAAAATGCAAAGAAACCCTTGCTCTAAAGATTTAAAACCCAATGGCTTTGGGGCTGATTTAATGTTGTTTTGAGACTGGATTTGCAGATGATCTGTGTCATCTAAGAATTGTGTGGTTTCATTCTCTCCTACGTCATCCAGCGTGTTCTTCTGAAAGCCACACTATTGAAAACTTCCTACATAAACTTCCTCTTTGTCCCCAGAATTTCTCACTGAAATATTTTTGTCTCTAATGTTTACATGTTAGAGATTTAGTTTCTCGTTAGCATGAGTGTCTTTCTAAAGAGTGTTATAATAATACTGTATTCTTCTTACAGTGTTCAATTCTGTGACACATTGCCCATTATAGTTCTGTTACAGAAATCACATATATTCATATCCCTCAATATAGTACTGTATTTTCTATGTAGCTCTTATAAGCTGGATTTGTGAAATCTTTTGATTCTTTACCAGTAGAATCCAAATTCTGCAGCAAAAGCAGAAACATACTGAATTCTGGCAATTGTGTAAATATGCATGAGTAGTTCCATTGTAATTAATCATTTCCACTTTTCCTCATTTAGGAAAGACACAGAACTACACAAGGAATTGCAATGCCCCATCTGGCTGCAGGCATTTTTTACTTATCTTGTGAAAAAGCCTTTGATTTCTATGATTTCAGCTGTCCTGTTTCCCACTTTGGAGCCTATATTATGCAACCACAACATTTATAACCTTTACCTAAAATGAAATAGAGGAAAGCTAGGATTCCCCAGAAATTACATTCTGTAGCCAATAAGCTGTATGACATTTTGCAACTGTTTAACTATAATATACACCCATATTTCTAGGAAGGCTCATTCTCAGGGCTGGATGAAGCAGGAAAAATAAAAGTGGAAAAGATATAGAATCACAACACAGGAACTCGCTTTGGCCATTCACGGGAGAAAACAGCTGTCAGTCAATTGGTTCGATGATTCCACTTTAGCAAACTGAACAGAGAGAAAAATGGTGACTTTACTTGTTCTGCCTTCCTGTGTTTGGTTTTACAGCCCTGCCAGCTTCGAAACTAAATTTTACCTTGATGATGCTTTGAGTAAAGGGCCTCTTCCAAGCTTTCTCAAAGGAAGAAGTTTTTCCTGTTGCAAAATGTGGAGCCAAGCCGTTGAGTTTTCAATGAGATCCTGGAAAAGTAGAGAAAGTTTTGGGGTCCTGGAATGTCCCAAAGTATTTCAACAAGGTGAAAAGCATACATTGCATGTGGAACCATCCTGCTGGCTCGTGTATTATTGTTGGGAGACTACAGCCACTTTTCCAGGAATACACGGGCCATATCAAGTGATAAATAGCTCCTTTATTGTAATGCCTGAGACTGTGGCACCAAGGTTCACGAATTTTGCTCCCGTGGAACTCTTGGAAAATAAAAAGAGAAAAATATTTTAAACCTCTGAAAAGCTTAATGCCCTCTGCAGCATTTTCTTTAAAACCAGTGTCTCAAAGCACATGCCCTTCCTCCTCCAGTCATACGGTGGTGGCATTACCAACCTACATTCAACCTTTGGTTGCTGAAAAGAGGGCAGGATTTAAAAGTGCAGCATCCAGATACAGAGAGGTATCAAAATGTCTTTAAAAGAAAGGCTATTAGCATGGCTACTTTACTTCTACAGTGGCCATCGAACCTCTCCTTAGAAATACACCCAACAATATGCAAAAACAAAAGTGTCATAGCCAGTGACAAGTGGTTTGCAGAACTAAAAACGACATCATTGGACTATCCTTTGATAGGGCAGTACCAAAGGGCAGATGGTGCAGCTCGGGGTAAGTCAGTTCATAGCAGACAAGGCTAAGAAGTGACTGTCATGTCCCCTCTGGAACAGCTGCTTCTAGGAGCTGAGAGCTAATAAGTCTTCTAGTAGTTCCTTTTCCTGGTCAAAAGCAAAAGCAATGTACAGAAAGCAGATCTTTGCAGGCCAGGCAGACGGGGATTCTGCTTCTTTACCAAATGAAGTTGAGCTTGCCCCGGGGCAGCATTCTGCAACTCTGCATACCACCTCCTGGAATGAAAAGAATTGCTCATTTCTCAGGTGCATTCTCCAGATTCCTGGCTTTGTGAACGCAGGCAGGAATGCTGACCTTCCTGATCATGGGAAAGCCTGTTCCCCTGCCTTTAGGGCAGCAGGTCCCGGAAATCATGGGCTGGGGGAGAAAGGTAGAGCAAAGGGTGTTCCCCCCCCACCCAGCTTTTTGTGTTCTGACCATACTTCAATCTAGCCAAGCTTTTTAAGAGATCACATGGAGAAAGCAAGGAACGTGAGAACATGTTTTCTTCTGCTTGACCATTCTAAAAAGGGACCGGATCATTAGCAGGGGGCGGGACGCTGAGCAAAAGTTTTCCTTTGGGAAGGAACATACAATTCTCCCAGTTTAATCGCTAATACTACTCAATGAGAGTGAGCACAACACAATTCTCCCGTGGGAAATGTGATCAAAACTGTGATACTTCCTCTTTCTTGCTGCTACTGCATACTCCTTAACCCCTACGCTGATTCATAACTTAAAGTGGAAAGGCAGCGATGCTAAGAGGGAATTCTTGAACCAATACAATATTTTGTATTTGTATATTTGCATTCTGCAAGTTGGACTGACTTTATCTTTACACGGACAGATGCTAAAACTTTATTTAGAGGAGAGGACGACACCGTCCTTTTACATGTATTTGTTATTTCAGTTTTAGGCACAAAAGAATACAGCAGATGAAAGATAAAACCAAACAAACAGAGAAATCACAGAGGCAGCGCAGAGGCATTTTAGCCCCTGTATGCGTGCTTGCTGTATGCATCCAGCATTGACTTCTTTTCCTTATAATACTGAATGTTCTCATTGGGCTTCCGGGCCTCTGTAAAATAATGTGATGTGTGGAAGTGTGAGTGGAAGGTGAGCCTGAGTATTAATTAGCAGGAGCTAGCAGCAAAAGGCATTTGTACTTGATTTATTGCTCAATGTCAGCCTGGAAGAGGAAGCAGCCTGGTCCCGTGGTTTGAAATGGGAGAATAATGATTGATATGATATAGTCACATTGCAAGCTAGGACATTGTGATCTGGTACAAATTTTATGGCATTGGGATGTACCATCTCAGGAACGGCCCATACCTGATCCCCTTGCATTGTCCCATTCAGATGTTATTGAACAAGGACAGCCTTTGCTATCTTGGAAGCGAAAATGGAATCCCAGGGCTTTTGGCCAAGCAACCTGTCCTTCTCTGTCCCCTATCAGCTTCACCGTGGCTGCTTTCCCGAGCAGGAGCCAGCTGCCTCTCAACACCTAACAGATTCTTTTTCCTAATAGGGAAATAAACTTTGTCTGCTTGATTATCATAGAGTGTTTCTTTGACATGCAGATCCAGCTTCAACTGTTGGCCTGTCCAGTTACTTTTGGGGAATTACTGCCAGCTAGGGACAACTATGCAGGACAAAAGAGATGGAAGCTGTCTATATCTCCAAGGTATGCATGTGACCAGAGGTGGTATTCAGCAAGTTCTGACCAGTTCTGGAGAACCGGTAGTGGAAATTTTTAGTAGTTCGGAGAACCGGCAAATACCACTTCTGACTGGAGATTTTACAGTATCCTTCCCTTGCCACATCCACCAAGCCACACTCACAGAACCGGTAGTAAAAAAAAAATTGAATCCCACCACTGCATGTGATCTCCCTGAAACATGCTTCTGAAATGTCAGCACAGAATCCAACAAGCAGAGCATTATGCCTGGTCTCTCACGAATCACTATCCAATGATTGCCTCCAACTGGACCCTCAGCGATGCATGCTATGACAATACTATACAATATCCAGCTGAGCTCTGGGACCAAAACAAGAGAATTCCCTTGGCTGGTTTCCTAGATACAGGATGCTGTTATAACAGTTGCTTCATTTATCCCCCCTTCTTTTTGTCCTTATACCTGATTAACTACTGCACAGATAGAAGGAACCCAAACCCCAAGTGTGCAGTGTGAGGGGGCAGAAACCGAAGCAACAGCTTTACCTGGGCAAAACAAACCAAAATCTGATTCAATAGCAATTTAGTTGGAGGCAAGGCAATCACTCTGAAATTCTGCTTTCCTTAGAGAGAGAGAGGGATGCTCAGAATTCCTATTAAAATGGAGGTAGTGGGGTAATCTTTGCTTCCACAGCTACTTTTGCAGACCCTTGGGTATGTGTTGTTGTCTGCATTGGTTTTTCCAACCTGTTGCATCAGGAAGTAGGATCTTTTGTTCTTCTGATGAAATCATCCCATTGGATATTAGAAGAGGCTGTAGCAAAAAGGAGCGTCTTGAATAGTTTAATATACATCTGGAGGAACAGGAAGAAGAGCCGCAAGGAAGACAGTGGATAGATAAGAGAAATCTGAGTTCAAAGCAGGAATGTAATTTGAGAAAGTGCTATTGACCTGACTCTCTTTAGTTCTCTTGAAGGAAAGGGTAGGGAGGAGAGAGGTGCAGTCGGACTTGTAAGATACTGTAACTTTATAATAAAGGTAGTATTTATCAATCACTTCCTTGGTTTCCTGCTCACAAGACTCCACATGGCACTTGAATCAATTTTCACTGAACCAAGTATCTTTCTTTCTTTAAACTAAGAGAAGAAAGAATAGGTTAAGGGAGATAAAATGATACTTATCTGCCTCCTTCAGCATATAATATTTCTTCTGTCACTTCTTTGCTTCTTGATATCAGTGAATGCATTCTGCTTTCCCCTCACACATGAGTTCAAATGAAACCATCCTAGCCAAAGTTTCATCCTTCCTTTCAGATATCCAATGAAATGATGCAGATCAGAGTGATCCAAGATTTTCAGACTAGGGGCCAGGTAGGTAAAATGGTAGGAAAAAAATGTCAAGATGTCAACCACAATGGTATGATCGAACCTCTACCTGTTTTGGGGCAATAGCAATAGCACTTAGACTTATATACTGCTTTACAGCCCTCTGTAAGTGGTTTACAGAGTCAGTGTATTGCCCCCAAACCATCTGGGTCCTCCTTTTACCAACCTCGGAAGAATGGAAGGCTGAGGCAAATTTGAGCTGGTGAGACTCAAACTGTGGAATTGTAGGCAATCAGCAGCCAGCGGAATTAACCTGCAATAATGCATTCTAATCACATTGTCATTACACCTCATTGTGAGCCATTGGTTTGATCATGCTGCTGTAGCCATCAACTTGACATTTTTTTTCTTGATCCTGCAGATCCACATGCTGGAATTACTAGCATGTAGTTAGAAAAAAGTAGGCAGGGCTAGGACAGGCACAGGTGGGCAGCTATACATTCAGTGTAACTTAATCATACTTATTTATTAAATACAATGAACATGATAATTCTTCAGAGGTTTATTCTTTTTTTAAAAGTGCCTTGAAAGTTGTATATATTTTCATGAAAATTTACATCAATGTTCTAGAAGTAATATCTATGACTTAAGGCATAAACTGAATTTCAAGATATATTCTCCTGACACACAGATAGAATTAATGTTTGGGCATAATTCCCCTGTTTTCTATTAAACAGCCATATTCTTAAAGCCAAAATCATATTCATCCCATTTTAAATGCATAAAGCTACTTTACAAATACATTTTCTTAATTGGTACATGAATTCAATCAGAGAGGAAAGCATTTAGCTTATTCACTTAAGTTATGTATCCATTTGTTTAGTTGATAGGGAAAAAACCCTTTCTTTGGACAGATAATCAAATTCTATCTAAGGATCATTCAAAAGGCCACATTTTCTATCTCCCATACCTCTGAATCTACAGTAGTTAGAATATGCTTGTGAATGAATTGGATTTTTGTTTTACTATTTTCACCTGTATTTGGGTAACAGCGCATTATAGTTGTGGATGGCATTTTGCACAAGCACTGGCCATGCACTCTCCTTGTTTGGAAGACAACCTCGTTTGAACTCACTATAACATTCCACAAATGGGTAAAAAAGAATTAAAGGCTGATGTTGACATGTCTCCAAACCTTCTTTTGCAATCATTATCCACCTTTCAGAAAAGGGTATTTCCTGCTCACTAGGAAACTATTTTATTGTTTTACCTTTCTGGAACATTAGGTGATGGTTGATGAAAAAGAGCTGTTTTTTCCGTTTTTGTAATCAATCTACAATCTACTAGGTTAAGAGCCAGTGTGTGAGCTTTTGAGGGAATTTCAACATATAGAATGAAAATGCAAAGTGAATGGAACTATATCATGCATATAGGTACTGTTAGTATTTCTAAGTATGGGGAGGTTTAGGGGGAATTTTTAAAAACTGGGTTAGTGTTCAAAACCCCAAATTTTGCAATACAATGAAAGAGACTTCTGGGAACTACAAAAAAACAGGGGTTGAGAGGACAGGCTCACCAAAAATGTCTAATAATGTTGATACTTTGGTGATTATTTTAATTTCAGAAGCATCCTCTCTTCAACAGGCAGAGGACTTTTCCAATATTTAAGAAAAGAAACAAGAGAGAATAAATTATGATTAAGTTGTATTGGAAAGTCATATGAGAGCAAACTGAAAAAAAAACTTTAATAACTGGGTTGAATTGGTGTTACTGAGCAACTAAGGACTCAGAAGGACAACATCTGCATGCAGGAAGTACAGTCTGCTTAGCCTTGGTCTGGTTGAATATGCTTCAAAAGAGTGAATTCTGAAGACAAACACTTAGTTATGTTGGAGGCAATGAGAATGCATCACTGCTCCAAAATTTGAGATAGTAAGATAAAGAAATTATTTATGCACTCAAAATAGTTTCCTGGTTTAGACCACTATAACTCTTTAGATCATGATGAAAGCTAGCTTACACCTATCTCAGAATGACCAGCTTCTCTATATAATGGAGAAGCTGGTCATTCTGAGCTAGATGTAAACTAGCTTTCACCATGATACTAGTTCTAGTTCTTTTATAGCAAGTAAGTAGAACTCACTTTTTGTTGCTCTGTGTTGTGTCTATTCAGTACTGTATATGGGAATCTATAAATGCCAAGCTCAGTATGCAGATATAGGAAAACATCACAAAATGCTTCATCACAAAATGGAGGGAGAGAAGTTAAACTATCAATTTACTGCTTAAAACCCCCCAATCCTAAAGTTATGCTCCAGATCTCCGTAATTCTTTAAACAAATGCTGGTCTGACCATTCTGATGATGTTGTAAAAAAAGCAAAAAAAAAAGTTCCTAATCTAGAAGAAGTTTCAACTGGTCTTTCAGGAATACAAGATTTAGCATACCACAACTCCTAGGGTTTACAAGTTGCTCCAGTTAAAAAATAAATTCATCCCTTGCAAACCATTTTTAAACATTTGCTAGCAGGCAGATGGTGGGGTGGGGTGTTGGCTTTTCTAATTCTTAACCAAGGGGTGGAAGGCACAGAGTCATGGGTGCATTCCTCCCAACACACAGAAGACACAAGAACTGGCTCTATGATGCCGGAAACTGTTGCAGCATAATAGCCAGCTTAAACTATGGACCAAAAATTCTTGGATTTTGCTTCTGCCATGATGGCAGTAGATGGTTTAATGCTCTCTGCCTTTTACTATTTGTTCTCTGCAATATAAGAGTTAATTATATTGACTTGATTTACAGAGTTGCAAAGATTATAAGGAATAAAATGTTTCCAAAGGACTGTGGGTATATAAAAAACATCTTTGAAAAGTTAAGTGATTTGTTATTGCATTTCGACAAGCACGAAATAGATCATGCTTATTGAACAGCATCCATCTCTGCAAAAAAATATATATGTTGATACACCTAACCTCCACACAGCTCTACAATATACTAAAAGATAGCTGCTGATCATCCTATGTTACAGAATTATGGGTGATTAGGAAAGCTGGCTTCAGGGTGTAGGGGTAGTAAAAACAAAGTAAAAATGGTGGCTGTGATCATGAATTAAAGCTCTACCGCTTTTTATGTGTGATGCATGTGTCATCCATGAAACAAAGGGCAGGGCTTCAATGATCTATTTGCAGCTGCCATCTTGACCTTTTTTAGATACCTTCATGGAGATCCCTGAACTCCCAGTGAGCTGAGCGGAGAATAAACGGCCCAAAGTCACTCAGCTTTTGTGCCTGAAAGCCCCCAAATTCTAGTGCAGCATATTTAACCACTGTAGCAAACTGCTTCTCTTTCTCTTTACATTTTTTTTAATAAAAAAATGTGTGCAAGTTATCTCCCCCCCCCCCCCCCCCTGCCCTCAGGCCAAAGCTAGATTGATTTCTGGACTAGGACTGAACACTCTGAAGAACTGAAAACCATCAATTACAGAATGTAGACTCCATCTTTAGACTGAAAACCATCAATCACAGAATGTAGACTCCATCTTTCTTTTAGCATGGCTCTCCAGATGTGAGATGTTGGAGATGCTTTTCAGAGAGGGAAAGGTTATTATTTTGACTTTCAAAGCAGATGTTCGGAGCTAATGTAGTCATAACATTTTAGAGATGTTGGAAGTCATCTTGTCCAGCCCTTGGAATCAGTTCAGGAATCTTGCAACTACAACATCTTTGGCAGATGACTATACAGTTTCTGGTTAAGTATTATGAATTCCCAAGGCATTCCATCCCACTACTAGATTAAACTGTTTTTTCCTAATACTTAACTAGAAATTATTGCCTTATTAATTAGTCATGCCATTCTAAACAGTGAAGAATGAAGCTGTCTCATCTCCTGCACAGCAGTCCATCAGATATTTGAAAATTTCTGATAAACCTTTTTGATAAACTGGGGGGGGGGGGGTAAGTTTACTTCAATTATAATAAGTTTTCATTAATGCGTGAAAAGATACTTACCCAATTGTCAAAATCAATATTTTAATATCACACATAGGCCATGGATTAGTTGCATAAACTGCCAGCCAATGCTAAGACCAGGATTTGACTTGTTCTCACATGATAAATTATGACTAGGGGAGGAGTGGAAGAAGACAAATGAAAGAAGGGGAGAGAGGCAGCAATAATCTTGTTCAGTGACAAAGATGCTGTTTCTTAGCGATAAACCATATGTAGTACAGGAAATTGTTATACCGTACTTCGGGTATGTACTACAGTGCTTAGGGAGACAACATTAAAATCGGTGTTCCAATATCTAAGGGGCTGCCACAAAGAAGAGGGTCAACCTATTTTCCAAAGCACCAGAAGGCAAGACCAAAAAATAATGGATGGAAACTAATCAAGGAGAGAAGTAACCTAGAACTAAGGAGAAACTTTCTGACAGTGAGAACAATCAACCAGTGGGACAGCTTGCCTTCAGAAGTTGTGGGTGCTCCGTCACTGGAGGCTTTCCAAAAGAAACTGGACAACCATTTGTCTGAAACAGTATTGGGTCTCCTCTTGAGCAAGGTGCTGGATTAGAAGACCTCCAACTCTGTTATTCGGTTAAATTTCAGATTCCTGCAGAGCTGTGAAAAGCATTGGGCAGGTAGAGCTTATCTTGAGGATAGTTGGAAAGATAAACTAGGAAGACAGTCATGGACTCCAGCTTGAAGGGTCCCCCCCACCTTTTGTGCATGGGGGTGGGTGGGGAGAGGATGATAGATTACAAATGATAATTAAGTTGTAAAACTTTTCTGGGTAGTGACAATAAGGAAAGAATGTGGAAATTACAAAGGAGAATGTTCTGCTGGAACAAAAAATGTTCTTACTGATATCATTTATCAGCATTAGAAATGGTCTTTTTCTGATGGAGAGACAAGGAAGAGGGATTGGCAGCAAACCAATCAAGTTTTGTTTTGTCTCTGAAAAGAATATTCAAACTTTTCTTATCTTTCCTCTTTTCTTTCACATGTAAAGATTAGTTCAACTGAAACGTTTTTATTGTGAATCCTAATTCAGGATATATAATTTGTGAATGCTTGTATAACACTGTATGATCATTATTATCCAGCTAGAGTCCAAAGATTATTATTAGCCATCTAGAGTAATCCAAAAACTGAGATAGGCAACAAATAAACAATTTTTACTTCTACCACTGAGTAGCTGTCATTCTTTTTTTAATTAAAAGAAGAGGTGTCCATCGTTCCCACTGTAGTAATGTCAATTAAAATCTTGTGACATCAGAAAAGCCAAAGATATATTTATGATATTGTAAGCCTCTATGAACTATACTACTTGATTAGATGAACAGAGTCGTAAGTTATTATTTTCTAATATAAAAGCTAAGGTGATTTCTAAAACCATTCTGAAAAGTTAGCAAGCCAGGAGGGAGTTTTAGTTATGATACAAACAGTGACAAAGATATGCTGATTGTACTTGCAAAATATTTGCCACCTAAAGTTTACATACCTGGTAAATGAACTTGGAGGGACAGAAGAATCAGAATTTCTTAGCAGTTCTCTTCAATTTAAATAATTTACTTATCAGTTGGAAAATTAATTTTACAGTGGGGCAACATTATCTGGAAGGCTGGAACACATGCAAAATGTGGTAGCCACATATTGTTCCTGTACAAAACCGGTACAGGCAGTCCTCAACTTACAACAGTCCATTTAGTGACGGTTCAAAGTTTCAACGGCACTGAAAAGTGACTTATGACTGTTTTTCACACTTACGACAATTGCAACACCCCCACTGTCACGTGATCAAAATTCACATGCTTGGTAAGTGGTTCATAATTATGATGGTTGCAGTGTCCTAGGGTCATGTGATCAGTTTTTACGACATTCCAGATTCACTTAGCAACCATGTTACTAACTTCATAAATGCAGTGATTCACTTAACAACTGTGACAAGAAAAATCATAAAATGGGGCAAACTCACTTAACAAATGTGTCACATAGCAACATAAATGTTGGGCTCAATTGTGATCGTAACTCAAGGATTACCTGTACTCATATTACAGGACTGAAGTAGAGGCTTGGCTCCTTCTTACCTTGTGTAGTTGTGTAGATGGGAAGAAAATTGTAATTTTTTTTAAAGCTCCCCCTAAAAAACAAATACATGGTGTGGAAAACAAAGAACTCAGCCATTGGAACTGACTTTAGCATTTGTGCAGCATGAAAATTGGAACCGAGCTAATAAGTGCAGAAGGGCTGAAAGTGCTGTGCAAATATGCAATGCTACCAACTTTAGACATGTATCATTTTTACCAGATCTTTGGCGCCACAGTCCATCAGTGCATCCCTGACTGATTTCCTGTTTGCATTCTTGCAATTTCCTGAACGGGAAACAAATCCACCGCTTTCTCATTTCATCACAGAACACATTCATGCTTTCCTACAATGGATGACACTGACCTCTGTTACTTAGATCTGTGAACCTATTCAAACAAATGTAGCTACAGTGGCCTGTTTGGATAATTCTTGCAAGGCACAGTTGGAAATTTTGCATGGCCACATAGAAGAAGGAATATTGTCAACGTACAAGACCACAATGCCCAAAATCCAATTTGGGGCAGAAATCACTGTGAACCATGTGCTTGTCATTCAAAATGAAATGTTAGCATGAAATGTAACAAGCTCTCCCCTTTGCTCATCCAGATGAACTACAGACCTTCCCACATTTGATCAATACCAATCCAGCAGAAGTAGAACAGAAGTAGACTTAAGGGTAGTACACAAAATTATCTGCTGCAGTGTCCTACTAGTCAATGACTACTTCAGCTTCAACCGCAACAATACAAGAGCACACAACAGATACAAACTCAATGTAAACCGCTCCAAACTTGATTGCAGAAAGTACGACTTCAGCAACAGAGTGGTCAATGCCTGGAGTGCACTACCTGACTCTGTAGTTACATCCTCTATCTCCCACTCCTTTAACCTCAAACTAACCACTATTGACCTCACCCCATTCCTAAGCGGTCTGTAAGGGGCGTGCCTAAGTGCACCAACCTGCCTCCCATCCCTGTCCTATTGTTCCCATGTAATTGTACCTATTTTCTGTATTCTTACTCATGTTTATACTTATACCTATTATTTTTTAAGCGATTGACAAATCAAATAAATCAAATAAATCAATAAAATAGAAGTAGATGCATATAGCAATAGTACTTCACAATGCTTTACAGCCCTTTCTAAGCGGTTTACAGAGTCAGCATAATGCCCCCAACAATTTTGGGTCCTCCTATAGTACTTTTCTTCCTTGTAGCATGCCTAATAAATAGTTGGCTCGATTAATAGAGTCACATGAGAACTGCAAACAGCACAGATGTGCTGGACTCCGTCCCCTTTGGTGGGTAGATAGATTTCTCAGTTCTGCAGAAATTGGAAATTGTCAAGGGAGTCTTGATATCCCATACTGATAGAATGGAAAATCAGGCCAAGCTGAGAATCATTCCTGATTTAATGGAACAGATCCTTGCATTTGGGGGTGGGGTGGGGGGGCTCTTCTATGGTCTTCTCTTTAGTTTCCATTTGAGCAAAAGTGGATCTCATTAGCCCGTGCTGGAGAGAAAAGTATTGTAAAAATCGGAAGCTCTACTAGCACACGCTAGTTCACACATTTCTCCTATTGGGACACATTCCTCTGCAGCACATACCAATGGCCTTGTTATCAGCACCCTTTGCTTGTTTTCTGGAAAAGGGTAGTAATGATGTTGTGACCCAATGCTTCCTTCCCTTCCTGGAAACGATGCTTTCAGTGTTACGCTACAACTCTGATGAATGTCTTTTACAAAACATAGTAAAAATAAAACAAGAACAAAAACAACTACTGGATTTTGGAGGTCTGAGAAGGGGAGGAGGTGCTTTCTCTCTTCCTCCCCCACACCATTTCCCTCCACCTCATATTGCCTAATCCCTAGCTGTCTCTTGATTACATACAGGACTGGAAACAAGTTGTACATTTTTATTTTTTACTGCATGCATGGAATAATTTTCTCCCTTAATCCCGTTGTAAAATTGTTCTCTTCCACTTCTGAGATTTGGCTAAAAGAAGACACTTTCCCCCCACCCACTCCCCCAACAAGATTTAAGAAAAATTACTATAAAAATATGTTGAATCAATGGCTGAAAAGTTTTGCCTGAACTCTAAAAATGGGAACAGCAGCTGCTGGTGCTCCTGTTATCACATGCATTTTCAAGTCACCCAGAATACTTACACATCAACATGTGATCATGTACATTTCTTTATGCTTTCAGGTTTAGGCAGTGCTGCCAAGAGGCACAGCCGGGTTGTAGATGGCAAGAATTGCAGTTTGCACATCTAGAGGGCATTACATTGAGAAGGCAGCTGTATACCAACTCTCAGAGGATAAGAAAGCAGAATAGAGGCAACAAGATGGGGGAGAAAATAAGTTTTGTTTGTGCTCTGTGAATATCTCTTTTAAATACTCCAAAATATCTGACTATTTTGATAACATTATAAGAATTCTTCACCAAGTGAAGAGGGATATATAGCCATTCCCAAGGGGAAAAGTGAAAAGGTCATCAATTCAACCCCCCTCATATTCTTATTGAGTACAGATTTGTTCAGTTAGGGAAGATCTTGCTGTTTCTGCCATCAAGATTTCACAGGGCAAGGATGGGCAAAGCTCCTTGTTAAAAAATCACGATTCTTTTAGCTGAAAAAGTTGTCTGGAAAACAAAGTTTTTGAAGCTTTGCTCAAGGCTCATGATTTAATTAGGGCAACTGCCGGAATTCTGACACAATGAAGAACAGGGCAAGCTTCCTTCAAATTCCGACATGTGACACCAAGGCAAAATTAGGAATGTTATTTTTAAAGACCAAATGGACAGGTGGGATCTGGTTGCCACAGGATTGTATGAAAAGCCAGTGTCTGATTATAAGAGGTTCCTCCTCAGCATGATTCAACAATCCTCTAAATAAATGATTAAATGGAGACCAACAAGTCACAAAAATGATTTATAAATCTCACAAAGACTGAGAAGTTTCTGGAGAAAACAGCATGATATATTCAAACTTCTCATTCTGAGCAATAAAGTCTATTAAATATTCACAGCTCTCCTTCATGCAAATTAAATTATAAGCCGCTCTGAGATCCTACTTGGTAATAATGCATAACTTTTTGCAATTCAGGGAGGATGAAAAGAAGGTAATGATCCCTAATGATTGCAGAGTTTAGGAGCCTATGGTCATATGGAACTATCCTCATATTTAACGACAACAACAGCAAAAAGGTAGGAGAACTTGTTGGAGTAGAAAAGGGACAGATGAAACTCTTTTGCACGTTGTCATCAATAAATTAATTAGAGTGTCTAGTTATTTCTGATAAGGTATAGCCATGTTTTCCCAGAAATAAGACTTATGTTAGAGAACTGAATGAGACAGGAGGTCTGTGTTGTCATGAATGCACGCAAATTACACTCGAAATGCATAGCATATTTGTAGTATACAATTATTTCTTCAACACAACAATGAAGAGAAAATATAGTTGTTGTAGCTACAAAACAAAAGGAATTTCATGGTGTGGAAACTTCCTTTTCCAGGCAGCAGATAGTAACGTGAGAAAACAGCAATCTATCAATAATAAATAAGCACCCACAGATGCTCCTAAGGGTGAAGTTATTGTTCCTTGTGTTACTATTATGATTACTACAGTAGCATGTTTACATGGCTACAATCCAGGGCGTGCTAGCATTTTCCATCAAAGCTAACCACTCAGGGATTTTAATAGCTCACTTCCAGGCATAGTCATTTGAGGATAAGACGCATTGCTTGGTTTATGATTCCTAAGGATCAAAGAAATATTTTTTAAAAAGTATTTTACTTTACAAATTTCCTTTAAAACATGTCATGGGAGAGGTTGTTTTTAATTAAGGCATAAGTTATCAAGCTATAGTTTTAAAAATTCTTGCTGAAATAGGCTACAAATACCTCCAATTTAAGATTCACCGCTCCACCCAAATCTGAGTTATGAGTTGAGCTTGTATTTTTTAAAATCAGGATTCTTGTATTTGATCTGATTCTGGAACTTACCATCCTTTTTGGGACCCCTTAGCATCACGTAGAGCAAAAGTCACTGCAGGTGCCTTTCAGATGTGTGAAGATAATGTCCAGGATTTCCATTGTATAGGGATTCTGGGAGTTAATAGTCCCAACGCATTTAGAGATTAACATACCATGAATGCTTTAAATTCTGAGGAAAAAGAATAAACATTGGCAAAGACACAACTAATGTGAACTATGTTTCTCTGTCACTTAGGTCATGTGAGGAGATTGAACAGTACGGCATAAAATTGGAGAGTGCGGTGACTTCCCTCTCATGGGAGGCTTTCAATCAAACTCAGAAAATATCTAGAGCAGCCTTTGCAACCTAGTGTTCCTTCACTGAATTGGACAACAATTCTGATCATCCCTGATCAGGATGGAGTCCAGTGGTGGGATTCAACATTTTTTATTACCGATTTTGTGGGCGTAGCTTGGTGGGCGTGGCGTGGCTTGGTGGGCATGGCAGGAGAAGGACACCGTAAAATCTCCATTTCCTCCCCACTCTTGGGGGAAGTTTACTGCAAAATCCCATTCTCCCCCACCCCACTAACTTGCTTTCCAGCTCTGTTCTTCTGTGCAGGGCAACAAAAGAAGACCCAGCCGATCAACTGGGACTCGGGAGGCAGAGAATAGATGGAGGTGGGGCCAGTCAGAGGTGGTATTTGCCGGTTCTCCGAACTACTCAAAATTTCTGCTACCGGTTCTCCAGAACAGGTCAGAACCTGCTGAATACCGCCTCTGATGGAGTCATATGACAACTTCATCTAGCTCTAGCATGCTCTGGTGTTTTTCTCTTTTAGCCCTGGGCCCCGAACTGTTTGTGGATGAATGGATGGGTTAGAGTTGATGACCTATAAGACCCTGGCCAACCCTGTGATTATTCTGATACCATCAATCTGATGGTATGAAACCTGGCAACATCTTCTTTTCCACTTCAAATCTATAAGCAGAAGGGCATTCCATCCTTTCTTCCTCTGGTGCATTCCATCAAAGCCTCCAAATAAATGTCAGGCGCCTCCTTTGTCACTCTGTAAGGTAAGAAATGCTGGTGAATCAGATCCATTACTTTCTCCACCTCTTCCTACAGCCACTGACTAAGCCATCCTCCCAAGCTGCCAGCCTTACTTTCAGATTAAAGAAAATAGATTTCCTCTTAACCCACTTCTCTTTGAAGCATATTGTAGTGTGGAAGCGGAAGGCAGCATCACAGGTGAATCATGGATAATGAGCAGGTAAACTTGCCTCGTGCAAGTTTCTTCCCTGAGCAGCACATGTTGGGGCCTGTCTATCTGCTAGTTAGCCAGCCAGCCATTGTACCTCCTTTGCTCAAGAAGGAAAGTGTGGGGCCAAGATATTCAGACTTAGAAAGCAGACAGATCTGTTTTGCAGTGTCCCCCCTCCCCAAACAGCAGCCTTTCCAAAATGTGTGCAGACACATCCATCTTCTGTCACCATCCAAACTCCCTGGGGGATACAGGACATCACCTGCATTAATAAGCTCCAGCGCTTTGCTTGGCAGAGAATATCAGTGCATTCCAAGTGGAAGATTTCTTTTCAGTTAATTCACTTGAGGCTCTAAAGAACAAGTTATTACCATGCTTGTAACACCTCACCATAATGGTACCACTAGGCATGGCACTTTCAAGAATTTCTCTCCTTTCCCCTTTCCCTTTCTCAGGGTAGAAATCTATTTTTTTTATTTTTATTTATTTGGTTTAGTCAATTGCTTACAAGATAATAGGTATAAGTAAAACATAGTTATGAATACATGGATACATATAGGAAAAATTTAAAAAATAAATAAAAGAAACAATAGGACAGGGATTACCCCGTAATATTCAGTTCAATGAATCCAAGTGCAATCATTCTTGTGTGTAAAAATTAGAGAACAGTTCTTCATGGGTACTATGATGAAGAATCCATTACCTTGGTCTGACGCAGGCAAGAAAGCACAAAATACAACCCATTATCCATGCCTCCCAACCAGCAGAGAATTCTGAAAGTTATCAGGAAGAAAGCAAGTCAGATAAATCTCCAGATCAAGATCCAGAATTAGAAAAGAACTTTAATTTCATTGAACAGCTCCTTATTAAAATCTTCTGTAGTGTCTTTTTTCTTTTTTTTGCTGAATCCTGAATATTTTATTAGGAGCATTATTTTAAATCCTGTGGGTGGATGCAGGAAATATTCAGCATAATCTAAATGTAATAGTCTATACTTAGTTTTTAAAAGTCATCCTAGGAATCTGCTGAGTGGTGGTATATAAACACCTAAGAGCAAATAAAGGCAGATGCAAAGAAATAAAAGCAATATTAACTTAATATCTAACAATATGCATACTTTAAAGCATTATTTAGTAGATCCTTATTTACAACACTAATAGTAAGGAATAACAAATGAAAGAAGAGAACTGTAATTAAATTCATCAGGAAAAATAGAGGTTATTGCTAAATTATGCATCTCCTATGAGAGCTTTTACTGTATATCATACAAGCCTTCCTTCCTTCCTTCCTCCTGTGACACCTTATAGTATGAACACTTACATTGCCAGACATAGTTGTAATCTTCCTGTAGGTTGAACCTGCTATCAATCAAATAACACCATCACTATATAATTTTGATCCCATCTTCATATTGCTGCAGTTGCACGGTTTTCTAGAAATGCAGAACTGTAGAATGACAGCTGCATTTCACTCTGGTAGCTTAAATGTGCAGTGATTGAGGGGAGGTATCTCCCAAACCTGGCCTTCTTCCCACTCCTGGCCTTTCACTTAGTACTAGTGTAGAACTACAGTTAGATAAAGGGGGAAAAACACAGGATTATCATACAGAAAATGTGCAGATATGATGCTTCCATTTTCTTTTACTGATTTTTTTTGGGGGGAAGGGAAGGATTGATGAGGAGGGAGCAAAAAGAAAAAAAATTCTTGATGCAAACACTAAGAGGACAGGATGGAAAACTTAAGTTTCTTATCAATAGCAGAATACTATTTGGCTGAGACAGTTCTGTACACCAGGCAGTACAAATTTTAATGGGACCTCTGTTTCTAGTCAACACTGAGCATCCAGGTACCAAAAAGTCTGCAACGCTCTGGTAACTAAAATAGTGTGAACAGCCATTAGAAGATTTATTGGGTTCTCTGAAATACTCTAGGGAGATCACAAGGTAGAGCCCACTGCCTTGCTTAAATGGCATTGCAACCCAAATTAAAAAGGAGAGGAGATTTCACTATGCAGGTAAGGCTATCATCCTAGTTATTTTTACCCTTCCTGCAAAAGCTGTTGCTCCCAGAACTCATTTTCAGCTGATTCTCCTGTTTTACTTCAAAATTAGTCACTGGATACTTGTGAGAGCAATCTGGGCCTCCCACCACACATCTCTTCAGTGTAAACTTAATGTACGCACTTTCCCTAAAAATACAAACACCAAAATAAACATAAATGAACAATTAAAACAATATAATGAAAGTTTGGGAAAGGTAGATTTATTGTAACAATTCTAAAAGGTTTTTTACACCTCTGTGTGTACCTCTTCAAGGGAGGTGCATCTAGCAATTTGAGATACTTTGCAGGATGAAACAACATTCTTTGGCTCAGTATTTGTTAACAGCAATGGATCATGCCCAGTATTTCCTAGCCGTACCACAGATAACAACAATGATCTAATACATATCGATTTCACAGAAGACAATGTTGAAAAAGCACTACGCAACCTAAAACCATCTCTATCTATTGGACCGGATGGAATATGTGCCTACTTCTTAAGAAAGCTATCCACTGCCATAGCCAAACCTCTAAGCATAATCTTTGAAAAATCTTTCAGAACCAGCTCCTTGCCTAACCTATGGTCACAAGCCACAGTCATCCCCATCTTCAAAAAGGGAGACCCAAGCCTAGTTGAAAATTACAGGCCAATCTCCTTATGCTGCGTCACCTGTAAAGTCATGGAATCAATTATTAACCAATCCATCATCCTTCACTTAGAGACAAATAACCTACTCTCCAATAAAAAATTTGGTTTCAGAAAAAAACTATCCTGTAATCTGCAACTCTTACACTGCAAAAACATATGGACGACACAACTCGACCAGGGCAAAGCAATAGACGCAATCTACATAGACTTCTGTAAAGCCTTTGATTCAGTGGTACACGACAAACTACTCCTAAAAATAAAATCCTATGGTATCTCTGGACAACTGAATAACTGGATAGAAGCATTCCTGTCAAACAGACAACAAATGGTCAAAATTGGGGGCGTACTATCAAATCCAGTACCTGTCAATAGTGGTGTTCCCCAAGGCAGTGTTCTAGGACCAACTCTCTTCATACTCTACATAAACGACCTCTGTGATCATATTAAGAGCAATTGCGTTCTCTTCGCTGATGATGTAAAGCTGTTCAATACCACAGACAATACTGCTACCCTACAAAAAGATCTTGACTATGTATCAGAGTGGTCAAACAAATGGCAACTTCAAATCTCAACAAATAAATGCTCTGTCTTACATATTGGCAAAAAAATCAGAAAATAAAATACAAGCTGAATAGTCAAGATCTTGTTGATGACTCAAGCTCTGTAAAGGACCTTGGAATACTCACCTCTAATGATCTAAGTGCTAGAGCCCACTGCAACTACATAGCCAAAAAGGCATTAAGAGTTGTTAACCTAATCCTACGTAGCTTTTTCTCTGGTAATATCACACTACTAACCAGAGCATACAAAACATTTGCTAGACCAATACTCGAATACAGTTCATCAGTCTGGAACCCACACTACGTATCTGATATTAGCACAATTGAGAAAGTCCAGAAATATTTCACAAGAAGAGTTCTCCACTCCTCTACTCGTTGTAGAATACCTTATGCCACCAGACTTGAAATTCTAGAACTTGAAAACCTTGAATTACGCCGTCTTCGGTCTGACTTAAGCATGGTATATAAAATCATACATTGCAATGTCCTACCTGTCAATGAATACTTCAGCTTCAACCATAACAACACAAGAGCACACAATAGATACAAACTCAAAGTAAACCGCACCAAACTTGATTGCAGGAAATACGACTTCAGCAATAGAGTGGTCAATGTCTGGAATACTCTACCCGACTCTGTAGTTTCTTCCCCAAACCCCAAAAACTTTAACCTTAGACTGTCTACTATTGACCTCACCCCTTTCCTAAGAGGTCTGTAGGGGGCATGCATAAGCGCACCAACGTGCCTACCGTCCCTGTCCTATTGTTTCTCTTATTCTTTTATTTTTCTTATATGTACCCATTTCATGTATTCACAACTATGTATACATTTATACTTATTATCTTGTAAACAATTGGCAAATCAAATAAATAAATAAATAAACTGTGGCCTTTGAGTAGAACCGTATGTCAGAGAACCTATAACAAAAGGTGGCTCCCAGGATAATTTGCAGCAGTCGTCTCTAGCTTCAAAATTAGGGAATTGAATGCTTCCTTAATTAGGGCATGATTAGGGGATTGAAGTATCTTTCAGCAAGTATGCAATACATGTGATGCACTTTGTGAGCTGCCCAGAGTTGTATTTTAAGATGAGAAATCATAAAGATGTTATATATGCATGCATACATACTGTACATGCATATATACATATGCTGTGGGCTTTGTTTACCTGATTGCACTTGCCATTTTTAAGCCATTGCTTTGGATGCTTCTGACTAGGCCTACCTAGCCCTAACATAAAAGCTTTTTCTTTCTGTCACATTGAAAAATTGCAATCTGAGAATAGTTTTGAGGTTCTTAATCTTCTAGAGGTCACATGCTACACAGAGGCTCAGGTGAAGCACATGTTCCCAAAAGTTTTAAAGCAAAATTTAAAAAGAGGGGCTCAAATACTCTATGCTTTTCTTACCCATGGTATCCACATTAAATCTTCATTAAGTTTAGAAAAGAACCAAGACGATTTCTTAAATAATCATTTTTTTTTATTATAGCAGTTCATAGGAAAAAATTATGCAAGCTGGGACAATGTCTGATGAACAAGCTCCACAAAAATTGGTACATTAGCTGGAAGTCCTCTTCTTTTCCCTGTTGTCAAAAGAACAACTCTAAGCTCCTGGGGGGGGGGGGGAACCTAATTTGAATATTGACCTATGAATAAAGATATATTCATAATCTATTCCTGAAAATTATATGCAAATCCAATGTCTTCTAATAATTCTTTTTGTTTATCGCCACGTGTGAAAAGTCCACTACTCTTGCTTACAAATTATCAAGCAAAACCTGTATATTCTCTTGTCTTTCTTTGACACACTGCATACACAATGTATTACTTCTCTCTCTAGCTGTAGGATTCCAAGTTTACTTTTCACCTCTTTGGGAAGCAGTAACTCAACTCTTGGGGCAAGTTCAAAAACAATTAACCTGAACATGATTTAAGGTGTTACAACAGAAATCTGTTTAACCATGACCTGTAGCCTCCCAGTGACCTCTGAAAACCACTAGAAACTATCTGAACTAAAATGGCTGCTTATAATAAAAGGTCAATTGGTGGGAGGATTAAGGAAGTGCTGAACTGTATTAGCCACTTTTTCCAGCTTGTCAGTTTCATCAGAATTGGCTTGCACAATCACATGAATCCCAGGCATAATAGGGATGATTTTAGTTGTCATTTGTCTTCCCTGTCCACCACATGGTTCTATGCATTTCCTCCTCCCTGATTGTTTAATTTAGCCCACAGAAGAGCACTGTGAGATTACACTATTATTTATTCATTTTGCTTTGCATTGTACTCCCAATGCAAGCCCAAAGGCTTAAGATACATGAGATATTTCAACATAATGTATAGAGATATGAGATATTTCAATGTAATATATAGAATCAACAGCTGAGAAAGATGAAAAGAAATAAAATGTACCTGCTTGATTCTTGCTATCAAGTGATTGGTAGACACAAAGGTGGGCAGATACATGTATAAAATAGGTGCTAATATACAGAATACGCAGAGATACAAATATTGGACTTGCTACAGTTTAAATTGGGGAACAATATACTGCACCATGAGAATAGAAAATAGTGACATGTATTAGCTTTATTAGGTTTTTTTTTTTGCTTTATTTCATTGATATATATATAGCTGCTCACCTCTCGTACATGATTCTAGACATTATCCAGTTGTTAATGTTGATAATAAGCAACTTCAAAGATGTTCTTTCATATTGTTCTTTTATTTTAAACAGGGATTGGGTGAACTGCCTTTCAAACAGAAAAACGTCTTCTATAAAGCAGGGCACAGGCTCTTCCTACTTATTTCTGTCTTCTGGAGCAGCACAAAACATGATGGAATATACATACCACCCTGTGCTCTGCATAATGTCCCGTATGGTTGCTTAATTACTGCAATTGAGTGTGCCAGGGTTGCAGTCATTGTGGAAACATCTTGCTTAACAACCATTTCACTCAACAATTGCTTAGTTGTATACATTATGCTTGTAAGGAAGAAGAAACTGATTTGACTGGCATTTCTTTTTCTATTCTTCTGTTACAAACTAGGACAGGCTAAAAGAAGGGAAATACCTTCTCCATTGTCCTTTTTAAAAAAGCAGTTTAAGATCCACAGCTGATAGTCAATTTGCAGAGGTCCAGGCCATCCAAAATGTGTTACCAGATTACTCTTCCCCCAAGACACAAACTGGACTCAAAGAAGACAATTTGATAGAAGTCTGCAGGTGATTTTTCTCCCTAAATCCAGGAATAGTCTCCTTTAATCACCTGGAATAGACTCTACCATCCTTCTTACAAATCAGCTCTGCTTCTAGAAGATTCCAAGACAAAAAGCCTCTAGTAAGTTCCTTTCTGGATAACTAACTTCAAGGGTGGGTAACTATTATTTATTGAGGAATGTAACCAAATATTTCTTTTGAGGTTCCTTACAAGGGAAAAGGTAATAGCTGTGTGTCTTTTGTACTAATGGCAACCTCCGGATCTTGATTTACTAGAAGTGTCTGTTACAATACTGAACTATGATTTGTTAAATTATTATTTGCTGAATAAATAATTGTGTTGGTTTGCACAACATACTAAGCCATAGCCCGTAGTTTACAAACAGGACAGAAATTTATATAGCTTGATAAGCCAAAACCAAGTAAACCAATTATGTTTGAGCCAAAAGCCTATCTGGGAAAGCTGAACAGTGTAGCCCAATATATTTAGATGGGACCAGACAGAAAGGCAGACATAACTGGTAATTATAAAGATGCCTGGATTTTGCTGACAAGTTGGAATTGTACAGCTTATGATTTGCACAGAGACTTGGAAATTAGGCACTATCAGCTTCTCCCATCAGCCATTCACTGAATGTGTGATCTCAACAATTATTTTTCTTGTTTATTATTTCTTAAAGAAAAAGAACTACAAAAGAGACTTCAATACGGGGAAAAGATAGGTATTCCACACAGGCCAATGCTCAGAAAATACTTGACTTTATAACTACAAAAATTTGGATTGGCTTAACATTTCTTCATTATGTTCTGTAGGACAGAAGTTTGCAGAATTTGTTTCCCACAGTAGGTAGCAATAAACAAAAATATGGACAATTGTTTTCCTGTACCCACGTTCTTACACCATTCAACATATCTTGAAAAAGACAGCTGACTTCAAAGGGTTTACAGAGCAATATTAAGTGAAAAAGATTACAAACTGGATATTTCCTGGAAATGATCGATTGCATGATTTTTGGCTCAAATATATGATTAGCTTTTATCCATTATAGCTAAACAGCTTAATGATGTATTACATAAGAGAAATTTCAGCTTAATGACATATTGCATAACCAAAACTTCAGCAACTGGCTAATAATTGGCAAAATGTATCGGATTCAAAAAGATCCAGCAAAAGAGATAACACCAGGAAACTATAGGCCAATAACATGCTTGCCTACAATGTTTAAATTACTCACAGGCATAATAGCAGACAACATCCAAGACTATTAGACGAAAATAGCATTCTTCTAGTAAAACAGAAAGAATATAAAAGGAAAAGCATGGGTACAAAATATCAACTTCTGATTGCTAAAATTGGAGATCTGCAAAAGATGAAACCCAATTTACATATTGCTTATATGATTGATTAGATTAGATACAGATTAACAGAGTTGGGAGAGATCTTGTAGGTCATCTAGTCCATCCCCCCTACACCATGGCAGTCCAGTCTCTTCTTGAAAGTTTCCAGTGATGAAGCTCCCACAACTTCTAAAGGAAAGCTGTTCCATTTGTTGGTTGCTCTCACTGTCAGAAACTGCCTCCTTATTTCCAGGTTAAACCTTTCTTTATTCAGTTTCCATCCACTATTCCTTGTCTGGCCTTCAGATGCTTTGGAGAACAGCTTGATCCCCTCCTCTCTGTGGCAGCCCCTCAAATATTGGAACATGCTATTATGTCTCCCCTGGTTCTTCTCTTCACTAGACTAGCCATGCCCAGTTCCTACAACCGATCATCGTATGTTCTAGCCTCCAGCCCCTTAATCATCTTGGTTGCTCTTCTCTACACTTTTTCTAGAGTCTCAACATCTTTTTTATAGTGTGGTGACCAAAACTGGATGCAGTACACTAGGTGTGGTCTTACTAAGGTTTTATAGAGTGGTATTAGTACTTCACTTGATCTTGATTGTATCCTTCTGTTGATACAATTGAGGATTGCATTAGCTTTTTTGGCTGCTGCTGCACACTGCTGGCTCATATTTAGCTGGTTGTCCACTAAGACCCCAAGATCCCTCTCACAGTTACTGCTATTAAGCCTGGTTTCACCCAGTCTATATATGTACTTTTGATTTTTCTTTCCTAAGTGTAAGACTTTACTTTTCTCTACGCTGAATTTCACTTTATTAGATAGGGCCCAGTGTTCAAGTCTGCCAAGATCCATCTGGATCTTGAGCCTATCATCTAGGGTGTTGGCTATTCCTGCCAGTTTAGTATCATCCTCAAATTTGGTAAGTTCCCCTTCTATTCCCTCATCTAAATCATTTATGAAGATATTGAAGAGTTCTGGGCCTAAGACGGAACCTTGTGGTATCCCACTACTTACGTCCCTCTATGTAGATGTAGTACTATTAAGGAGTACTCATTGAGTATGGTTTGTCAGCCAGCATTATAAAAGGATATTTGATTTATTACTACGTATTGGATCATCAAATGTTTAGAAACAATTGGTTTCAGTAAAAACATTACAGTGTTTATCAAAAAAATAATGAATCTGTGGAAGACAGAATTGGTGGTTGGAAATGAAAAACATGGATTGTCAATATTAGGAGTGCCATCTTTATCACCCTTACTATTCAACATTGCCTTTCAGTGTTTCTGAAGAAACAAATGTTAGCTTTCAATCAGCAAAAAAAAGCTAATAAACCTCACATTTGAATTATATGGATAATCTGAAACTTTATGAAAAATCGGAATCCAGTCATTGACAAGCATTGTAGGAATTTTTAGCCCAGTTATAGCAATGGAATTTAGCCTAGAGAAATATGCTACAATATTTCTAGTAGCAATAAAGAGAGGAGAAATCACAAACAGCAATGGAATTAAAATGCCAAATAGACCATCAGGATAAAGGTTACAAATATGAGGGCATTTTACAATTAGATAACATCAAGTATGGCCATGTTAAAAATGTGATTAGTAAAGAATACATCCAAAGAATGAGAAAATTGCTAAAGACAAAATTAAATGGTGGAAAAACTATCAAAGTCACCAATACCTGGGTCATGCCTGTGATATGTTACACTGCAAGAATTATTAACTGGGCCCAACCTGAACTGACAGTTTGGACAAAAAAAAAATCCCAAGAAGACTGATGACAATTCAATGTTCATTACATCCCCATAGTGATATTAATAGATGACACCTGCTC
This sequence comes from Notechis scutatus, assembly GCF_049901735.1. Taxonomy (NCBI): domain Eukaryota; kingdom Metazoa; phylum Chordata; class Lepidosauria; order Squamata; family Elapidae; genus Notechis; species Notechis scutatus. The sequence continues at coordinate 52,539,488 of NC_142011.1, read as the reverse complement.
GACAGAAATGGAGGCACAAGTTTATGTCATGTCTAACAAATTGTAAAAGAAAATAGCATGCATTGGCTAATTATGTAATAGACAGCCATAAACAAGCATTTATAAAGTTAAAAATTATAACTTACTAAATATACAGAAAACAAAAACTGAATGTAGAAATAATAAAATAGAAACAGGAATAGAACATTGGCAAAGAAAAGCATTACATGGTGAATTTCTACAAAAAATGGAGAGAAAGTTGATAAAGATAAAATCTGGCAATGACTTACAACTGGAACATTTAAAAAAAGAAACTGAATTCTTGATTTTGGCTGCACAAGAGTAAGCTTTTTGAATCGATGCAATCAAGGCCAGAATTGAAAAACCATCAAATAATTCACAGTGCATCTTGTACAAGGAAGCAGAAGATCATATGCTCAGCTTGTGCAAGAAGATTGCACAAACTGAATATAAACAACAACATAACACAGTCACCAAAACAATTCACAGGAATATTTGTAAAAATTATCATGTGCCAGTGAGCAATTGGTGGGAATATAGAGTTGAAAAAGTAAGAAAAAAATGAGCAGGTTAAAATACTCTGGGATTTCCAAATACAGACTGGTTGGAATGAAAGGGTGAGTAATTCATGTAGCAATACCAAGGGATAATAGAGAAGAAGACAGAATTGGAGAAGATCACAAATATCTTGAAAATTGAAAATGAAAGAACATGGCTTAAATGAGATGTGGTTATCAGCATACCGAATGCCATACCAAAAATGCCAATAAATCTTGGATCATGGCACTTAGAAGATTGAAAAAAATTTCTATCAGTCAATTGTAAGAAGCCACACTGTTTGGATCTGCAAATATACTACACTGGTACATTATGACATGCTAAATTATTGGGAAGGCCTTGATGTGTATGAAGGCCATCATCAGCTAAAGCTTCGGATGCTGGTAGCACCTGGAGCTGGCCAAAGGCTCCAGGTTGTGGCTCGGTGATGAGCAGGCCAAAGTTCACCAGGGCTACAGCAGCTTCGTGCTGGTAGGCCTTGGGGCTGGCCAATGTCTCCCAGCCTACAGCAGGTTTCTACATGCCATTGGACCTCAGGCTTCCCGGGGCCTCCCCCACCTCCTGAGGTACCACCCTGTGCTCTGCATAATGTCCCGTATGGTTGCTTAATTACCGCAATTGAGTGTGCCAGGGTTGCAGTCATTGTGGAAACATCTTGCTTAACAACCATTTCACTCAACAATTGAGATTCTGGGCCCAATTGTAGTTGTAAGTTAAGGACTATGTTGAATACTGAAGAGGCCATAAAGGCCTACAAGAAAAACCAAATGAAAAATAGAAAGGACACATGGCAAGGCAAAATACTACATGGCCAGTACATAAAAATCTAGCAAACAAAGCAGACAACAACAAGGCCTGGCAATGGCTGAAAGTAGGAAAGTTGAAAAAAGGAACAGAGAGGCTAATTCTGGCTGTATAAGACCAAGCCTTCCGAATAAATACAGTATATCCAGTATAAAGCCTCAATGGAGAAGGCAACAACAGATGGCAAATACCATGTCTACAAAGAAGCTGAAGAAACAGTGGACCACCAAGTTAACTGCTGCAAGAAGACTTTAATAATACTATCTTGCCTTTTGACTTAGTTTGAAAGATATGAACCTGAAGCAATAGTGAGCTCTATCTTCACTGAACTGGTACTGTAAACATAAGCATTAATACACCTCACATTCTCAGCCAAGATAATTATTACCCACCCTGGAAATGGTTAGCTTAATGTCTCATATAGAGACATATATGGTTTCTGCAGGGGGAGGAGATAGTAAATAGCATCATAGATGACATGATATCATTATGCAACTTATGCATATTACATATTATATATCACCTGTGTTATGGTACTAATGACAGGAATTATTTTGCATTACTTAAGTAATGACATCATGATGTTCGTGGGACATCATCATGGTTTCTACTAGTTTCTTGTGGACATCAGATCAGGCAAATTTGTTTTTTATGACAAATTTTGCTTGCCGAAACTGCAGTGAAATGGAAGCTTGGGAATCTTTTTAGGCTGAACTGGCAATGTCATTGACCAGAAGGCTAGCAATGTATTTTCCATGCTTTAGCAAGTAACTGAGATAATATTGTCTAGGTTCACATTCATAATGTAGTTGTTTGATTTTATATTAGTTTGTGGCATGAAGCCAGCCAATACCATGTTAGTTATGACTTAACCTGTTGTGGGAACCTAGCAATTATGGATGTGTCAACAAACCATATTTAAACAATAGCTAACACAGCACATGGACAAAGGCAATGACAAACCTAATTAAGAAGAGATTGGAAATTTCCTCCCTGTTTTTATGGGATTTTTGTTTTACACATTTGAGTTGATCTAGTAATACCTGTTTGCAAGATTATTTGTGTTTATAATTAAAAACTAAAAACTGCCACACAGCTGGTTGAAATTTATCTATTATAGTGCAATATATTTTATAGGACGAATATATAGTCAGAAATAATCTCTAAATTCAATTAAGTTTACTGCTAGGTAAATGCATGAAGCAAGAAAGGCAGATTACATAGATTTTGATCAATAATTTGTATACTATTCTAGGAATGAAGTCTTCTAGGAATCCCATGCATATATTTTTTTTAGTATTTTCGAATCAGTGTTGATAACCTGGTTACTGCCTGAATTGGTCCCTGCAGGTTTCTTGGCAAGAATTTTCAGAAGTAGTTTGCCATTACCTCTTTCCATGAGCTGAGAAAGTGACTGGTCCTAAGTCACCCAGTTGGCTTTGTGCCTACGGCAGGACTAGAATTCATGGCTTTCCAGTTCTAGATTGACACTTTGACACATTATATATCATAGGGGAACTTGTGTCTGATTAAATTTGCAGACGATGGTCTAGCATATCAGTGTGCTACACTTTTTTTGAAGCAGCAGCAGTCCTCTGAAGAATGAAGCTAAACTTTCTGGTAGTTTCTGGATTGATGAATGATTGAGTCAGGGGAGGGAAAACCTTCTAGTTAAACTCAGCAATACTTTGCTTCATAATACCACTCTTGAAATTATTTGGTCATTTATAGATAACCTTTGTAGAGCTAGTTTGGTGTAGTTGTTAAAGCATCAGGTTAGGAACCAGGAGATTATGAGTTATAGTCCTGGCTTAGGCATGAAGCTGAAGAACCTTGGGCCAGTCCGTTTCTGTTAGACCTAGGAAAAAGTCAATAGCAAATCAGTTCTGGAAAAAAAAAACTTGCCAAGAAAACTGCAAGAATTGGGCATGATTGAATACAAGAAGAAAAAAAGAGGACTTGGATAGAGGTATAAAACTTTGTGTTAAACATTTCTGATAGAAAGACAGATTACAAAGTGGAATAAATCTCTTTCTAGATCCATTCAAGAAACCTCTTTATGGCTTACCATCATGTGTAAATCCAACCATTTGCTTCATAAACCCAGATAATTATAGTTTTTGGTAGGCCATGTTTTAAACCAGGGCTGTCAAACTCGCAGCTCATGGGCCGAATGTATCATGCACTGGCCACACCCATGCCCGGTTTAGCAAAGGGGAAAAAAGTCCCCATGCATCACATTGACGCTGTGTGACCACGCAAGTTTGACAGCCCTGGTTTAAAACGTGGCTGAGTACGAAATATGTGACAGTACCTCATGGCATAATGATCTATACATTGCCTCAATCTGTAAAAGCTGGGTGAACTAAGGGCATGCAGTAAATTATGACATTGATCTGGGGTTGCCAAAGTGCAATTTTTTTTGACCCAATTATTTTGATCACGAACATCTTCATAAGGATAAGAATAAAGACAAGTGACATAATGGCAAACAACACCAATGGGGATCTCCCAAGTGGAAGAGCAATACAAGCTTTTGGCATGGTTTGAAAGACTGTCCTAGATAGTGTGCCAGATACTTTTCCAACTGATACACCTGAGAAATGATTGCAGGTGCCTGAAGGAGGTGGTGAGCTTGCACAACACCTGTATGCAATGCACCTGTTTCTGGGTACATCAGAGTTCAGGAGCTAAGATTACAACATTCATCATTAAAAGCAACACAACATCACAGGTATTGGGTAACGTAGCATTTATTTTCTTCCACTGTAGGCCTAAAAGATAGTCCAGTTCTACCACAGGAAAACAATCTTTTTCTAACCTGCATGTTTTCTCTTCCTAAAATATGTGAATCCTTTTGCCTTGCACAGATTGATTCAGTTAATATCAATGTGAGATAATTTAGCTGCAATAAGAATATATCTGGAACAGTTATTTACTTTTGATTTCTCCCCCTCTCCAAGGAACATTGTACTAGCATAAGATTAAATTCATTTGCCATGTCTGTGACTTTCTCAGGTCAGATAAATCATTAGTATGGTTAGTCGCAAAGTCAGTCAGACGTTTAGACTGGATTTGGCCTTTTTTGTCCACCCATCAAGTCCTTCCCAAGAATCAGGGATAGACAGATGTTGCTTGGTGGTGCTAAAGTTATCCTCACATAATGTAAACTGTTTCAAGTAAAGCTGCCTTTTACAAGGGATTGATGGTGAATTTGTCAATGCTGACAGTGTTCAAGTAGTGCTCCAGATGTTTTGGGATTGTACCCGAGGGAACTATTACTATTGGCACTACATTTGTTTCTTTTGTCACAGTTGTTCTATTTCTATTTGCTTATATTTATATTTTGTAGTACAACGACTGTGGTGAAAGAGTTCCAGTAATAATAGCTGCTTGGGGTCCATGGGTATTCTACAATTAAATTTGGAGCCTAAGACTGGTAAAAGCCTAATAATTCAAGCCCCAAGGGCCTAACGGTTATTATTATTATTATTATTTATTTGTATCCTGCCTTTATTATTTTTACAAATAATTCAAAGCAGTGAACATATCCAATACACTTTCCTCCTCTTATTTTCTCTACAACAACAACCCTGTGAGGTGGGTTGGGTTGAGAGAGATTGACTGGGTAAGGCAGGGCTTGAACTCACAGTCTCTCACTTTAACCTAGACCTATCACTTATGGACTTCAACTCCCAGAATTCCTGAGTGAGCCATAAAAGGTTCCCCATCCCCGGCCTACTGTTTTTTTCAGTTGTGGGGAAAACCAATTTTTGACTTGAATGTAGGTGTCCTACATTTGTATATTAAACAGTCCCATTCAAGTCAAAAATTGGTTTTCCCCACAATTGAAAAACAGTAGGCCGGGGATGGGGAACCTTTATGGCTCACTCAGGAATTCTGGGAGTTGAAGTCCATAAGTGATAGAAGAGCCAAGGTTCCCTACCCCTGACCTAGACCAAACTAACATGTCTAAGAATGCAGGCAGTTCCTAGATTGTTAAATTCATGTACCATATCTATAATTATCTCAGGTCAGCTTGTTTGTTTATTTATTTATGAACAATGTTTTTAATTTCCATTGTTAAATGAAATGTATCTGTTTAACAATCAAAATGCATTCTCAATATTTGTTAATTCTACACTAATATTACCATCAGATCCTCTAAACATTTACTAATAGAGAATTTCCATTACACCCCTATGTATGCTGAAGAAATGCTTAAATCAGTCTACTTCAACCCGAGATTTATTTTTATTTTTATTTATTTGATTTGTCAGTTGCTTACAAGATAATAGATGTAAGTATAAACATGAGTAAGAATACAAGAAATAGGTACGAATAAATGGGGACAATAGGACAGGGATGGTAGGCATGATGGTGCACTTATGCACGCCCCTTACAGACTTCTTAGGAATGGGGTGAGATCAATAGATCCTCAAGCAATTCCTTCTTCTCCTATTTGAAGAGCACCAGACTGGGGAAGGCTGATTTGAATGGAGGAGCAGGGGATCTTGGTCACATAGCAATTCTTTCTCAAAGACACTAACTGAGCTAAGGCAAACACTTCTGAAATGCTGAACAATTACTTATTTCGTCTCCACAGTTCTATCTAAAGTGCTCAACAGTGAGAGGAATTTGAAGACTAGGAACGACAATGACTATATTCTCCTGAACAACTCATGCTTACTGGATACAGCACTGCAGAAAAACTTCCACATGAAAGAAGGGAAGTGAAAAAAAAATGACTAATTACCAGAGCAGTGCACAAGAAGCTGAAACCTAAAGCTGCTTGCAAAAGTTTCAGGTGGCTGGTCTACATTTCTAGGGTTAGAATGGATGGTGAGAACTGAAATGTTCTTCAGCAGTTCTTATTTGACTCAACATTCAGTTCTTATTTGACTCAACATTGAGATCTCTCAATTTGCTAATAGCATTTTGGATGGGAGAAAATCATTTAGATCAGGGCTGTCAAACTCCCGGCTCGAGGACTGGATGCATCACGTGTGGCCATGCCCAAGCCTGGTTTAGTGAAAGGGGAGGAAAGTCCCAATCAGTCATATGACACCGCCCGTGATGATGTGAGTTTGACACCCTTGATTTAGATCAATGTTTCTCACTATCAACTAATGCATGGGTGGATAGCTTGCCTTTATGTAGAGCTCATCTTAAAAATTTGCATGTTTCCAGATGAGAGCTCTTATGATAACTTGGTAGTGAGCTCAGCCTGTCTGACTTTTTCAGGCTAGCTTTCACCTATATGGGCTTCTGGAGAGCCAACAGAAAAAGTTTTGCAAATATGAGAAACACATCTATGAGACACCCCATTCAGCCTTGTGAACAATTCTGAAAGCAACAACACCATACAAGTGAAACAGAAATACAGTAGCTGATAATTCAATTTATTCTGGCAATGTGAGATGACATCATCATCACCACCACAGGGAAACAACATGTGAAGAGTCTCCTGTTGTCCCATGATACAGCAGTACAATGTTTTGTTCCATTTCCAGACATTTTCACTAATCTTGCCCTGGGGAAGGCCATTGAACTTGGTGTTTACATAGATACCACTTTAGAGTGTTGAAATTCTTTGTCATAGGCAAGACACATTTTTTTTGTTTCTCTACTGTGGATCTGAAAGTTTGGGGAGGCAAAAATACACTAATTGCTTTATGAGTGCCTAGTGTCCTGTTTCAAATATTGCACTGAACCATGCATTGACTTTTTGGTTTATGGATTAGTGTGTTATGTGAACACAGTTACCTATAGTACATTTAGCAAACCATGGTTTAGTATAAAACATGAATCCCATCTATGAGTGAGTAGCTGAGGTGAAACATGGCTGAAACATGGGTGAAACATGGATACAAAACATGGCTGAAACATGGGTGAAACATGGATACAAAAATTTATGCCACCAGATAAAGACCGAATGCACCAATTACCACATTAAACAAGAGGAAAACCTTCTAAGCACCAATTCCACCCGTGCTTTTTACAATTTTGTAAACAACAAACTAAAAGACTCAAGGTCCATCCCTCCCTTGATAGGACCTGATGGTAAAGACTGCAGCGACGACACCATTAAAGCCAACATCTTTAACACATTCTTCGGCTCAGTGTTTGTAAACAGTAATGGATCATGCCCAATGTTTCCTAGCCGTACCACAAACAACAATAATGATCTAATACATATCGATTTTACAGTAGACAACGTTGAAAAAGCACTACGCAACCTAAAACCATCTCTATCTATTGGACCGGATGGAATATGTGCCTACTTCTTAAGAAAACTATCCGCTGCCATAGCCAAACCTCTAAGCATAATCTTTGAAAAATCTTTCAGAACCAGCTCCTTGCCCAACCTATGGTTACAAGCCACAGTCATTCCCATCTTCAAAAAGGGAGACCCAAGCCTAGTTGAAAATTACAGACCAATCTCCTTATGCTGCGTCACCTGTAAAGTCATGGAATCAATTATTAACCAATCCATCATCCTCCATTTAGAGACAAACAACCTACTCTCCAATAAACAATTTGGTTTCAGAAAAAAACTATCCTGTAATCTGCAACTCTTACACTGCAAAAACATATGGACTACACAACTCGACCAGGGCAAAGCAATAGACGCAATCTACATAGACTTCTGCAAAGCCTTTGATTCAGTGGTACACGACAAACTACTCCTAAAAATAAAATCTTATGGTATCTCTGGACAACTGAATAACTGGATAGAAGCATTCCTGTCAAACAGACAACAAATGGTCAAAATTGGGAACGCCCTATCAAATCCAGTACCTGTCAATAGTGGTGTTCCCCAAGGCAGTGTTCTAGGACCAACTCTCTTCATAATCTACATAAACGACCTTTGTGACCATATCAAGAGCAATTGCGTTCTCTTCGCTGATGATGTAAAGCTGTTCAATACCACAGACAATACTACTACCCTTCAAAAAGATCTAGACTATGTATCTGAATGGTCTAACATATGGCAACTCCAAATCTCAACAAATAAATGCTCTGTCTTACATATTGGTAAAAAAAAATCAGAAAATAAAATACAAGCTGAATAGTCAAGATCTTGTTGATGACCCAAGCTCTGTAAAGGACCTGGGAATACTCACCTCTAATGATCTAAGTGCTAGAGCTCACTGCAACTACATAGCCAAAAAGGCATTGAGAGTTGTTAACCTAATCCTACGTTGCTTTTTCTCTGGTAATATCTCACTACTAACCAGAGCATACAAAACATTTGCTAGACCAATACTCGAATACAGTTCATCAGTCTGGAATCCTTATCACGTATGTGATATTAACACAATTGAGAAAGTCCAGAAGTATTTCACAAGAAGAGTTCTCCACTCTTCTACCCGTTATAGAATACCTTACGCCACCAGACTCGAAATTCTAAAACTAGAAAACCTCGAATTACGCCGTCTTCGGTCCGACTTAAGCATGGTATATAAAATCATACATTGCAATGTCCTACCTGTCAATGAATACTTCAGCTTCAACCATAACAACACAAGAGCACACAATAGATACAAACTCAAAGTAAACCGCACCAAACTTGATTGCAGGAAATACGACTTCAGCAATAGAGTGGTCAATGTCTGGAATACTCTACCCGACTCTGTAGTCTCTTCCCCAAACCCCAAAAACTTTAACCTTAGACTGTCTACTATTGACCTCACCCCTTTCCTAAGAGGTCTGTAGGGGGCGTGCATAAGCGCACCAACGTGCCTACCGTCCCTGTCCTATTGTTTCTCTTATTCTTTTATTTTTCTTATATGTACCCATTTCATGTATTTACAACTATGTATACACTTGTACTTATTATCTTGTAAACAATTGACAAATCAAAATAAATAAATAAAATAAATGGCCTTCACCTATTACACTGTAGCTGGAGATGAATGATGGGCCTCTTGAAAAAACAATTCTAGTAAGTGGGAAACAGAAAACCTGTCAGCATCCTGAAATACTGTGAATCAAATGCATCTGACTCCCAGGTAGTCAGCTCTCTCACACCTTGCCCTTCAGATAATGCCCTTGCAATACTCCTGTCATTCCAGTCCTACTTCCACCCACAACTCTAACAGACTTTCACCATGTACTCCACCCTTTTTCTCTCCCTACTACGCAGACACTGGATTTAAGTCTACATCTTCCATTACCTCCATTCTTTATAATTCATCTGTTTTTCCTCCTCCTCAGAAGATTCTAGCACAAGGGTGTCAAACTCAATTTCATTGAGGGCTGCATCAGGGTTGTGTTTGACCTCTAAGGGGGGAAATGGGCTTGGCTGGGATCGCCATGGCCAGCTGGCTATGGCTACCCCGGCCAAGTCCATTTCCCCCCCAGAGGTCAAATATGATGTCACTCATGTCAAGGCGCCTGTGGCGGCCCAAGTGCTCTGCCAACGAAAATGAGCTTCCAAGATCATTTTTTGGCTGCCATGGCTTCCTGCAACCTTCTGCCAGTTAAAACAGAGTTCCGTTTTAACTGACAGAAGGTTGCAGGAGGCCGTGGCAGCTGAAAATGGAGCTTGGGAGCTCATTTTCACTGGCAAAAGCATTGCAGGCCAGTCCTTTGCTGTTTCAGGAGTGGCCCTGCAGGCCAGATCTAAGTTCCCCGTGGGCCAGATCTGGGTTCCGGGCCTTGAGTTTGACACCCCTGTTCTAGCACATGCTGGAAATGCAATTCTGCTTGAAGGCAAAATGTAATCCAGCTTTGGTATCTTCAAGAGACTCTCAAAATAATGGAATCATTCTGACCTTTGGGAGACAATAACATGGGGGAAGGAAGGCAAACTGAGGTATTTTAAAACTAATGCTAAGACCCATCTTTTCCAAGCTTATGGGTGGTAGTTGTTAAAGCTAGCAAATCTGAGCTGCAGAAATCTGGCTAGGTATTGGATGGCAGCAATGAGATACAGAAAATTATAATTCTTTTCTGCCATCCTAATAGTGATCAGGAATTTTCTAGCCCAAATAAGCCAGCACTCATAGATGCAAGGTTGAGGGTGTTGATGGGTCATTATTCAGTACCTGAAGTCAAAGGGAAAATGTTCCAGATTCTATTGTGGGGCCCAGTACACAATGGACGTTTTAAGGTAGTCAGTGGATGATCAGTCATTCCATTTCCCAGCCCTTAAACTGAAATGAACTTAAAATACATTCAAGGTTGCACTGGAACATTTTGAGTATTTCCAGTTCGATTTAGACTTTATGATGCTATTAGTACAGAAATGTTTGCCAATCTAGACCTCACAGAGAAATATCAGACAATCAGCATTTCACCTTTAAGGCCTCAGTGAAGCAGAGAATGATCAACTAAGCAATGCTCATTTGCCAACTAGTAATGTCTCTTCTGCCTCCTCAGGTCCATGTCCAAACATATACCCCTTTCCTCCCTTCACAAAAGTAATAGAAACTAAATTGCTAATGTTTCTTTGTGCTTTTCTGATTGATTGGTGGCAAACCTCTGTTACTTTCATAATTGTTGGTGCTAGTGTGCTGTAAGTCCTGCTAAAATTTCCTACCATGTGTACACAAAGTACTACTTCCATCCCAAGGCAGTGGCATTTTGCGATTTCTGAACTGGCATTGTTGCCTAGAAATCTATGGAACCAAAGCCAGTGGCATACACATATATAAAAATTGCTTTGAATGGTTAACCCCTGACTATAATATGTAATCAAAGTGGGATTCATCAGGCCCCTTTAGTAGGACTGTGCCTCCACCTGGAGCCCTCAAAGTGAGAATTTTTCAAGAAACGCAGTTTGAAAAGATTCTTGAAAAATGCAGAGGCCACTATAGAAATTTGCAAAATTACTCTAGCATAATCAAAGTACTGGGTGGAAATGCACAGCATAAATACTGATTTGTGGACAAATACTGCAATCCTAAGCAACAAGTGCTGGCAGGTAAATTATAATAAGAAGCCTATTTGAAATTATATCCAAATATGTTAATATAAAACAGTCTCATTTCTCTCTACATATATAAAAGAAGCTCAGGATTTTGCTTCTCTATAGGGAAAGAGAAAAATGACACCCACAGATCTTATATTTAAAAAATATAGGAGATAAATCATTCATTCATTGTCTTTGTTTTTAAGGATCAGAGTACACTGAAATTCTTAGGGGCAGCCAAAATCCATCAGAGCACTACATGCGGCCTAATTTGAATGCCTGTTACCTTCTCCCACATTTTAAGTACAAGCAGACTCCAGGAGCATATGGCAACTTCACTCACATCCCCTCTTTTTGGTTACATATGAAGAATTCGGAAGAACTTGGGTATCTTAATGCAGGCATAGTCCTAACATAAAACTTGGTATAATATGAGGAATGGCATTTTATAAACCATCATATAATCAGAAGCACATCTAGAAATAGGGAAAGAGAAGTTCCAATAATTCAAATGTTATGGCTTCTAATTGTGGTTAGGGCAGTAGCACTCTCTGGTTTTAGTTTAGTTTAAGGGTCAAATTTAAAAAAAGTGTTACACCATAATGCAATAATCTGAACTAAGTGAATATATACAATATGTGCATGACAAATAAAAAAAATGAAGTATTCTATGCACATGAGATACCCTGTAACATCCTCTTTCGTTTCCTCTCCTTAATATTCTATGAGGGATATGAAATGGTATTTTTTCCATAAGTACCTTCTTTCTAGAACCCAAAATTCATTCTCTAGAAAAGGAAACAGGTGAGAAGATAACTATACGAAAAAGATGTAATGGAGAATCCAGGGCAAGAGAAAATGAAGATAACTAAATTGCAGACTTAAAAACACCAGGTTTTCATAGGAAAACCTGATTCTTAAAATTTACTCAAGTATCACTGCTGTTTTCTCACAAACCTGTCACTTTTATATCAGTGACAATAAAAGATTGTTAATTCACTGAGATGTGAGGCTTTAAATATTGTGTTACAAAGGGGCTTGGGATGCTGGAAAAAGTTATCTCATTTCTAAACAAAATATTGTATGTCAAATACAGAAGAGGGGGAGGGAAAATACTGAGGTCAGATTCATTCAGATTAAATTCAAACCACTGTCTTATGACTATCCCTGTACTGTCTGGCTTGTCTAGCTATTCAGGAATGTAACCACACTGGTGTGGGAATTATTATTATTTTTCTCTTCCAGCTGAACCGTATGCAACCTAAACTTTGCAACAGGCTTGAATCTATCAGAAACATTGCCAGTGAAACTCCTCTTCATATGTGATTCCTAACCTCCCTTTTCCTTTAAAACCATGCAAATATATTTTTGACTGCTTGATATTTGGTTCTGGGATGTATCTATGTGTTTAACTTCTAATCATTACTTCTATGCAATAAAACAGTACCAAGATTTACACTTTTACTAAGCCATAGTAGCTTGCTTACTCACTGATTAAATCACTTTTGGCTTGGTTCATGCCATAGCTCATGGTGTACAGAGCACAGTAGTTAGACTCAGAGAAGACAGTAACTCAAATCAAAACATACCACGTGATGTAATAGCATGTGGCAATAACCTTGGGAGGCCGAGCCCAGAGATGCTGCCTAGGGAACAGTCAAATAAGAGACAGCATAGTCCACAGCTGGATATTATGGGAACAAGAGACTCAGAGATACCTTTCCTAATTTCTCACTTTTAGCCATAGAAACTCAATGCGTGACTTTCGGTCACTCAATTTTACATGTATACTATCCTAGCAGAAAGATATATATATCTAAGATTACCAAATCTGGACTGCAAAAATCAGTTGATCATAAGATGGCAGGGAATTTTCATGCCTCTCTTTTCTGACTCTCATGGTCACCTGGGGTTTTGCAGTTCCATTTGGTATCGCTAATAAATTTAACAATCTAACCAAATATTAGTGCAATGTGTTAACCCCGTAATAAGTAATAAGAGCCAAGTAATAAGACTTCCATGTAACCAAGGACAGGAACCTCTTGGTTTGGGTACAGCTCCACTTTTATACACCGTAGCATCTGCTATTGAGACTCGATAGGTAGGATTGGTCCAGAAAAGATCAACATCTTGATTACAGTATTCATTAGATATTATGGCAGAGGAGAGTATAATGAGGAAGTGGGAAATATTTCAAATGAGTGTTTTTGGAGTCATCCTTTGACAATATAGAAATAAAGATCAAGAAGCTTGGGCAAAGAATAAAGGCTTTCATCTAGCACCAAGAAGAAAGTATATCTTTCCTAGAAAAGAATTTCAGAGTCTAACCACTGCTACCATAAAAACTCCATTTCACAACAGTTTATAACAAGGCAAGAAGAAGAAGCGCCTTCAGGCACCTTTCTCTTGTGGCAGGTTTAGTTCAAAAATTATTTGGGACTAGATTGGTCCAAGATTCCAAATAACAAGTGTACAGCCAATATACAGCCTTTACAAGGCAAGATATGTCAATATGACATGGATCATACTGAGCCACAAACCATACTGTTGTCTAGGATATTGCATCATGCAAAAAGTGGGCCTTCCATCATAGCAATTATTCAGGGATGGGAAGCTGGCTGGAGGGAAATATTTTTGAGACCTATGAAGGCTCTAGAGATGGTGGCTAGGGATTTTATGACATCAAAGCCCTCCAAATGTTGGATTTTGTTGGGGAGGGCAAAATGGAAGAATATGGAGGAAAAACAGGTGATTTATGCCTAGTACCATGTTTCCCTGAAAATAAGACCCGTTCTTTTATTTTTTGCGGGCTCCAAAGTAAGCACTAGGGCTTATTTTCAGGGAAACATGGTTTTAGGGTGATAAGCTCTGCTGGGTGCCCCACTGGCATGTGCACAAAAGGAAGTGAGCATGCAGGGGGTGATATACTCTGGTAGCAGCTGCAGCCCACTGGCCCCTTAGTCGGCACACTCTGGGGCTGCACAGCCCACACAGCACAGGTGAATTAATTACATGTCCAAGCAGCAGACGGCCGCAGAGGCATGGGGAAAACATGCAATCTGGACACACTGTGCAAGTGTGAAAGCCATGAGTCGGTGGGCTGGAGTGGGCAGCTGGTCGCAGGAGGCTCATCTTTGTGCAGTGTCACCAGCAGCAGGTGGAAGCAGAGGTGAGAGGGGGGGAGGCATGCAATCTGGACATGCTGCACAGACTGCAGGAAAGCTGAAGACTTGGTGGGCCAGAGCAGCCAGCCAGCCATGGGAAGCTTGTCTTCATGTGGCGGCACTGACAGCAGAAGAAAGCTGGAGGAGGGAGGCAATCCAGATGTGCCGCATGGGCGACAGCCAAGCCAAGAGACAGTGGGATGGAGGATGGCTGGCCATGGGAGGCTCCATCTTTGTGTCTCTGAGCTTGCCTGTGGCTCACATGGAGTGTCAGAATCATCTGCCTTCCTCCCCGTGCCTCTGCCTCCATATGTTGCCGGTGCCGCTATGAGAAGATCAGTTTCCTGTAGCCACTTAACTGTTCTGGCCCAAACTCTTGGCTTTCCCAAGGCACATTTGGATTGCCTGCCTCTCTCCCACCTCTGCTTCCACCTGCTGCTTGGACAGGTAATCAACTCACCTGTGCTACTCTGGCTGCCCTCGTTGCCTTCAGTGCTGGCCACGTCCCCCTGAGCTGATACGATTTCCACTAGGACTTATTTTATTTTGGAGTAGGGTTTATATTAGACACACATTTAAAAATCAGGCTAGGTCTTATTTTTTGGAGGACATTTTTTGGGGAAACACAGTGGAATCTCAATTCTCAAAAACAAATGCAGAAGGCCAATTAAAAGGTTTTTCCAAATCTTTCCAATCCTTTCTTCTGACCAAAATCAGAAATAGAGCTGCACTTTTTCTTGGGTGCTCTGGGCTCCACAAAATTGAAATTGGGTAGACAGGTTGTTCACCCTGACCACACATTATGAAAATTGAACCTTAGGAGAATCTAATTTCTTCATTGCACAATTCTGTGTAGTAAACATACCTCTGATGTGCAAATTATCAACAGCAAATATTCACAGTATATAAAATATAGTGTTTAAGAAAGAAAGGAGAAGGAAGAGTTGGGATGAAATGAAAAGCTCTTGACAGAAGGACTAAAATTTAGAGCTGGTGTGTCAGAAGCATCAGGCCGACTGGCACGGACTGTTGTTAGTATATTTTGGATAACATTCAGAAGAAGGAGTCTGCCAGTGAAGTTTTAAATTATCCCTTCTTCTGGCTTGTAACAATTGGTAAGTAGGGTAAATAGCTGCAAATAAAGAACAAATAACACATTGGAACCCCTTGCCTCAGGTTATTATGGAGGCAAGGAGCTTAAAAATTGAAAGACGGCAATGAGTGAGATTAGTACCTTCGTATTAGTTAGAATGAAAATTACAATGTTCTCATCCTTCAGGCTATTCAGCATTATGAAGACTTGTTCTTCTCATGGAAGTTAAATTCTTGTGCACAATTATGAGTTTGATCAAATGTGCACTTCCATGGCAGCAGAGAGTACAGCAGACAAATGTTAAGAGAAAGTTGCAAGGTGAATGGCTCTTGAACCTTAAGAGAATGATTCAATATGCACCCCTTTTTCAAAAAAGCGCTTAGAACCAATAACTTGTCAAGTGTGAATTTGATAATATTCTTTATGGTCCACTTCTTCTAAGTACTGTATACCCACTTGCATATAAATCAGTTACCTTTGCACTGAGATACTTTTAGAAAAAGTCTATACAGTATTGGGACAATATTTCAAATCTGCTGGTTTATTCCTGAACAACTGACCTTGTAATAAAATTTCTTTTTTATTGCAGCTCTTTGTAGCATTAGCCAACAGTGCTTGGTGCACTTCTGGAGAGAAATTCCTATATATTTCTAAGCCCCGTGAGTAAATAAACTTATATGAAATATTCCCGTTTGTTTCCTTGCTTACCTAACATTAAAAAAACTCTGAGAATCTGATATTGGGTAGACTTTGAGGATAATTTTACCTCAGTGAGAATCTATCTATGAATTTATTTTACCCTCCCCTCCCTTTTTTGCCCTTGTTGAAATATATTTTTATTTCATTTGTTCTTGCTGATTTGTTCCTTTTTCAATATTTTTGAATTTGAAAACAAATGCTACTATTCTCTCAAAAACTACAAAAAACATTTTGTATTCTAGATAACAGCTGAAATTTTATGGGTGGATGTGTGATTCCCTCCATCTTTTTGCTGATTTAGTTGCTGTGCTATAGTTCTCATCTCCAATAACTATTACCATAGACAATGCTCTATTCTGCAGGCATTCTTCTGTGTATCTTTGTGTTATTTTTCAGCAATCTTGTCTTCATTATGGAAATCAATGTGGGATGAGGAGGCAAAAGGAGCTAAATAAAAGCATCTTTTCTACATTTTTTTTTTACTTTGTAATGAAGGAAGTAGCCATTGGTGCCTGATAGATGATGTTGGTGATACTAAAAGCAAGAGATTGCTTTCGCTGTCTGCAGCATTGATTAGCACGGGAGGAATTGAATTAGGATTCAAACTAGCAGGGATTTGTACCCAAGGAGGTGCCATCAGGAGCCAATTTGGATATTTTTACTGCATCAGATGAGGAGACAGCACATTCCCTTGGTTTAATTGAAAGCTGGTGCTCTGGGTTTGGCTTAATCCGCCTTCCTCCTCCTCCATTAGATAACGTCTCGCTGAAACCACACTCTGCAAGCTCACAACATTCCAATCTGCTGATTCCAAGTGGCTTCCTGCTGGGGCTCTCTGCTGTGCGAGCAATACATATGCTGATGGGGCAGAACATCACCTCACTCCTTTTCTTGTCACTTTCCAATCCTGGGCACCAAATTGGCAAGAGATACCCTAGCTGAAGAAATCATGCCCCACCCAGGGCATGACCTCTGCTGGGAAAGTAGGTGACTGCAAGGAAGCAAGAAGGAAGAAGCCAGGAATGCTGGCTGGTGGCCCTTTAAGAGTTAACTGGGATGAATGGTAAAACAAAAAAAAAAAACAACAACCAGAATTGACATGATCAAAAATCTCCAAGATGTCCATAGTGAGCAGTGGAAAGATGTACTGACCCAGCATAAAAGACTTTTAGGGGACTGGAGGCTAAAACATACAACGAACGGTTGCAGGAACTGGGCTTGGCTAGTCTAGTAAAGAGAAGGACCAGGGGAGACATGATAGCAGTCTTCCAATATTTGAGGGGCTGCCACAGGGAGGAAGGGGTTAAGCGATTTTCTAAAGCGCCTGTAGACCAGACAAGGAATAATGGATGGAAACTGAACAAGGAGAGATTTAACTTGGAAATAAGGAGAAGCTTTCTGACAGTGAGAACAATCAACCAATGGAACAGCTTGCCCTCAGAAGTTGTGGGAGCACAATCACTTGAGACTTTCAAGAAGAGATTGGACTCCCATCTGTCAGAAATGGTGTAGGGTCTCCTGCTTGGGTGGGGGGTTGGACTAGATGATCTACAAGGTCCCTTCCAACTCTGATTATCTGTTATCTGACTTGAAAACATATATTGCTAAAATGAGGCAGACATGAATGGAGAATGCAAAAGGCCTTGTTGCAGTTCTCTGAAGATATGATGGCATTGCTCCCTCGGCACATCTCCCAAACTTTATATGTGATGGTGCCAATCCCAGTTATGCCAGTGTGTGTATTTTTTTTTTTTCATCTTACGTGTCTGGTGGACAAATAAAAATGCAAGGAATTACTGGCCTCCTAACTTTCTTTGCAGCAGCTGGGAGAACTACAAACACGATACTGGATTACTGATTGGGATATTCCTAGTCATACATTGCTGATGCTCAAACTTAAGGTAAATAATTGAGGGAAGAGGGATCTCTCTGCCATCTCGAGCAAAACTAGTGACTAGGTGGATGTAATGGAGGAAATGTAGTTACTATTCCTTTCTGTTTTCCACCTATAATTAAAATAAAGGAAAACAGGAGAAACTCTTATGAGATGTCCCTGGTGGAATTCAGTTCTGTGCAACCTTTCCCCTTCATTTTTTTTGAAATGAAAAACAGAAACTGGAAATCACAATTAAATTAAAAGCATTTAGAGCCTTCTGAAAGGGCATTTAAGAATGGTTGACTTCGACTCCCAGAATTCCCAAGCCAGTGTGACTTGCTAGGGAATTCTGAGAGTTGGTCCACAAGTTTTAAAGTAGCCAAAGTTGGATACCCCTGCTGTGGAATGATTTCCCATCCGTAAAAATCCCCAATCCCTAACAATACCTTTGAGAAAGGTAGTAAAATTTTGGTTTTTCCCCTGAGCCTTAGGGCTAGGATAAATTTATAAAATAAACAGTTAGTATTTATTATTAAATTTATTTCACTCTGACTGTAAGAACAATCTGACAGTTTCTATAAATATTTAGTATTTAGATCATCTAGCACTGGTATCAGTCACAGCATTCATGCATCAGCTGAACCTTTGTGAGGAGGACAGAATGTCACTCCACTTTGCAAATATGAATTATATAGGCAAAAAAGACAAATCCATATACAAAATGGCTTATTGATTCCAAAAAAATGTAAGTAGTGAATTGCTGGCAGCAGAGAATGGAATAAAAGGAAAGTAGCATGAGAATATGTAAAAAAGGCTACTGTGATGGTATCCTGGTTAAAATGTTGGCTTGGCAGACTCAGATTAAACTTCCCACCCAACCAAGAAATCATTTCCAGACCAGTCACTGCCTGTGCTTATGGCATGGTCTTGTCCCTGGTTAATTGAATTATGGTTTATCAATCACTGCAATTTTCTATGTTTGCATGATTCATCTGCATCGTCAGCATCAGTGATGAATTAGTCACAAGGGCTTGGTTATGAAGATAATATGGAGCACTGTGAATTTTTGTGCTGAGATCCTGAAGGAAAGGTAGTATATGATGAGCACATGAATAAATAAGCAAGTATATTGATGTCTAATTAGGCATTTCTGTATTTATATATCAGAAATCAAGATCTGATAGGGCAGACTAGAAATGTCACATATAAACCAACTTGAACTGTGTAAAGACCAACAGACCCACAACATGGGAAAAGTTGTGCTGAGAAGGCTGTCCTTTTCTAGCCCTGTTATATTTCTTTTCCCACAATCTTCCTTTTTATTTGTTCTTATGCAAGACTTATATCCTGCAACAGTAGGAAAGAATGTATTCCTTAACTCCTTAACTTTCTTAATAAGTGTTTGGCTCTCTATTGTGTATGTGTGCATGTTGAAATTTCTAATCCCATTGGTTTAGGGGAGGATGAGATTTCTACTACTAGTCTCATCCCCTATTGATTCATCCAGAGCTTCGAACAGAGGCTATACCCATGAAGAAATGTTATATATTGTGATTGACAATCTTCTTTTTTGCTTATTTCCCATCTTGGACAGGCAGCTACATCAAGCTTTTCCAGATTGATTCTCTTTAGATGTATTGGATCCCAAAGGCTAGCATGGGTGATACGAATGATAATCTAACACATCTGGAAGTGATCAGGTGGGAGAGACTGGTGCATTGATACGCAACATTTATAACAGTGACAGAGAATTCTTTTTTCTATGGCGACTTGCACTTTTTAAATTGTTATTATTATTATTGGCAACTAAGGACTGCTAGGGGCGTGACAGCAATAGAATGATGTCAGTTATGGGGCAAGTCCAGAATTATAAACTATTGTTCTGCATGGGAGGTTATGCTGTTTGTTTTTAATAGATTTTTTTTCCTTTTCAATTCTCAGAGACTACTTGGACAAGTCCTTGCAGTTTTCTTGGCAAGATTTCTCAGAAGTAGTTTGCCATTGCCTTCTTCCTAGGCTAAGAGAGAATGACTGGCTCAAGGTCACCCAGCCAACTTTATGGCCAAGGCAGGATTAGATTGCACATTTTCCAGATTAATAGCACAGTGCCCTCACTTCTACACCAAATGGGCTCTCATTTATAATAGTCAGATGTATGCTCTATTAGAGGCTTAATATTCCTATTTCCTTTATTCTACTTTATTTTGTATAATAAAAAACAGCATTTAAGGGGGAAATGATCTGGGTAAAATATACTACATTTCAGAAATTATTGCAATTAAAATTATATAGCTATATAGTAATTATACTCAAAATATAACTGCTAGAATTTAAATAGAAAGCCAACAAATGTAATGTTGAAGAGGAACATGATGATTAGGTAAGTCAAACTGGGTAGTCTTTCAAATGGTTGATGACTTCAAAGAGGTGTAGACTTAGAAGACAATCTCAGAAGAAAACAATGGCAAACAATTTCCTTACAATTACTAAGAAGCTGCATGAACATGTTCATGAGGTTCTCAGGAATCCCGTTCAACTCAAAGAAAGCCTTTAATCCCAAATAGGAAGCCACAGCCTCAGTTCACAGACACTTCACATAGTCACAGTCTTTAAGTCTTTTTGGTGAAGCGTCAGTGGCCACTTGTGGATCACATGCTACTTCCTTGGTACACCCAAGACTTACTCTTCGCTCCCTTATCCCTTTCTGAGGGATCACTGGCCAAAACCAATCTTTCTTCAAGACAGCCAAGAAAGCTTCTTTTCCATTCATTCCCACCAGAGGTGAGCTTTTCCTATGGCTGCCTCACTTATTTTCATTTCAAATGCAATACTGTTTCCTCCCTTCATATGAGAGATGGACAGTGAATCTCTGTATGACGCCATTATCACCATTTCTCCCCAAAGGCAGGACATTCTCTGCTTTATCAGGTCATTGCAGATTCATACAAAACATTTGAAAGGGTAAAGAGGTTTCCTCCCCAGTGGAGTTATCAGACTTCTGAGCCTTTGGATGCAGCTTTGTTTTAGTTCATGTTCCAATTAAAGATGGAAATGACATTCAAGTGAACAATTGCTAATTCTCAGAAGATTATCTGAACCTGGCAGCTGCCTCAGTGCCTCTTCAGAGCAGGGTATGCAAGGCAGGCCTCTTTCTCTGACGAGCAAATCTTTGGTACGAAAAGTCATGTGTGGTCTCTGCAGAAAAAAGAGAAACAAGGAAGAATTATAGCCGCTTGGTTGCTGGAAGCCCATTTACTATGCTTACTATTTGGCTACTAAATTGACAACTTCATAGTCTTCCAACCTGGTATCTTTGAGGGTCTGGAGCCTGCATATTGGTAAAGGCCAAGGTAAAGCATTCCAGAAAAGCCAGCATACTCTCTGGTTTCAAACCTATGATGACCTTAGTCTTTGCACTACATAACAAGGATTTTAAAAGTATGGCATGATCAATCAGAGAGTCAGTTTGGTGTAGTGGATAAGGGAACAGGCTAAAAACCAAGAGTGGGAATACCTTGGGCACTCTCTCAGAGCCCTAGGAAGAATACAATGGCAAACCACTTTTGAAAATGTTGCTAAGAAAACTGTTCAAACAGTTCCAGGAGTCAATGCTTATTTGAAATATACTCCTCCCCCCCCCGGGGGGGGGGAGCCTGATTAGGGAGAGCACTGTTCCAATGAGACACCTATCAAGATATCAATATGAAGAAGTTTGAAACTGATCTAACCTTTTCAAAGGATATCTATAGTTGTGTACTTATTTTAGAGGTTTGACCAACACATCTGAATGTATCAGCTCAGGAAAAGATGTATTGTTCTTTCAGATAATGGAAATCTGACTCAGAAGAAATAGAGAAGAAAGAGGGAAAAATGCACACCCTGTCTGTCCATGCAATGAACTCAGTAGGTATTAGGAGGTTCAAGAAAGTCAAGATGGCAGCCCTGACCACACAGCTGGAAGAGGGCAGGGCTTCAATCACATGATTGTGGCTGCCATTTTGATTTTTTAAACTCTTCTGCGGAAGCTTCGGTTGCAGAGAAATACAACTGAATGGCCCAGAAATTGGCTGCATTTTGTCCATCATCAGGAATTACCTGCTTTGCTCACTTTATATTAACCAAATAAAATGTTGAAGGTGTAGTTTTCTTTCCCTCATCCTATATCAGGATTTCTTGTGAAATCAAGAGGCAATGATATCTTCCTTACCACTGTGACATCACTTTCCAGCATCTTTTTATCATTGGTGGTGTCCAGAAAAGCTTCAGAAAAAGATATGGAGACATTATAAATCCTTTAACCTGCTCACATTGCCTTTTTTCTCCTCCACTGAGGGATATTTTTGCCATTATGATAAACAACAGATTTATATATTGTTGACTTGAGCAACTTGTATTATCACTTAGTACCTCCTGTGAAACCAGGGAATACTGATTTGTTCAGCAAATCATGGTTAGTCCCACCATGGACTAACCTATTGCATAAACATAGCAGCCTGCACTCTGCTATCATTCCTAGAAAAGGCAGTAGCTCTCTCCAGTCCCACAACCAATATAGGAAAGCTCCCAATCCCAATATTCCATTCACAGAAATTTATTTTCTCATATGATTTCCTTTGACTTTGAATCTAGTGCAGTGATGGCTAACGTTTTCCATGTCAGTGCCTGCACCCATGATGCAATGTGCGTGCGACCCTCCCACTGCCCTGCGCATGCACGCGCGACCCCCTCCGTGCACACTGTGCGCCTCTGCGCACACAACCCTCCATACTGCACACCTCTGTGTATGCATGCACGATCCCCCCCGTGTGCCCTGCCCCCTGTGCATGTGCACACATCAGCTAGCTGGCGGGGGCGCACACACATGCACAGTGGGGCTCTTCCGGGTGACCTCTCGCGTGCTGGCAGAAATGGCTCTTCGTGCCACTTCCCGCATGCATGCCATAGGTTCGCCATCACAGATCTAGTGCATTCCAGAAGTAGTCAAATGATTATGCTGCATGAGAATGATAGGACTTGTAGTCCATTATGTCTGGAGGGCTCTTGGTCTGTAGCCCATCATGTCTGGAGCGGAAAACTGATGTACATCATTAAAATAATATGTGTGATTGCAAATCAATAGTTTTACTTTGTGCTCTCCTTTCATTGTCAAGAGTCTTTTACTTTTAAAAAATCTATTACCCTTTGAATAAAAAGGTGCCCATGATAATCTGCTAGCAGGTTTTAAAAGCTCTTTGAAATATAGGTCCTGCTTATAAAAAATGCAAATGGCAATGACGACCCAAAGGAAGATATTTCCATTTTCTACAACATGAGGAAATTAAGATGATACCTGCTCTGAGATAAATTCTAAGGTCATGCCCATGCTGATTTTAACTTTATAGTTAATAATTTTACTACAATAATATTTTTCTGATAAACTCTTCCCCAAGTAAAAATTTAGCTATCTATCAAAATGCAGGGATTGACCGAGATATTAATAGAATAAGACTGTGTTCAGTTAATAAGGAGGGGCACAATCTGCTTAACTGAATTAAGCACAATTGGCTAGGTAAAACTACAATACACTGTTATCCCCTTGATTTACACACTAAGTTGTAGCCTTGGTTTACATTCCACACGGACTTCATCAGACAAGATGCAAAATGACATGTGTTCTAGAAAATTGTGCTTGGCTATGAATGTCCTAACTCTGAGATCCCCAAATGACACCAATTTCTGTTTTATTTTCCTGAAGGAACCAAATGCAACAAGAATGCTAGTTTTTTAAAGGAAAATAAATGGGAGGGGGGGACGGGCTTTAAATTAGAATTAGGAAATTAAAAGCAGGCTTAGAAAGCTGCTTCCTTTTTCACCAGTGGTTGGCTCTATCTGAAATTCTGAAGTAGGGGTAAAATCCCTCCTTTGTATTAATGAGCCTTTCTGAACTTTGCATCTATAGTACAAATATGCTGTTTAGCAATAGCATCCTACAGTGGGCAACATTTGTTACTGTTCCTCCTCCCCCTCTGTCAGAGGCAAAATTAGGTGAGCATTAGGTAGAATTGGGGAGGGGGTTATTGGCATTTTCAGGGTCATATGGAATAACCTCTCTTAAAAAAGCTGTACAGGGCTTGAAATGAGGAAACAATGAAATGGGTGTGAGTGAAAATTAGCCACTATAAAATAGCGCAATATTGAAATGATGGAACCAATTCTCATTTCTGCTTTCCAAAAAGCACATTAATAAAGAGATCTGGAAATAAATATTTGCTCTCTATGTAAAGAAAGAAAAAGAGGAGAAGAGAAATGCTAGGCAAATGTGCTCAACTTTGTGACCCTAATCTGTTTTTGTTTTTAAATGGAACTCCGCAGCTGCCATTTTCAGTTCTCTTGTGGCTGATTCAATGATGGCCTATTAAGCCAATGAACCTTCTTTTGTCCAATGCTTTCCCACATCTTCTAAAAAGTTTATCACTTTATTTTACCTTACAGCTTTCGATGGGCACTCTTTTAATATCTCAAGTATGATCTGCCTAGTCCTAGTTCTGCAAAATTTCCCTCCCTCCCTCCCTTCTGCGAACACTTTAGCTTTCAATGAAAGCACAATCACAATGAAACTACAATGCTTCAATCAGCACAACTGTACTTGTGGAAGCTGAAGTGTCCATTATTCCTTGCTACAGTGCAACATAAATATCTAAGAACAACCTGCTCTCTTTTGCTTTGATTAATATAGCACCAGAATAATGATAGCACAGGGGGAAAGGGAAGGAGAAGGGTCTTTGCTAAGCCAAAAGAAAGAATGTGGGAAGGAGGAATGAATGTATCCATGTGTACAAACATTTTGAAAAACAAAGGAAAGTATGGGGGACTAGAAGAATGGAACAGTCTGCCAAAACAGGTGTCTCCAAACTTGGCAACTTTAAGACTTGTGAACTTCAACTCCCAGAATTCCCCAATCAGGGGGGAGTTGAAGTCCACAAGTCTTAATGTTGACAGGTTGAGAGACACCTTCCCCAAAGACAAAGACAGCCAACAATAAATAGCTCACAGGAGCCAGCCAGTAAAGCTTTCTTTCTTAGATGGAATAAACAAAAAGCAGGGGAATGAACTGGCAAGTCCTACAGTGGTTGTATTCTAGATTGAGCCATCCACCTCTGCTGTAGCCCTGTGGCCAACAGGTGAGTGGGAGCAGGAAAGCCAGAGGAAGCAACCTATTGGTTTGCTTATCATGCCTACCCATGGAGGAAAAGCATCACTGGGCACTGAGTCAGAAAAAAGGCAATAGAATCAAACAAGGCTCAGCAATTGCAGCAGCAGACATATTGGCAAGTTGATATAATTTTCCTCTGTTCAATTCTCTGTAGAGAATAGATGGATATCTCTTTAACTCATTAGTGGGGAAAGACTCTCCAATAGTAGGTTGGCACTACAGAAAGATTTTACACCAGATTAAAGATCAAGATTATACCAGATTAAGATTAAACCCCAGAAAATGAGGGTTACATGCTCTCTCCTTTCTCCCATTCTAGGTCATGGAAATTTTCTTCTTAAAACAGAAAGCATTTTTTTTTCTCCTTGGAAATATTGTATTTTTCCCATATGCAAATCAATCAATGAATGAATTGACTAAAATTCATATGGGTTGCAATACACAGGCAGGAATCAATGAAAGATGAACCATTGACCCCACCTCTTCTACTAATCTATTTTATCAACTTTTTCATGACCTCACCTCCAGTTATCTCCTCCGCCCCATTTTTTCTTATCTCACTTTTTCTAAGATATTGATTTACATAGGGATACAATAACAAAAAATCAGCATTATTTTGAAGACGGGTTGGAAATAATTGAGCCTGGGTCCCAGAAGTAGGAACTGGATGGCCATTTGCATGTATCTGAAAAAGAAGATAAAATACAACAAAGCTTTGCTCCATCTCTTCTCTTGATTCCTATCCTTCAGTTGCTGTAGGAAGGCCTGTATAAAGAAATTGCTAGTTAGTGTTTGTGAACTTCTAAATACCTAATAGGTCTCTGGGGGAACCAAAAGTCTAATCAGCCCTTGATTTAACCAGCAAGCTTTTCTATTCCTTTCCTATTCCTATTTCTTATTCCTAAAGTAATATCGCTTTGCCCATTTGGTATCACTGTCCAGGCACCATCTTGGCTTTTCTGAACACTCACAATGCCCCCAGTAGATGGTCAGTCACTGATGTAGAATGATTAATGTCCAGCCTGCTATTCTCAATACTTACTGCAAGTTGTGTTCTTTAACTGGGCAGAGTGCTTGATAAACTCTGATTTAGATGTTTTAAACAAAGCTAATGCCCCTGTGATTTCCAGAACAAAGATTTCCAAATTCCACTGCCACAATATAATTATTTTTAATTCTCCCTGCCACCCCACGCTTGTAACAGAAGCAGAATATTCTTTTAATTACAAGGTACCGATTAACCATATAAGTGTTTTGTAATCAGAAGCTGTTACCTAGTTACTATCTGCTCAATCCACTAGAGATTGTTGTGGCAGACAAGTAATTGATCTTTGATTTTCTCTCTCTCCCTCTTCTAATTTCCTGATAGTTATAGGGCAACTCTGTGGATAATTGCAACCACATCTCTGGGAGTATGCAGTTTCTATGCCTTGCACTGATACTGTTTTCTTTTCTTTTTAAACCCAGTAGTTACTCATTTGGCAGCAGCTTGTAATTATAGAGTCAGAAATAACTACCTAGATCAAAGGCACTTTAAGGGTAAGCAAAGAAACAAAATTCTTTGCAGACCAGTGATGTGCTAGGGCCCAGACAGCATTTTCAAGGTATGTTCAACCCTCACCCAAATAAAACAACTAGCTCCATTTCCCCAAAGAATATAAAAAATGAGGGAGGAGGACCTTTAAGCCCCTATCTTCCTCCTGCCAACACTGATCAAATTCTTTAGGAATTTCAGCTTTGCCTTTCACATCTAGCAATTATGTTCAAGTTTCAGGATGTTTAATGTATTAACATGAAGATAGAATCACAGAGTTCATGCCTGAGAGCTCCCAATAACTTGCCTCAAAATTCATTTGCTCCACTTTGGCTAGAATACTATCTATAATTAGGGAATGGTGAACTTTTTCAAACATTTTATAGGAGTAATCTATGAGAATAAGTTATTCTAGTATAGAAAGTTAGCACCTACCCCTCTCCTAGAAGAATGAAATATTTTGAGAAATATTAAAAAGGCAGAATATTATATTTCCCTGGATGAGAAATGGAGAAACATGCTCTTGGAAAGCAGCCCTCACCTTCTTTAATAGCCCACAGCAGATGTCAGCACTTAAGAGATAAAGAGATAGCAAGCTCTATTCATAAGCAAATACCCTCACCCAAGATCCAACAAAGATAGGATTAGCCCTCAGCCACAATAGGAATTTCCTAATGCCCCTTCATTGCACCACCCTCAGAAACTTCAACCAAACTTAGCTCAGACAAACACCTAGGATTTGTACCTATAGAGTCAGCTATGACCCCTACATACAACCCTATATGGCACCATGGGAATCTGACAACAGCCAATAAAATACATACTCTTGCACAGGAACAGGAAGTTCAAGTGCAATGGCCAAGAGAAGGTATAACCCCCCCACTCTCAACTCCAAGTTGTCAGTTGCCCAGAAGCACCACTGTGCTTCTGCTTCATCATAAAACCATCTTTCCAATCAGACTCCAGCCTCCATTTTGTCTCCAGTACCTTTCTCCCAGCTTGGAACTCAACCAGATGGATATTTCTTCTAGTATTAATTTTTTAAAAAGAGAATTATAAAGAAATACGCCTGTAACCATTTAAGATGGCCAAAACCATTGACTTCAACTAAAGGAGCAATCTATCTGGAGCCTGATCCATATTGAAGGATTTTGAGTCATTCTTCTTCTACAAAAACAATTATTCTCCATATGTATTCGATATCTCTTACAATACATGCTTGATAGGAAGCCAGATAAGTGTAAATGTAGTAATTAAGTCATGTGATCCTTAGCAAAAGATACAGTATATCCTAAGATTCCACAATATACAGTATCTCTAGGATGCACGGAGGAGCTGGCGTCGCAACGGTATGGTCTGCAATCAGCTCCAAGATTGCAGCCGATATCTCAGCCCCTGGTCGGTCCAAACGGTCCCGTAGAGACGGTGATAGTGAAGGGCACATCCTAGCCTTGCCTAAGCATTCTTTAGTAACCTGCTCAAGTGGATTTACTAATCCATGTAAACTTATCTCTCTATATATATGTATATATAGTACAGTATATAAAAATGATGTCTCTCTTCATCAAGACAAGTACAACCAATTTCAGTATCTCATCAACGTTTCTAACATTTCAATCAAACATCTATTCTTCCCATATCTCATCTTTCATCTATAGACAAGTTATAAATCCTAGGTATGTAATCTTAATCAACAAAAGTCCAGAAGGCCTTCAATAATTTAAATTGGCAATTTCTAATCCAACAAATCTATAATATGAATTTAGGCACTAAATTTGAGAATATCGTAACTACAATTTATAATACACAAAAGGCGAATATTATAATAAATGGAGAATATACCCGATCAGTAAAAATAGAGAAGAGAGTTAGGCAGGTGTGTCCATTATCTCCCCTGCTCTTCATACTATCCTTGGGAACATTACTAACTCGAATTAGACAGAATCCGGAAATAACGGAGTTAAAGATTAAGAAAGAAGAGTATAAATTGCAATCATTTGCGGATGACATAGTTTTTTTCATTGAGGACCCAATAGAAAAAGGACAGAAACTGATGAATGAGTTAGAACAATTTGGAATCGTTGCTGGACTTAAAATTAATAGAAAGAAAATGAAATTAATAACTAAAAATTTAACAGAAAAACAGAAATCAGAACTAGAAGAGATGATGGGACTACAAGTGGTAAAGAAAATTAAATACTTAGAATATGGTTGACGGCACAATGTAAGACGTTAATGGAAAATAACTATGATAAATTATTACAACAGGTAAAGAAAGATCTAGAGATATGGGTTAAACTGCAACTCTCAATATTAGGGAGGATTGCTACTATCAAAATGTCTGTTCTCTCTAAATTCATCTATTTATTTCAGATAATACCAATTAAAATACATAAAAACTACTTGGCGGAACTTAATAGGACAATTGCAAAATTTATTTGGCAAGGGAAAAAACCAAGAATAAACCTAAAAGCAATGCAGGATATGAAGAGCAGGGGAGGTATGGCCCTCCCAAACTGGGAGTTACATCACTGTGCAGCTTCCTTTGTGATGGCTGAAAGAATGGGTGAATCTATCTAATAAAAGAATACTAGTTTTAGAAGGCCATGATTTACAGAGAGGGTGGCACGCTTTCCTATGAGATATGGGGAAAACCAAACAAAAATATTTTCATAGACATTTAATTAGAGATTCTTTATTGGGCAATTGGAATAAAATAAGGGAAAAAAAACATTATTCAAAGGTCCTGATCTGGATTTCGACAATGGAGGCGATGATTCACCCAAATAATTTCGATATTAATAAGATGTTAAAGTATAAAGACTTATTGGATATACAAGGGAATTTGAAATTATGGCAAGACCTTCAGGAACAAGGCTTACGAATTGACCGGTGGGCATATCGCCAAGTCCAGAATAGATATAGACAGGATATGAAAGATTTCAGAATTTATAATAAACCACATCAATTAGATAAAATTCTATTAGGCCCAGACAAAAAAAAATAACAAAATGTTATACTGTAACTATTTATTAGAGATAAAATTAGAGGAAGAAATAGTTAAAGGTAATATGATAGCTTGGAGTAGGAATATAGGCCGTAGCATTACTCTAACAGAATGGGAGAAGATCTGGAACAGAAATAATAAAATTACAAAATCAGCATCATATAAAGAAAATGCTTACAAAATGTTTTATAGATGGCATCTACTCCCTTCGAGATTAGCAAAGATGTTTCCCAACATGAGTCCTAAATGTTGGAGGTGCAAAAAGAAAGATGGAACATTCTACCACATGTCTTGTACAGAAACCCAAAGATATTGGCTGAGAATAAAAAAAATGGATGGAGGAAATTACAACTGAGCAGATTGAACTCAAACCAGAATTCTTCCTACTAGGGATACTCAACAGACAATTCTTTAAAAAAGTTAAATATATAATATTACATATATTGATGGCAGCTAGATTGGCCTTTGCTCAATACTGGAAACAACCCTATACTCCACCAGAGGAAATGATCATTCAGAAAATATCAAGTTGTGCAGAAATGGATAAATTAACTCTAGCACTAAAAACTAAAGAAGTATCAGAGTACTCTATGAGTTGGAACTGTTGGTAGGAGCGGATAGACTGATGATAGATTTAATAATAATAATAATAATAATAATAATAATAATAATAATAATAATAATAATAATAATAATAATAATAATAATAATAATAATAATAATAATAATAAATTGTAAATGAGGAGGAGCAACAATTGTAGTAATTAGATATTCTCACTAAAGACTAATTGCAAATATGGCCCAAAATAATGAGATAAATAAGGAACCACAAACTGTTGATGATGTAATTTTTTTTAACCATTTACCTTTTTTTCCTTTTTGTTTTTCTTCCCTTCCCTAATTTGTGTGTGTGTTGTTTGTATATTTTCTCTACAAATACAACAAAAGAATACTTCCCATTTCTTTTCTACAAATAAATCTTTAAAACATCATCAGGGCTTAATTTAGAAAAACCAATTGCTACCAAAAACAGTGATATATTAAAAATCTTAATATTTAATCCCTTCAAATAGTGTCCAATGAATTAATGTCTTGTCTCTTCTCAGAAACTTCATGAATTTAACACATACTTTACTTTTAATGATGAGCTTACGACTATAGCTTACTACTTTCTCTAAAAAATATTGTACAAATATCTCTTCTTCCCATATCTTATCTATAAACAAATCTTTAAAGCTCATCATCAATGAGAAACCCATTAAGAGCTACTAAAAATAATAGGACATATATTTTAACATTGATGAAATAATCCAATTTTATATTCCTTGTTTTTATTTTTAAAAATATTGATATTTATTTCCTTTTAAAAATGACTAAAAGCTGGTTTCCTCTTTATTTTTATCCTTATCTAAATTTAACTTTATAAATTTGACACATTTCTTTTGTAAACCCAAGATAGGAAAGTTGTCCAAGTCACTCTTCTGAATTTGTGTGCCACTTTTAAGGCCTCAGCCAGTCTCATTTGTAAATCCCCTGTAACACTTTTTTTATCTCTTATCTCTTGTCCTTTTTAAATTCATATCTAAAACAGATTCTCACTTGTATCCTTTTCTGCCTCCTCTTTAAAACTCATTTTTATAGTAATAGAAATTATTTTAAAAATTGCTGAGTGCATTGTTGACAAATATCCTTGAATTCTTTGAAAATTAAACTACTTTTCTCCATTTTGTATTAGTCTCTTCTCCTTTAATTATAATCTTTATTTCTTTGTTTGCCTATGGCCTTCAAAGTCTCTTGTTATATTTATGTCCAATCTGCAATATTTTCCCATGAGATGATTTCTTAACATTTCTATTCAAAATCTTTATGTATTTTAACAGAATTTTAAACAATTTTAAACTGCAGGAAGGATCCTTATAAGTAGTTTCAAAAACTTTTTTTCCAATCCATCTGGTTCCTTACTCCATTTAAAACTTTCCAAAATCAACTTTCTAATTCCTGTTTATTTTCAATTTGTTTTTAAAGTTCTTAAATTACATGAAGCTTTTTTTCTCTGAGGATTGAAAGAAAATCACCTGGTGTGATGATTCTTGTCATTCTGAAGTTTCTTAATGTCCCATAAACAGTTAACAAGCCATTTCCTGAAGTGATTAAGTGAGCAAGAAGTGTGTCTATTTGAAGGCTTTGAACTGCATTGTGGGCAAAGCTGGCTCTCTTGTTTTCCAGAGAGCTAAAATCTACCAAAGACCATTGTTTTATATAAGTATGCAGCAGTAGGGTGATCCCCTTTATCCAGAGAGGAATTTCAAGATACCAATTCATTTGTCAGCTCCTTACTGTGCTGTGATTGTTG
Source organism: Notechis scutatus (assembly GCF_049901735.1). NCBI lineage: Eukaryota > Metazoa > Chordata > Lepidosauria > Squamata > Elapidae > Notechis > Notechis scutatus. The sequence continues at coordinate 52,507,289 of NC_142011.1, read as the reverse complement.
GCTCCATTAAAAGCAAAGCCATCCTCAATCTGCTATTGCTTCCCCAAAAGTATCAAAACCTTGCAAACTTGAAGACAAACTTCTTTAAACAGACTACTTTCTCAGTATTTGAAAATCACTTTCATAAAGCGGGTAAAAACCTAATATTTGAAAAATAAAAACAGAAAATAAAAAACCTAAACAATATTGCACTAAGTAGATTTTATTCCAGTACATAAAGGGAAGATGCAATATTCAGGAATAAATTCTAATTTGGACAGTGATTATGCTGGCCTAAATATGTTACTATTGTCACATTTGTTTTCTTTTGTTTTGGAATGTATGTCCTAAATTCTTCAAATTCAGAGAAATGGAGTATTATAAAATAGAGACAGGTGTAAGGAGGAAATATCCAAAGTACTTTCCTGGATTTTCCTATTGTTCCTTGTATGCTTCAAAGCCTACTCTACTTAAAATTGTACAGAAGTGTTCATCCTCTAAACCAGTGATTCTCAACTTGTGATTCATGGACCCCTGAGGGGCCAAGATGTCATCAAACTGGTGGGTTCTGCGGAAAGCTGAGCCTTTGGTGGTCGAAAAGGGGGGGGGGGGTTTTGTGGGGCGGCGGGAATAACAACTAAAAGGGGGGGGGGGCCAGCTGGCGGCCGGGCAGGCTTAAAGGATATGCCAGGGCCCCCGGGGGGCCCGGAAAGGCGGAAGAAATGTTATGATTTAAATCTTGAGTTGTCTTGGTGGTCTGTGGTCAAAGTCCATGGCCACAAAACGTATTTAAAGGGAGTCCATGGTGAAGAAAAGGTTGAGAACTACTTTTTCTAAGTAATCTTTCTAAACCTATTGCTTGTCAGATGCCTCAATAATTTTAGCCAGCATGGCTCTCAGGAGTTGTAGTTTCAACACATCCTGAAAGTACCAATTTTGGAAAGGCTACTCCGTTTCGCTTCATAGTGTAAGTAGAAGCAAATGGAGAAGATGCAACTGAGAGTGAGGGATAAGACATTCCTCTTTTTGAAGACTATAGAACACAAATGATGCTCGATAAAACAAAATAAAACTGTGCAAAGAGGGATGCAGAAAAGTAATATGTCCTCCTGTGGACTCTTCACAGAAGCAAGAAGTCAGATTGCAGCTTACCTCTGCCCATATAACACTTTGGCATTCTGCTTGCAAACAAATGCCAAATAGAATCCTTCTCTTTATTGTAGCTCTTGGCAATTTCAGCCATGGTGCAACGGACGGCAGGGATTCATGGTCAGCTTAAAGAGATGACTGATGGCTTGAGCAAGGAAGAGACGGCTGGAGGCAACAGCTACTTCAGGGATTATTAATGAGCAGTGAATGATGGGAAATGCACAGATCAATTGAAACAAAAGAGTTCAATAGTAAAAAGAAACATTTGCAGTGTAACGAGAGTCCATTTTTCCATCCCAACTATCGGAAATACATCCTGTTAAACATTCATCCATTATCTTGCATTGCAAATGCATTAACGCAACGAGGAATTATCCATCAAATATACTGAGACCGAATGCCCTCCCTCCTACAGCCTTTCTTTAGAGGCCTGCTTCAGAAAAAGCAGCCTAATCAACAACATTTTGTGCAAGAAGCTCTACAAAAGACAACATCAGAGAGCTCCCCATAAAAGGATTCTACGTGGAGGAGTCAAGTTCTGCATGACATTAAGCACAGGGGTGGGATTCTATCAGTTTGGACCGGTTCTATAGAACCGGTTGTTATGATTCTGCACAGTTCAGAGAACCGGCAAATCGTGCCCCTGGCTGGTCCCTCCCCTCTCCGCCTGCCCCTCCCCTCCCCGCCCATCAGTCCTTATCGTGCATGTGTGACATTGTGCGCATGCCCAACATCACTGACTGCACATTCCCCGCCCAGTCACTGCTTAAAATATTTCTTTTTTTCCCCTCCCAACAATCAGCTGTTCCGATGACCAGCTGTGCCAGGATCCCCCTCGTCGTCTTACTGCTTTGCTCAGGAGGATTCCCTGAGGCCTAGGAGGCAAAAAGGTAGGGGGGGGCAGCGGTGTATGGGTGCTGCGCAGCCTCCCTGCGCTCTGTTTTTTTGCCTTCCTGGGTCCCAGGGAAGTCTTCGGGGAGCAAAAACGCCCCCTCAGGAGGCTTCCCTGAGGCCCAGGAGGCAAAAAAAAAAGGGGGTGGTGGTGGTTGCTGCATAAAAAGCCACGCCCACCCTGTCACATGGCCACACCTACCTAGCCATGCCCACAGAACCGGTTGTTAAAAAATTTGAATCCCACCCTTGATTAAACACACTGTAAATTCAGTTTCCCATTTTTTTGCTAAGTAAATCTCGTTTATGGACTTTCTTCTCCCCAAGTAATCCAACAAACTAATTATAGATCCAGGAGAGAAGTGCAATACAAATGATCCTCGACTTACAACAGTTTGTTTAGTGACTGTTAAAAGTTACAATGGCACTGAAAAAAAGTGACCCTTTTTTCACACTTACGACCTTTGCAGCATCCCCATGGTCATGTGATCAAAATCTAGATGCTTGGCAACTTGTTCATATTTATGACCATGGCTTTGTCCCGAGGCAACATGATCCCCTTTAACAGATAATCAGAGTTGGAAGGGACCTTATAGGTCATCTAGTCCAACCCCCTGCCCAAGCGGGAAACCCTACACCATTTCCGACAAATGGCAGTCCAATCGCTTCTTGAAGGTCTCAAGTGATGACACTCTCACAACTTCCAAGGGCAAGCTGTTCCATTGGTTGATTGTTCTCACTGTCAGAAAGCTTCTCCTTATTTCCAGGTTAAATCTCTCCTTGTTCAGTTTCCATCCATTATTCCTTGTCTGGCCTACAGGTGCTTTAGAAAATAGCTTGACCCCTTCCTCCCTGTGGCAGCCCCTCAAATATTGGAAGACTGCTATCATGTCTCCCCTGGTCCTTCTCTTTACTAGACTAGCCAAGCCCAGTTCCTGTAACCGTTCTTCATATGCCTTAGTCTCCAGTCCCCTAATCTTCCTGGTTGCTCTTCTCTGTACTTTTTCTAGAGTCTCAACATCTTTTTTATAATGTGATGCTCAAAACTGGTCACCACATTATAAAAAACATTCTAGGTGTGGTCTTACTAAGGCTTTATAGAGTGGTATTAGTACCTCCCTTGATCTTGATTGTATCCCTCTGTTAATGCAATTTAGGATTTCATTAGCTTTTTTGGCTGCTGCTGCACACTGCTGGCTCATATTTAGCTGGTTGTCCACTAAGACTCCAAGATCCCTCTCACCTTTTGCGACTTTCCAACGAGCCAAGTCACAATAGGAAAGCCAGATTCACTTAACAACCAGGTTACTAATTAATCAATTCCGGTGATTTGTTTAACAACTATGGCAAGAAATGTTGCTAAATGGGGCAAAACTCATTTAACAAATGTCTCACTTAACAACCTAAATTTTAGGCTCAATTGTGGTTATGAGTTAAGAACTACTTGTACTTCTTTCAACTAATTCTTGGTAAGGGATCAATCTTAGTAAAAATATCTGTCCCTTCCCTGTAGCTTGTAGCTTGAGAGGAAGAGGAGAGCATCAAAAAGAAGAAGAAAAAGGATAACTATACCAATTCCTTCCTTAGTCTGTCTGGCCACAGAGTCCCAATCTATTTCCTAGGATAATATGGGCTGAAACAGCAACAAAAGTTATCTATCTTGTTCTTTAGAATTCTACTGTTTTATTATTATTTTATTATTATTTATCCAGATGAGTGTTTCTCCCCAGTCCAGCAAAATGACCCATATGGATTTAGGAATAGGGGAGCAAGAGAGCAAGGTAGGAAGTCCCAGGGCATAGAGCCATTGAATCTACAACCTGAAGTAAACAGGCAGCAAAATAATACATATTTGACGTTTACTATAGTATAGCAAATCCTCATTCAGCAAACCTGTTTTCTACATGTACAGTGCACTTTTATAAAATATACAATTCCAGTAGCTGACAATTATATCCAGCAGAAAGTTGAATATTTCAAAGTCTGTTTAAAGGTACACTTCTGCTGAACAGCATATTTTAAAAAATTAGAACTCCCATTTGAAGATTAACTTAGGAAATATGAAGAGTCTAGTAACAACTTTAATGTGGGGGAGGGTCAGAGCACACTTCTATTGTAGCACAATCACTTGTGTTTTTGTTGCAGCACAATGCAGTGGGCGGTTTCACACCTTGTGCCAAACCATAATATGATGTGTTTAGCTCTGGTGTAATGTGCTGCATAAATCCAGGCATTAGGATTTGTAAACCATAATTAATGCAATGTGTGAACTCACCAAATTATCATTAATTCAACACCCAAAGATTATACAAACTGCACATAAGTACAGTCAGTCTCTCTTATGTATTTATTATTGCTCTTATCTATCTAAATACCCCAGGGCAAATACAATAATAAAAACATTAAAATACAAACATTTTGGTATGCTACTTCAATGCCCCCCAGTGTATCTGATAAATTGACCCCATGCCGAGTGGTCTGACCACATGGAATTCACCTTTTGTTCCCCAAAGAGCCTTTTCCAGCTAATCCCATTTCTACATTGACTGCAGAATTATAATTCTATCAACTATTGCTTGAATATTGGATTTAGTCCTTAAATAATGCCCGATTTGCTAACTAGACTGAAGATGTCAGAAGTGGAATAGAGAACTCTGCAAAAAGGCTAGCCTTTATTTATGCCGTTCCCAATATTTATAAAATGGAATAAAAGGGTAAGAGGAAGAAAGAAAGAGGAAGAACAGTAGGGGCCCGCTTATAAACATCTAAGAAAGATACTTAGTTGATCTCTTTCCAACAGTTTTCTTTGTAAAGAAGAAGTGATGAAACCCAACTGCTTATTGAAGGAAGTAATGCATAATTAATTTAGCTAAACCAATTGTATGGATTTTATTTGGAATTCCTTCCCTTGTTTCTTCTATATTTTCCTCCTCACAATAACCTTTTTTTATATCCAGAGATTAGGCTGCATTGGTTTTAGAAGGAAATTTCTCTTTAATACTTTCTCCTGGTTACCAAACTATCTTTCGTATTTCAAAATTGTTATCAGGCTTGCTCTGCATATTTGGGTTTTGAGCAGGAAAATCCAAAGCATGTCCTTTTCTTTTTTTCCCTACAGTTTCTTTTCTCGGCTGAAGGTCAGGGACTGATGGGTAGGAGGGGCGATGTGGATTGGGCAGCCTCGTGGTCCCATGCGGGCCAGATTAATTGCTTCAGCGGGCCATATCCTGCCCACCAGTGGTGGGATTCAAATTTTTTTACTAATGGGTCTGTGGGCTTATTTGGTGGGCGTGGCTTGGTGGTCATGACTGGGTAGGCGTGGCTTGGTGGTCATGTGACTGGGTGGGTGTGCTTGGTGGTCATGTCATTGGGTGGTCATGTCATTGGGTGGGCATGGCCAACTCAATGTCACTCATGTCAAGGGGTGCCTCGCCTGGCCCCTCCCCTCCCAGCCATTCCTTGTCACACCCAGCCTCAATGTATCTATAGTTCTCTTTTTGACTTTATTATCTACATGCTATAGATGTACTTTCATGGATCACTGAAAGAAGGAAATGGCTCACATGCTTTGCCCAAGAGTGTGATAGGCTTTTAAGGGCTGCCAGAAAGAAGGGGGGGGGCAATATATTTTCCAAAGAACAGAATGCAAACAAGAAGCAATGGATGTAAACTGAACAAAGAGAGAAGCAACCTAAAACTAAGAAGTAACTTCCTGACAGTGAGAACAATTAACCAGTCGACCTTCTTGTCTCCAGAAGTTCTGGGTGCTCAGTCACTGGAAGTTTTTCAGATAAGACTGGATGGCCATTTCTCTGAAATGGTATAGGTCTCTCAAGGTCCCTCTGTTGTTCTGTTATTCTGACACTTTCCCAGGACCTCTACTCAAATTTATTTCAGAATTTCACATATAAAATAGCCATTTGTGTAATACAACCTGCATCTTGTTCAAAACAGTAATTATTATGGTTGATGTTTGACAGCAAGCCTAAAAGTCAAAGATCAGAAGAGTGCTTCTTTCTCGATATGTATACAAAATATCACATACCAGAAATAGCATATTAAGCTGGACTTATGCAACCTGCATAAGTTAACACAGAAAATAAACATAGGCATATTTATGCTCTGGACTAGATGGCGGCAGCAGCAGAAGCATCCGCCCTCCCTCCCAAAGACCTCCAGCATCCGCTTGCTTTATTTGCAGGCAGAGGTGGTGGTGGGGCCGTAGAGCACCCCCCCACACACACACTCCAGCCCTCCCAAAGCACCTCCATGGATGGCAGCAGTGGCAGGAGCATCTGCCCGTCCTCCCAAAGACCTTCGGTGGCTGCTTGCTTTCTTGCAGGTGGTGGCGGTGGCGGGAGAGCAGGGCAGGATGGGTGGATGTCCCAGCCAGGGCTGTACATGTGGCGCTCAATTTTCAACAACCCCTGGCTGGGACGTCCACCCGCCCTCACTGCGCCACAGCTGCCACGTGGTAGGGAAAGCTGGGAAAGCACCTCTTGGGATGGAGCCATGCCGGCTTAGCCAGCCAGCCAAGCCTGGGGACGGGAAGGCTCGGGAAAGTCTGGGGATGGTGGGGAAGGGGCTAGCGCAACTCACAGGCTTACCTGTGAGCAGGAAGATCAGGGCTGCTCAGTTGGGGTGCAGGCACCATGTGGGAAGGCTAGAATGGCAAGCCATGAGGACCCAGGAGGGGAGGAGTGACTGGGCGGGGCGAGTGGCAGGCAGGTGGGTGGGGTAAGCGAGTGAGCAGAGACTGGGTGACTAGGTTGGAGGCGTGGCCAGCCAGATGTTGCTACTGGTTTGGTGACCCATGCCAAATTCTTGCTACTGGTTCACCCAAATCGGTGAGAACCGGCTGAATACCACCACGGCTGCCCATTGGCCATAGTTTGAGGACCCCTGATTCATTCCATCAAGATGGCTAATCAAGCTGTGGGAATATGCTTCAATGTGCAAAATTTCCTACTTTAAAAGTAAATCTGACAGAATTTAATTCAGATTGGAAATTATTTCTAAACTGTCTCTCACTCTCTCTTTCTCTCTCTTTCTCTCTCTCCACTTTGTAGAAAAAATACTAAATGAAGTACAGAAAGGAACATGAAAAAAGAATTAAAGAATATAATACATGGATTCATACCACATTAAAAATTTGGCCTTCTGTAGATATGAAACACTTATTTCTATTTTACAGGGTTTCTACATTGGAACTGGATAGAATCTATTGTAGTTCATAATTTTGTTGTATTCTGTGATTTGGATTGTGCTGGCTCTGGTTCCTGACATTAATGTTTTGTTTACAACTGAAGAGTGATTTTTCAATGATATGATATAATATGGTATAACTAGTCATTCCCAATCAACTAATTTTGCTAGAATATTATAACACTTTTGGAATTCGTAAATCTTTTCTTTATTCATTGGTATTTTAGTCTTCTCCACCCCTTTTCTTTGTCTGTTATCTTTCTTTGACATGTTTAATAAAATATATTTTAAAAAGGGAACATTTTCTCCCAAAACTTCTGAATTTGCAAAAAAAAGAAATATTAGATTTTTAGAATTCTGCAATTAAGCAGCTGTCAGTGGCTTACAATAAATACAGAATCTGTAGTTCAATAATAATATAATAATAAGAACATAAAAAGAGTGTCTGTACTTATCTTAATATCAGAGTACAAAAGCACTAGGACACAATCCTAACTAATTAAAAACAGATCACAGCACCAAGCCATATAGGACTTTGTAAGTAAAACACAGCACTTTGAATTTTACCCAGAAATCTCTTGACCAATCTTTCATTTATAGATTTGACCTTTTATTGGCAACTATCACTCCATATTTCAATCCATTTTGTTTTAGAGTAGAATCAGTCAGGTGCATTTGCTCAGTTAGATGAAGCTGAGGAGAATGAGGAGCAGAGATCCAGGGGCACATAATTTTTAGAATATAACAACAGGAATAGAATATTTTCAAAAGATCAACAATGTTAACTTCATTATGAAATCACTATTTAAACCTAATATTCCAGGATAGCCAGCTTGTTCTGGAAAGGATTCAAATGCGGCAATGAAGGAAAGGTATTCTAAATATTTTTGCCATGAATTAGAAACTCTTGCTCTTCCTGGAATCTCCTCAGTAGTTTGAAAAAGGCAGCCTGTCAGCATCCCAAAGCAATTTAAATGTGGTCAAAGTGTACAGGAATGTAAAAAGAATCATTATGATGGCAGTTGACGGCAGCTTGCCAGTAGTAATTAACCAAAAAGAGTGAGATTATTTTAGTCATCTAGTGAACAGCAAACAATAGTCAAGAGTGAAACTGATAGACTGAAATATCTTGCTGAGAGAAGTGAAGCTCAGCTGATGCATTTGGCCAGCCCAGCACCCATATTTTTTTTAAAAAAAAATCTTGCTTCGAACGCCATTCAAACACCAATAGTCCTATTTAACCCTTTCCTTTTGCTGAAGGAAGCCACTTCACCTTGTTTCAATTGGTCTGCAGAACTGATTTTATGTTCCTTTCCTGCCAGTGTTGCCTGTAGAAAAAGCATTTTCCCCTGAGTTTAATAGCAGAAGAAACATCCTATCCTGCTTGCATCCCTGTAGAATTAGTGTACACTTAGATGGTAAATAACAATCTGGTGATGAACAGGGTCTACAGTCAGAGATAAATGAGCTTCCATACTTTATGCTGAGCTGTGCAAAAGAAATGGAGACTCTCAAGAAAATGAGACAAGAGAAATGGTACGAAGCAAAGAACTCAGCTTATTGACAAGGGCTTTCATTTTTCATGAAAAAAAAAAAATCCATGTCCTTAGGGAAGACTGTGCTACTAATTATGATTTGTATTGAAAGGATTTGGGGAGATCTGCAATAAAATGAGATGGCAAATGACTACTTCTCCACAATTGGCTTTGTGGGCAAGGCTGTAAATCCAGGTTTAAATTTGAGGGTTTCCCAGTTGATGCTTTAAGAATTTGTTTCTAATTTCCCCGAAAGCATAGTTGCTGTGGCCTCTATTAGCAAATACCCAGAAATGATTATCTTCAGTTGTGTAGCTGCAATTGAATTCAGGCAGTGCTTGGCTAAGGTGACTTGGTAAAACCCTTGCCAAGTATTCTTACAAAAGTGCTGTTTGGAACATCTATGATATTACTTGTCTTGATAAGATATAAGCACATTTATGCTTTCTTTCAAATGGTGAAATAAGTACTGAAAAATTCGTCATGCAGGAAATAAAGAAAAGATATTGATTATCTAACCAGCACCACCCAACCATCCTGGTTAAGTTTCAGAGTGTTACTTATGCTTGCAGAAAGATTAAATGAAGATGCTTCTTTCCTTCCTAAGGATCTATTCCTTTTACTTCAACAGAAACACTATATTATTTGGAAGTTCTTAGTCTGATGCCTTGCTCATAGCATGGAAAAGTAAATGCAGTCACCTATCAAGTATGTAAGATGCAAGGAAGTGGCAGCATTACTTCAAGATCCTATGTTCTGGAATTTTATCATAAGGCTCTCATAAGTCAGTGAAATAACATAGCTGATATAAGTGGAAAAATATCTCCAGGTAGAGCTGTTCTCCAAACCTGGAATGATTGTGTTGCTATTTTAAAAAATGTAAACTTCAGGATAAATAATATTCTTATACTATAGAGGGAGAACATGGTTGTACACTTAGTGCATCAGTCAAAAAAGCCCAGGTCAATATAGAACACATTTTAAAACGCAAATTCAGAAAATGAGAAATAGAATATTAGCAAGTATTTCCTATTACATTACAAGAGACTTATTATTTTAAAATAAATATTACTGCTTTTAAAATGATAACAGAACAAAAAACCAAAGGGAATAAACAGAAAGATATATGCATGATTAAAAAATACATAACAAGTGGCTAAAAATAAATGAAGCAAAATACAACAAAAAATTTTTTTTAATTAAATTAGAGTATGTTGTTACAACTGTAAACAATTACAAATCTATAATTAGCTAATGCAAACACTATTCATATATTTTTAATACATTTATATGACTATTGCATTTTTTTAACTTATTGTAATTTGTATAAATAAATCTTCTATTTTGTTATATTTATCCGTACAAAGTTTACGTCTAGGCAATCCGCTCATAAGTAGATTAGGTCTTCAATGCATTGAGTAAATGGAGTCATATATTTATCTTTCTAATGTTGCTATATCAATCTTTTAGTTATAATAAGGGCACAGAAAATCCATTAATGTTCTCCAGGTGTCAAATTCTATGTACTAGGTTTGTAATTCAACTGAATATCAGTCTCTGAAAATTTTAGCTTTTGTTGTACACACTTATATAGTCCACTACTATCTCCCAAAAACTTAATAGACATAGGACATTGTAAAAAAAAAAGAAGCATTATTCTTATTAAATCTCCAATAAAATACTGTCCCAGACAATCCTGTTCTGTAGAGACATCCAATAAGATCTAAGTATTTTTGCTGTTGTGTAAGTTGTAGTTTAAGGCCTATTGACTGACTTGCTTCTGAACTCTCCCATTGTTTTGACTCTAGCCAATAAAGAGGATTATTCAATTCATCTCTTACTATCTGCATATTAAATTGATTTATTGATAACTAATATTTATAGAAACTAATAGGTTTAATTTTAAAAGATTTAACCAATTGTTTTAGTATGAAAATGCTTCTGGTCCAAACAATGCTATTAATAAATGTTGCAACAATATTTCATTCCTTCCCATTCCCCAGAAAAAATACCTTGCGGACATTAGTCACAATAACAAAGAAGCACAAGATTGTTCTATATCAGGGGTCTCCAACCTTGGCAACTTTAAGACTTGTGGACTTCAATTCCCAGAGTTCCTCAGCCAGCAAAGCTGGCTGAGACCCCTGCTGAGTATAGATCATAAAAAGCAACTTTCATGCTTTGCAACTGTGCATGTGATGGCAGAACAAACATTGGACCACTAGGTTTGTTGGCTGGGAATAGACAGCAGGTACTTCATAGTGGCAAAAGCCCTGAGCCGATGGATCCCAGCTTTAATATAGCCGAAGATCTCTAAAGTTTGGAATAAATAACCTTGTCATTTTAGTTCATTTGGCAATATGAAATACAGTCTACTGAACATCCATGCCTGTTAAGGTCTGGGAACGTCATTTTTGGCCATGGTCCCTTTTATGGTTTGGTCGGGTCCTTTTTTAGTCTTTGGCAATAGAAATAAGTCCGTTTCCTTTTTGGTCTCTGCTGGTAAGGTCTGGGACGTAACAAGTATTTTCTTTATTTCCTAGTCTGCACCAAGTTGGGAATACAATTTTCACACACACACACACACCAAAGGCTGGTAGATCTGGTGAATTAGTGACCCATCTCTCTTCTTTGGGACATTAACCATGATGATTTATCAGATGTAGAAGAGAGTGACAGACTTGTGCAAATTACCCAGCGGGAATGGGGGGAGGCCTGGATTCGGCACTTATTCAATCTGGAATAACTCTGACCTGCTGACAAAGGCAGAGTTATTTTTAAAAATCTACAAGTCAGCAGAAATCTCTCGCTAGCAGCTTTCGCTACTGTTACTGCTACTGCTGCTGGTGATAGTCAAAATTAGCCAGGAAAACTGATGTTAGCCCAGCAGATAATAGCCTCAAAGGAGATAGGTGAGAAATATTCTGAGAAATACCTCCTCTCCCCCCTAATCCTTGCCTCTCCGGATGAGTTATTATAAGGAGCAGAAGTATGCCATGCTACCTACTCCATAGGTAAATCCCCAGGCAGAGCCATCCCAGCAAGATTGGGCTTTCTGAAAAGCTACTACCTGACTAATACCTACTCTTCTGAGATTCCCAGCATTCCTCAAAGTAAAATGTCTATAATGTGCTGCCACCCCCACCCCCACTTTTCCCTCCACGCTATCTAGTAGAATTGTGGCTTTCTGAGCATTAAAGAAACCCAGAAGCTGGGGGGAGAAGGTTGTACCTCAGTGATAGAAGCCAATGTCCATCTCTCCCTCCATTTCCCTCTCCCTCTCCCTCCCTCCCTCTCTGTCTCTCTCTCTCTCACACACACACACACACAAACACACACACACACAGAGGTAACTTACAGTTAACACATGCTTTTCACTGTCTTTCATCATGGTTGATATGGATATCACCCAAACCCATGCCATCAAAATGGCTGCTATGTCTGTCAATACATTTAATCAGGGAGATAAAAAGTAAGAGAGGGCCTATTATAAATGAGGACAGAGCTAAGTTTTAACCTGGAACTTTGGTTGGTGGATTTGTTAATTATTTTATGCCAGCCGTAGCACTGTGGCTTTGGTGCGTTTTTCACCTCTAAGTGGAAAGAGATTGTGTTGCAATTGTCAGCCAACATTGTTTCCAACATACCTAGAGACTTCAATTTAGAGAAAGCTGAAGTAGACCATGCCAAGATTGATGGATTACTGATTCGGTATACTGAAAAATGATGTTTTAGAGGAGCCTGCTCATCAGGAACTTACACAGTAGCAGAGCTTTTTAATCTAATAATTTAGACATGCACTGTAGCATTCCAAAGCAAACATGATTAGACTTGCCAGATAACAATTGAATTTTACCCATTAGGTGAAGTTTCAATAAAGGAAAGGACCTTATTTAAATATCAAGTTTCCCCCAGTAATGTCAGAATAGTTCTAGATGACCAGGCATTTTGGCTTCTATTTGGCTTAGATTCTTTAACATACTGCCAGGACTGTTGTGTTTTGGCTGCTTACATGGCTCAAGGTATTATAAGCATGAGGATATCTATTTATTTGTGAATCCATAGCAGTCACCAAAAACCAACAACCAATTAAAATTTTCCCTTCCTAACCAAGATCTGAGCACAGAGAACAATTAGTTAGTTAGTGCTTACTTGGTCCATCTCTTTAATTTCAAAAATACAATAAAATTCTGAGTGCCATGAACTGATCTGGCACTAAGAGTACCTATACACCACCTCATTGGACTGCAATCCAAGGAGAGGAGAGGACAGGAGAAGAGATGAAGGTTTTTGGAACATGATCTTTGGGTTAAACTCACACTTTCTTTAAGGCACAGTTCTCCTTTTTCTCCTCACCCCCTCCTCCCCCACTTCTTCTTTTTCTTTTAATCTGGTTGTACCCGGCAAGCAGACAGAATTCAAAAGTCCCCAGAGTGGCCACTTTTCTACATAAGTTACAGAAGGTCCTTGGACCTCCTGAGCAGCTGGTGTGAGCCTGTAATTACCATAATTAGCTTTGGGACCATGTTCCATCCCAGTGCCAATTTTGTTTCTACAGTAACCAGACTGGAGTGTGTGTGAGCCTTTGCATGCACCCCAGCTGGAAAAAGCTCTTTTTACAATCAGAAAGATCATTAAAAAAAAAAAAAACCATGGATGCCAGTGCCAAGCTCCTGGCTTCAAATACAATTTCAGCTCTGCAATATTGGACCTTACAAACTGTCTTCTCATTAAACAAAGCACTGTTTGGAATTACCAATCCCTGCCATCATCTTCATTTAAAGGCATAGTAGTGAATTTCTGATGGTCAGTTATTTTGAAAGAAGTTATATGAAGTTGCTTGAGGAGTGGGCAGTCATATTAGATCATGATAGACAGGTAGATTTTATATATATATATATATATATATATATATATATATATATATATATATATATATATACATATTCTTAATTTTTCACGGGTACTTACATGTATGGTATTCAGCTTTGTTCGGGTATTTTCCCACGTCATTATGGTTGTGCTTTTAAAGTTGTGCTTTTCAAGCAGAATACAGCAAACTCCAAGACCAATAAACACAGACCAAGACTCCCAACAAATCAGGATGAAGAAAAAACCATTCTGGTACAGCAGTAGGTTAGCCCCAAATTTAAAACTGAAATGGCTGTGAAAGTCTGACTCACAGACGAACACAATACAGAAGCGTGATGATGGCAGATGAGATTCTGCCGAAATGTTGCTACAACTTTAAAAGCACAACTATAATGACGTGGGAAAATACCCGAACAAAGTTGAATACCATATGTATGTATGTATGTATGTATGTATGTATGTATGTATGTATGTATGTATGTATAGTGTTCATCTGTGAGTCAGACTTTTACAGTGGTTTCAGATTTAAATTTGGGGCAGCCTATTGCTGTGCCAGAATGGTTTTTTCTTCATCCTGATTGGTTGGGAGTCTTGGTCTGTGTTTATTGGTCTTGGAGTTTGCTGTGTTCTGCTTAATTGGTGTTTCTAATATCTTCTGCCTGTTTTGTGGCTCTTTTTGTATCTTGATTGGCTGACAACATTGTGTTACTTTATTGGAGGCCTTTAGTGCAGCTTGGCTCCGGGTAAATGGATGGCTATCATTAGTTAGGAAGCTAGGTTTCATTGCTACAACTTTAAAAGCACAACTACAATGACGTATATATGTGTGTGTGTGGATCTTTGGTTATTTGGGTTTTCTCCCGCGTAAGATTGGAAGTATCTAGGCAACGTTTCGATGAAGTCTCATTCATCATCTTCAGGCTTCTGTCTTCAGCTCTGTGCTTCTCAGAATTCACTCTGAGAAGCACAGAGCTGAAGACAAGCCTGGTGATGAATGAGACTTCATCAAACGCTGCAGATACTTCCAATCTTACGCGGGAGAAAACCCTAATAACCAAAGATCCACATACAAATACCAGCGAGAACCTCAGAAAACATATATATATATATATATATATATATATATATATATATATATATATATATATATATAGATAGATAGATAGATAGATAGATAGATAGATAGATAGATATATAGATATATAGATATAGATATAGATATATAGATATATAGATATAGATATAGATATAGATATAGATATAGATATAGATAGATAGATAGATAGATACACACACACACACACACACACACACACACATATATATATATACACACACACACACACACATACAGAAAGAGAGAGAGAGAGAGAGGGAGAGAGAGAGAGAGAGATAATGAGATGTTAGATAGATGTAGGTAGGTTAGTAGATAGAGATAGATAGATAGATAGATAGATAGATAGATAGATAGATAGATAGATAGATAGATAGATAGATAGATAGATACAGAGGTGGGCTGCTACCAGTTCTAGTAAACTGGTAGTTAAGATTCTATGCAGTTTGGCGAACCAGCAAATCCAGAGGTGGTATTCAGCAGGTTCTGACCAGTTCTGGAAAACCGGTAATGGAAATTTTTAATAGTTCAGAGAACCGGCAAATATCACCTCTGACTGGCCCCACCCCCATCTATTCTCTGCCTCCCAGCTGATTGGCTGGGTATTGTTTTGTTGCCCTGCACAGGAGAATGGAGCTGGAAAGCAGGTTAGTGAGGTGGGGAGGGAATGGAGATTTTGCAGTATCCTTCCCTTTCCACACCCACCAAGCCACACCCACAGAACCAGTAGTAACTATTTTGGAATCCCACCACTGAGCAAATCCCACCACTGGCTGGCCCCTGCCACCGCCCATTTTTCAGCCTGTTTTTTGGCCATCTTCAGGCCATTTGGGGGGCCCTTTTCAGGAGGTTTTGGGGCCAAAAACCTCATGAAAAATGGCCTGAAAACGCCCCTAAAATGGCCTGAAGATGGCCCAAGAATGACCCCAAAACATCCTGAAAATGGCTTGAAAACAGCCCAAAACCAGGCCAAAAAACAGGTGGAGGCCAGAGGTGATATTCAGCAGTTTCTGACCAGTTCTGGAGAACCGGTCGCGGAAATTTTGAGTTCGGAGAACCAGCAAACACCACCTCTGACTGGAGATTTTACAGTATCCTTCCTTTGCCACACCCCCAAGCCACGCCCACAGAACTGATAGTAAAAAAATTTCAATCCCACCACTGGTGGGGGCGGGGCCAGCCAGTGGTGGGATTAGCCTCAACTGGCTGAATCTTACCTCTTCCTTTGAGGCAAGTGGCCGGGGGGCGGGTGCGGGTGCGATGAGTGACAGCACTCAGTCACATGACCAATCAGTCATGCATACCCAGCCAGAGAACCAGTTGTTAAAAAATTTGCAGCCCACCACTGGATAGATAGATACGGTAGGTAGGTAGGTAGGTAGGTAGGTAGGTAGGTAGGTAGGTAGATAGATAGATAGATAGATAGATAGATAGATAGATAGATAGATAGATAGATAGATAGATAGATAGATAGATAGATAGATAGATAGATAGATAGATAGATAGATAGATAGATAACCCAACACAATAATTTTGAGCAGCCCTCCCCAGTTTAGCCCTTTCTTAAATGTAATGAACCAAATATTTGATATGCTATTTGGTAAATTGGGGTTCACACATCTGGAGGAGAAAAGGTTAAAAACCGTTGGCAGTAGAAGTGTGCAAACAAAGGGAACAGAATATTTTATACAATGAAATAAATATGACGTCCTCTTCTAATTGAAGATATCAGAACTCCACAGAACAGAAGTTTCTTAACTCGGAAAGGAGGGTTCTCATTTTAAAAATGATTTGATTACTTTTGTCAGTTACTTAGCCATAGCAACACAAGCCAAAATTATAGTTCTAAACATGAGTGAGTTCCACTAAATCTTTCCACCTTCTACATGTGCATTATCTGTCAACCTTACAAAGGAAACCAGATGAGCTAATTCTGCTTTTTTGTCAGGTAGTATTAACAACATCTTGCACATCTGAAAGCATTTCTCTTTCCCTCTTCACTTTGTAGCTACAAAACTAGAGGTTCTCTTCTGAATCTCTTTCCCCGCCCATATTCCTACTGCAGGCTAAGCTACCTTTTATAGCAACAGCAATAGCACTTAGACATATATATCACTTCATAGTGCTTTTACAGCCCTTCCTAAGTGGTTTACAGCATATTGCCCCCAACAATCTGTGTCCTCATTTTATTGACCTCAGAAGGATGGAAGGCTGAGTCAACCTTGACCTGGTAGAACTTGAACTTGAACTGCAAACTGCTGGCAATCAGCAGTCAACAGAAGTAGCCTGCAGTACTCAGTGGCACAGTGGTTAGAGTGCATATTGCAAGCTACCTCTGCTGCAGCCAGTTGCCTGCAATTTGGCAAATTGAATCTCACCAGGCTGAAGGTTGAGTCAGCCTTCCATCCTTCCGAGGTGGGTAAAATGAGGATCCAAATTGTTGGGAGCAATATGCTGACTTGGTAAACTGCTTAGAGAGGGCTGTAAAGCACTGTAAAGCAGTGTATAAGTCTATTGCTATTGCTACTGCACTCTAACCACTGCGCCACCACGGCTTTTGTGACTGTTCCTTCTGTAGCATCTCATTGACCTGCCTCTCAAGGTCATTCCCACATACCATGATGGACATAACACTGTTTTGCCACTTCACAGCAGGGAAAGTCAGTTAGACTGGTAGATGAATCTTCTGCTGTGGGAATGGCACTGCCTAAATGACACATCTGGTTGGTTAAAGAGCTACTAAAGGTGATGCAAGGAAAGCCACCAACCACCCGGCTGGCAATTACCCTAGTCCTCCAGTATCATGCCTGTCCGATCCAGACTCCATCTGCCTGTTATGGCAGAGCCAACCCTGGCAGAAGATTCACTTTTATTGATTCCTTCCTTGAAGCCACTCTTCATGATTCCTCATTCATAACATTCTAAGGCTGAGAATTAGAGTGAGACCAAAGTGTTTACACAATCATTACATTACATTAACATTTAAATAAATAAAAATAAATAAATGCATATATAGAGCCAAAATGTAAACACAAGAAGAATAAAATAATTTTAAACAAATTATTTGAACAGGCCTGGAGCTACTAATAATTGATCCATTCCTATGTCCTTCTTCCAAAGTGCTCAGAGCAGCATGCACGGCTAATTTTTCCAACCTAATTCAAATCTTTTCAAACTCCCTGAAAGAAACGAAGAGATTTTCCACAGGAATGAATGGAAAGCTGTCATGCTATGCCAGCATGGTAGTGATTGTCCTGATTCCTTTTCTGGTCTTCTTGTGTGTTCTGTGACTAGCTAACCAAATATATTATCCGCTTAGGTTGGCAGGGGAATATTTTGAGCTAATTGCTGATAAACAGCTAATAGCTTGTCTGTCTAGACCAAGGGCCTTCAAACTTGGCAAGTTTAAGACTTGTGGACTTCAACTCCCAGAATTCCTCTCCCAGTCATGTTAGCTCAGGAATTCTGGGAGTTGAAGTCCACAAGTCTTAAACTTGCCAAGTTTGAAGGCCCTTGGTCTAGTCCATGCTCCTAATATTCAGGCTCTTCCTTCAAATCAACATTACCTGGATGTGGTAAATTACCAACTCACAGTCAAGGCTGATCTATTCAGATGAACACACATTTTTTAGAAAGGGAAAAATGCTACAATGTTTCTGCACCATCTGTATTTTTGCACTTTCTGGGATTTTCCATTTTTAAAAAAGTTGCCAGATTGATTTATGATACCACTGATAATGGTCAATCAATATTGTCATCCAGATTCTTAATTGTGTAGGGATGCTTTCTGGCAATGACAGAACATTGTCCGAATCTTTGGGATAGCTAGCAGCTCCTGAAGGAGGTCCTCCTTTAGGAATACAGGGGCTAAAGTTAACATAGCAGTGAAGATATTAGTTCAAGACCAGGTGTCACCTTGGGCGTCCATCCATCATCATCGTTCAGGAGTCCATTAGACCCAAACCCCAGTTTATGGACCAGCACCGGGCTGTGGCACACAACAAACAAGAGAAGGCCGTCCATGGGATGCAGGCAGTGTGCGAAACCACATGCCCTCCGGCCAGTAGAAAAACCACTCTTCATGGAACCGGTCCCCGGTGCCCAAAAGTTTGGGGCCCGTTGCATGAGATCCATACTCAAAAATTGCCCATCAAGACACAGGCATGAAACACTTCTATGCCTGTGATTTGTTAAGGCACAGCTAGATGGCTTCATTAAAGAGTTGACACTCACTGTCATGTGAAATGGTCAGATATTCCTTTCTGTAAGCCCATAGCTGCACGATTTTAACAATTTTTAAGGACTGCAATCCGCAGAAGAAAGAAAAGGAGAAAATAAGAAATGTACAAAGTAGTGGCTTCCCTTCCTGCCTGTACTCACCCACAGCCCCTCCTTTCATCTACTACTGTATGGCCAGGCAGATTATAGCTCACTACGGATTTCAGCACAGACAAGCCCTCCTTAAACTGGTCAATTAAGCTTTTCTTACTCCTGCCCACATCCTGGGCCTGGTTGAAACTCTGTAGCCTATCCCTGTACCAGTGCTCTGTCAGTGAGGAACTCATCTGGTCTTAGAAGTAAGTTATGTGCAGTTTGCTTTGAGCTAGAAAGGAGACATTATCAATTTGGCAAAGAAACAGGCACCCAAAGCCAAATTGTAGGCTCTGGTGGCAGGATGTGCAGAGGCTGTGTCTGAGAGAAGACCTAGTTTGGGTGGGTTTTATGGTCTGAGCTCACTGGATCATCTGGGTAACCACCTGGTATAGATTGCAGAGCAAGATGTTGGATTGCTCAGTTGGGACTTCTGTGGATTGGTAACCATTTTGATTGCTTTTGATTCTGGAACAGAAGTATAATGGCTCCCATCTCTTCCTTGTGGGACTGGAGAGCCAGCAATCAAGCTATTGGGCTGCTGGTTTGAATTTAGCAGAAGCTACCCTGACATTTTACACAGCAAAGAGAGATAAGAATTTTCACTGCGTAATAGAATAGAGCATTTAAAGCAGTCAATTGCCCTCTATAAACATAAGATTGCAGCCTCCTCTTACACCCACTGAAAGTAAAAACTAAAGTTTTTTTCCCCTTACCTTTCCCAAAGGTTAATGAACACCTTACTTTGTGTCGCTTGGGCTTGGTGGTATGGAACAAGTGGTTGATGACATATTTGACATTCCTTTTCTGGGAAAGTAAATTCCAACCAAACTCCCATGTTCAATGTATATATAAAATCATACATTGCAATGTCCTACCTGTCAATGAATACTTCAGCTTCAACCATAACAACACTAGAGCACACAATAGATACAAACTCAAGGTTAATCACACCAAACTTGATTGCAGGAAATACGACTTCAGCAACAGAGTGGTCAATGTCTGGAATACTCTACCTGACTCTGTGGTTTCTTCCCCAAACCCCAAAAACTTTAACCTTAGACTGTCTACTATTGACCTCACCCCTTTCCTAAGAGGTCTGTAGGGGGCGTGCATAAGTGCACCAAAGTGCCTACCATCCCCGTCCTATTGTTTCCTTTATCTTTTTATTTTTCTTATATGTATCCATGTATTCATAACTATGTTTTTACTTATACCTATTATCTTGTAAGCAATTGACCAAAATAACTAAATAAATAAATAAATAAAATGTGTCTGAATAACACAAGAAAGGCAGAAGCAGTGTTGGATGTAACTCAAAGGAGCTTCTTACATAAAATGTTACAAATACGATGTATATGTATAGTATGTATGTGTGCATGTGAATGTGTTAGAGCAGGTAGTCGGTATGCTACCTGCTCTAACATATGCCAGTGAAACATGGACACTAAACTCACAATCGATACAAAAGCTACAAGTGGCGCAAAAAGCCATGGAAAAACACATGCTTGGCATTACAGGGCAAGATAGAAAGACCTGCACATGGATTAGAGAACAAACAAAGTGTACGATATCATCAAGAGAGTAAAAGAATTGAAATGGAAATGGGCTGGTCACATAGCAAGAAGAACTGATGGCAGGTAGACCAAGGCAGTCATAGAATGGATCTCACTTGATAAAAAGCATCCACACACAAAAAAAGACTTAAAACAATATGGACCAACGACATCAGCAAGTTTTGTGGGCCCAATTGGCAAAAGAAAGCTCAGGACTGTATTGGTTGGAAAGATGCTGATGCAGACCTTCATTCTGCAGTGGATAGACAATGGCTAAGATGACAACGATGATGTACATGTGTGTATAAATCTACGATGTCTTTGATTTACAACAGTCCAGTTAGTGAGCATTCAAAGTTACAACAGTATTAGAAAAAAGTGATTTATGACAATTTTTCACACTTACAACTGTTGAAGTATCCCTATAGTCAACATGATCAAAATTCAGACCCTTGGCAAATGGCTCATATTTATGATGGTTGTAGTGTCCAGCCGTCATGTGATCATCTTTTGTGACCTTCTGACAAGCAAAGTCAATGGAGAAGCCAGATTCACTTAACAACCTTGTTGCTAACTTAACAACTGCAGTGATTCACTTAATAGCTGTGGCAAGAAAGCTCGTAAAATGGGGGAAAACTCACTTAACAAATGTTTCTCTTAGCCATAGAAATTTTGGACTTAATTGTTGTGGCCCACCAGCGGCCAGTGGAGCTGGCAGCAGACTCGGACAGTGAGAAGGTTGGGGAGGAACATGGGCCAGTCCTGGAGTCTGGGGAAGGCCTTACCTTAACTCTAACGCGTCCAACAGTTATCAGCTGCCTTCAGAGTCGGAGATCAGCGGGGCAGAAAAACAGCTGGAGCCTGTTCCTGATGTGTGTATGTGCAGAGCTGTCAGGAGAAGGGAACAGTTAAGGAACAAGGGTCGACTCAGGAGTAAAGGCACAGATGGACGATGAATGGCCCTTCCCATAGAGTGGTGTTTGCAGGAGACAATTAGTTTGTTTAATTATTGTGAAGATAAATTAGTGTTTATCTGAGTCCATGCCAAGTATTTCCTTGGACAGTGTTGCACTTGGAAGCTATCGGCCTGGGAATTCTCTAAGCCTGATAAGGTCTGTGGTTGCAATTCACTCTTGAAAGACTGTTTGCCGGGACTTTGCTGGATGTGAATGATAGGAATTCACACTAGCCAAATAAAAAGGGATTTTGTCGGGACAAGGAGACTGTTTTGTGATTTTTGTGAAGCCTAAGTCAGAACTTTAATTGTTGTTGTAAGTCAAGGGCTACCTATGTGTGTAGTAGAGGAACAAACGGGTAGAAGAGCACTATTTGATTTCACCAACTGCACTAAGGTCACTACTAACCTAGCAACATAACCAGAACTTCAGCAGGATTTTTTTCCCTTTGCTATCTCAAACATCTCTGTGCCACACACAGAATCCCCTCTACAATTCAAGCATTCTTTCTCTGCATTAAATATCTGTTGTGAATCAATAAAAGTTACTAGCATAAATGCAAATCAGGGTTTGGAAACCCGCACACCTGATTGGCCCTTATACAACAACTAGGGATTGGTCCATTGCTAGTCCCTGATTGGCCACTATTTTGACACTTCTCATTGGTTATAAGTTGAACTTGTTGCACATGTCATTGGTTAATAAGGTAGCAGATAACCCTATAAAAGGGTTGCTGTTACCCATAGCCTTGCTCTGTTCTGTTCTATTATTATTATTAAAGAGTTGAAGTCACTGTCAGATGTCTGGTCTCCATTATTCCCCAAACTTAACATATCTTAACAGGAATATTTGAGTAGAAGGAATATGATGCTCAATTCAAATGATGTTTGAACTTCTCTCTCTCTTTTCTTTTTTTGTGACAGAGAGAGCTTGGAGATGTGAGGCAAGGCCCATTCAAAGTTCTGCTATAATTTTCTCTCTTGTATTAGCTCTGTTTATTTGAAGAAAAGATAGTTAGAAGATATGAAGTATAGTTTCATGTTCAGCACTGCACAGTGCTCTTCATTTACAAAGCCTAAATTCACCTCTCTGGGATTTCTCTCTCAGCAGTCCGAATTTCAATTTCTCTTGTCTCTTTTCTCAAAGAAACATTTGATGGAGGCATAGGGGAAGTATAAACAAGAAGCAATAATGAATCTTGATCACTGGAGTAGCCTGAGCTCTGACCCTTTGCTAAGTCCAAGGAAAAATACAGGCTTCCCTGTGATCCCCAAAAGACTTGGGTGCAACTACTTCAGTCCTTCTCAAAGTTGGCATTGAATTGCAATTTTAATGTAATAGAAAGGAAATAGAAATTATAGAAATTATCAATAACCAAAGGAGAAGCGTATATTATTATTGTAATTGTGCATAAATTTAATCAAGTTTAAATTTTGTCCCCGTTGGATTGTACAAATTTCAAGGCTACCCTTGAATGGCCTTGTAATAAGGGGAAGATTTGACTTTAATACTGTATGGGTAAAGGATAACTGAAGCTTGCCTTGGATTTAAGATGGAGTTTCATGGAGTTGAAGAAAAAAAAGGGTCACTGGGGCATGGTTGGGCCATAATTTTGCATAAGTGCAGGGAACAACCCAAAGACTATGCACCAAAGCTCCAGGCTCCAGGCCTTGTGTTTTCCTGCAGAAGATAGCAAGGGCTGAGGAAGTCGTAGCCCTTCAGGTGTTGCTGAACTACCAGGAACCTTCAGCATTGATATTGCTGATCTTGTATAAAATGAGAATTGTAACTTTAGCCCATCTAGAAAACCACCCTTTGTTTGAAAATTCCTGCCTCCAAGTTGCCCTCCAAACACAGCTTCCCTTGCTCTGCAATCCTGCCTTGCGAATTAGGTAATTGCTGGAATCATCTCCCACCCACTGGCTCCTCTCTGGCAGCGGCACTCATGGCTCCTCCTTTTCCTGGCTCCAAGAATTTTCCAAAGACAAAATGAAGCCAGTCACCCATTGAGTCTGGAGAGGTTGAGTTACGTCCATAAAGGCCAGTGGGAGTGTTTAGTCTGGGGCACTCATAAAGGACTGAACTGTGCTCTGTGCTCCTGCAGATGCACTGAGGAACTGAAGGCCGCTTGGTGAATGCCTTGCATCACATAGAAAGATGTGTCTTTGTTCTCAGCCAGGCTGTACTCCTTCCTAAACATCACTCTACTCTCTGTTAGGCCCTGTGTTTGCAGAGTTCAGCGTCTGAGGGCTTCAACCTGGGTGTTAACTTTATACATTTCACAGCTCCAGTGGTTAAATAAATATATGGTGCCATGCTGACTTGCAGGCAGACTTAGAGGGGAGGATGTGTGGGGATACATGGCTTCATTGTGTGATTTAGATGGATAAACGGATCTAAGAATTACCAACTTTGAAATGGGTTTTGATAATGCTTTGTTTTCTGTGACGAGGAAGTACATTCATTTTCCATGATGAGAGTGGGGATGATGGTGCTAACGGTGATGTTTTCTGGCATGACTACTCCTTTTTATGGTAGATGATTGGAAGGATGATCAGAAAGGAAAATACCCTTCGGATGTGTTTGGCTACAACTCTCATCCCACTATTTTGGAATGGTGGGGGATCGTAGTTGGAGGGCACCATATTGGAGAATGCTGAATTTTATTTGAGTATCAGAGATTTCTGATACCCATCATCCCAGACTGTGTGAGATACTTGATGATAGACACTGACAGAAAGGAAACTGCCTACTGTATCTCCGTATCAGCCATACTTTTGGATAACATACTTGTAGAAAAGGCTGATGAACAGACATCTGTTCATCAGCCTTTTCTACAAGTATGTTATCCCTTTGCATCAAATGTAGCCAAGTTATTCCGTTATTCGTAATTCAGAAATATAGCCAAACTGAGCATCTTGAAACAACTAAACAAAATGCTTTCATCCTATCAGTGGACTAAACCTCACAAGGTATGTAGCTTGTGTGTTCTTTTGATAACAAATAAAACTTCTGTGGGAAAAGAGTGCTCTCTAACTTGATATTGATTGGCTCTAAGGGACCTCTACTATCATATGAGTTACTATATGTTCCTGATTGGCTGGAAAACAGGTGTGAAAACAGAAAAAATACAAAGTAATATGTTTGTGCATAAGCGTGCGCGTTATGTATATGAATATAGAAAGGAAAAATTAACACAGCACACAAATTAGCAATTTGTGCATCAAAATTAAATACTATTAAAATTCAACATATTATTTGACTCTATAGATCAGGGGTGTCCAACCTTGGCAACTTTAAGACTTGTGGACTTCAACTCCCAGAATTCCTCAGCCAGCTTAGGAATTCTGGGAGTTGAAGTCCACAAGTCTTAAAGTTGCCAAGGTTGGACACCCCTGCTATAGATAAATAAATATGGTGACACAATATTCTTATCAGTCCTGTTGGCTCAGGCCAGCAAGGAGAAAACATCTTTGCTTCTAATAAAGAATCTGTTCTTTACAACAAATAATAATCTAATGTTTCCGCTCTGTTTTGGGATGCATCAGAAAAAAGGTCTAGATGAGAATCCTGCAGATTCTAGAGGTACTTTTGATTTGCACCAAATCACAGAACCACCGTGTCTTGGCAACCTCCTTTACAATATCTGCCATGGGCTCATGGTGTTTACTTCATTTCATCAGGAGCCCATATTTGAAGGAATGTCAAGTTTTCTTTCAGCATTCTGGTGTTAGAGTAGCATTTTGCTAAAGCAAATGATAAACCATTTCAATCTACAATCTGATGATTTCCATCAGCCATTTGGTTAGTGCCATAGCCAGGTGAGATTTAGGGGGTGGTGTTCTGTCTTTAACTTTCTGGCTGAATATAAAGACGGTTAGATAAACTCTACAAAGGCTTCCATACAAAGTTTCTTTATTGGATCACACCAGGCATCCTCAAAGTATAACTCACAGCTATGTTGAGATTCGTCTAATGTCCAATCTTTGCATAGTTGTCTTCATAGTGTGAAATATGATGATCTTCATCCCATAACGATGCAGCAAAGGGAAAGACACCAGCACAATGCTGGGGTCCAAGCAAGAATAAAGGAAACTCCCCCAACCCAACCAAGGGTCAATTCAGTGACCAATCAGGATTACAGATGTGACCACATGACATGAACTACATTTCCCATGAGGCACTAACTACATTTACCATGAGGCATTCCCTTAAGGGAACAGCTCCCAATTCCCAATTAACTATATACTGTCTGACCAGCACAGGTGGCCCAGCATTTATTCACCAATTTAGAGTGCTGCAGGCACAACCCCTCTTTTTGGATCTTGGGAAATGTTAACAGCATCATTCTTCTGATGATGGAAGAATTGAGATTCCAGTTTGAGCTCTTTCCTGTACCCACTAGATCTTTGAACTGATATCCAGTGTGGGGACCTGGATCAGCAGTGACAGGTGCACATGTAAAGTGAATAGGGGAAAGATACTTCAGTCCCTGGTGCAGCCCCCTTATCCCTATTCCTCCCAGCAGTTGTTCACACTGCTTTTGAACTTAGTTTTTCTACTCTTTCAGAAGACCATTAATCTCCTGTTTAAAAATATCCTGATTTAACAGTTGAGAAGAATGGGAGAGATTATACTGTAAAGTGGGAGGGGATGCTTCCTCTACACCAAACACCCCAAACCTTATCAGCTGTTAGTTGGGTTACTTCTAAGCATGGATTTATCTTTCTTCTGAAACAATAGTAAACCTGTGTTCAATATGTGTCTGGATGTCAATTTAGCACTCTTTTCCCAAATAACACCTGTGCTTAAAGTAGTCTGCAAACAGTGACAGATGCTGGGGGGGCGTGGAATAGGGAGTGCCTGACTAGACAAGATCTCTCTTACTTCACTACACAGTCTTCCCAATGATTGACAGTTTTCAGTTTTGCTAATAGTCACTGGGAAGGAGACTGCCTCATTTTTTTTTCCTGCCACCCTTCCCACATCTGGCAATTTTCAAGTTGGAGTGGTGTGGAACTAGAAGAAGAAAAAAACTGGCTCACAGATCAGCTCAAGGTGATTGGAGATGCCTTAGAAATATAGCATCAGCTATCCTTTTCTCTTCTTCTTACCTCTCATGTGCAAGCAGAGCTGTTCCTTGGTTGAGGGAGAGAAGAAAAGGCTTTTCTTTCTATAACCAGTCACTGGCAATTTGTGCAAAGCCTGGAGCAATCCTTTGATAGATGGCTAAATCCACAGGTGTAGTCATCTATCAAGACCTGCTTTCTCCCCAGTCCTGTTGGCTGGGGACACTGTGAAGGAAAAGAAACCCAGGGAATCCCATCCTTAAAGTGCCCTACTCATAATAAATAAGACACCCTCATTTGGTGGCATCCTTCATATGATAGAACAATTCAATAGTAGGATCAGCAAACTGTACACTGGGATAGTTTACTGCTGGCTGAAGAACCAATGGATGCACATTCAATTATTCTTGTGGAAGCTGTAGATCAGAGGTTCCCAAACCCAGTCCGTGGATTGGAACTGGTCCACAGCATGTCAGCAACTAGGCTGCACAAACAAGCGAAGTCCCATCTACAGGATGCAGGTAGCATACGAAAGCACGCCCTCTCCGGTCCATGGAAAAACCTTTCCATGGAACCTGTCCCTGGTGCCCAAAAGGTTGGCAGCCACTGCTGTAGATCATGTTCATAGATTTTCCCTGACCTCCCTGACTGATGGAACAGTCATAGCAGCAAAAAGCTCCACCATAATGAAAAGAGGATTTTCATGGCAGACTTAGGTCACATTTTTATGGCTTCACATTCCAGCTTAAATCTCCCAACAGACGAGTTGTAGAAACAGAGATTTAAAGCCAATACTAATTCCACAACAACAACAAAAAACACTATCTTGGTATCAAAGACCCTGGAAGCAATATACCAGAATTATCAATGCACTATACTTCATTATTAATTCTACAGCTTCTGTCATCTTTGTTTCCATTTATGCTGTTTTTTCTACCTTTTGCAATATTACTGCAAATATTATTTCACTTGAATGGTGGTTGAGTCTGCTCTACAAGTATGGTGATAAATAAAGTTTATTATGAACAAGTTTGCTCTTGGGGAGCAACTGGCAAATCTAGACAGCATACTAAAAAGAGACATCACCCTGTCGATAAAAGTGCATATAGTCAAGGCCGTAGTTTTCCCAGTTGCAATGTATGGCTGTGAAAGTTGGACCGTAAGAAAGGCTGAGCACCAAAGAATTGAGGCCTTTGAACTATGGTAATGGAGAAGACTCCTACGAGTCCCTTGGACTGCAAGGCGATTAAACTGGTCAGTCCTAGAGGAGATCAATCCTGACTGCTCCTTAGAAGGCCAGATCCTGAAGATCAAATACTTTGGCCACCTAATGAGAAGGAAGGACTCACTGGAGAAGAGCCTAATGTTGGGAAAGATTGAAGGCAATAGAAGAAGAGGACGACAGAGAATGAGGTGGCTGGATGGAGTCACTGAAGCAGTATGTATGAGCTTAAATGGACTCCAGAAGATGGTAGAGGACAGGAAGGCCTGGAGGAACGTTGTCCATGGGGTCATGATCGGTTGGACATGACTTCACAACTAACAGCAACAACAATGGACAAGCTCAAGAGATGAACAAAATCTTTGTGTGCCAGATGATCAAACTTTTGAAAAGGAACACAAGGAAATTGGGAGAGTTTAATTATCCTGACATATGCTAAAAATTGAACTCTGCCAAAAGTCAAGGGGCTAAAAATTCTTATCTTCTGTTGCTGACACCTTCATTAGCCAGAAAGTAGAAGAAGTGTGTGGGGGTGTGTGGTCTCTTGATCTACTCATTACCAACTGGGAGGAACTGGTTAAAGAAATGAAGGTATCTTTAATCTTGGGAGAATGTGACCATGTCACACTTGAGTTCTCAATAACCATTGGAAAAGGAATAGATTAGTGTCTTTGAGAGTTCCTGGGGAACTAATATACTCCTAGAAGACTGAGGGACAGCAAAAGGAAAGAGGAGGATCCCCTAAAGTAGAGGTCTATGCTAGGCATGGTTCTCAAACAGATGATTAAATGTCATATTTGTAGGCACTGGGGAGGAATGCAACAATTAACAAGGGCCAGCATACCTTATCTCTCTCATTTAAAAACAGTTACTAGTTGAATAAATCATGGAAATGTCATGGACCAGAGTGCATTGTGACCTCAACAAAGCATGCAACGAAGTTTCTGAAGATATTTTCATTAACAAAGCAATGAAATATGGGCTAAATGATGGAAATGACATGGTTTCATAGTTGGCTGAATAATTGTACCCACAGAGAAATCATAAATGACTGTATATCAGACTGAAGAATACTATGGAGCGGACTTCCATGCAGCTCTTTCTTAGGCTTGGTGCTTTTTCCATACTTTTATTAGTGACCTGAATGAAGGGGTTGTGGGGGAAAGCATCAACTCTACAGATAATGTAAAACTGGGCAGAGTAGTTAACACTTGAAAAGATAAAAATAAAACATTCTAAAAGAGCTATATAGGCTTCAGCAGTGGGTCATAACTAGCAGGATTGAATTTCAACAGTAAGAAATGTAAAGGGCTGCATAAGGGAAGAAAATAAAATAAAATATACAAGTATAAGATATGAGACCTGGCTTGGCAACAGTACATATGAAAAACCTCCAGCCAATTTATGATGCAGCAGCTTAAATAACAATGCTATTTGCTATTACTCTGCCTTGGCTAGGCCTGACTTGGAATACTATATTCAATTTTGGTCACAATAGACTAAAGAAAAATCAACAAACTGGAGCTACTTCAGAGGAGGGAAGCAATTTTTAGAAATCTGAAGAATTGTGACATAGAAGGAATGGCCCTGTTCTCTGTCATCCAGGTGGGCAAGATAATTTAAAAAGTGTCAAATTCAGGTTAGAAATATGAAGGGATTTACTGATTGTAAGAAATAAATTGCCTCATGGAGTAGTATGATTCCCATACTGGAGTCCTTCAAACCAAATCCAAAATTTGAATGGGTAGTTATCCATGTGACTTCTGAGGTCACTTCCAACTCTATCTTTTCCTTAAAAAATTTCCATCTCTGCCTTTAAAAAGAAACATTTACCCTAAGCTATTAACAAGATTGCATGAAGCAGTCTCCCACTACAAACTAACTTACAATTGATATATGGAAGATGTTTGCAGTTACATTCCAATGTATTTGGATAAAATACTAGGGAGAATACTCTGCTGATGTTCATATAGTTCTGCCCTGATTTCACCTTTGGTATTAACTTTCATTGGTGTTAACTTTCATTATCTTCTAACCATACTCTTTCATAACTTACTTGAGTTTTATTTCATGATCTTCCTGCTTGTACACATTTGCACAAGAGTCTTCAGCTTATGCTTATTTTTATCTTAAACATCTTGCACAAACTGCCACGGAGTTATTAATATAACATACAGGTGATTGTGGAAGCAGAACAATTTGGATATTTGCAGCCCATAGAAAATTAAAGAGAAAGGATTACTGTAAGTAATCTTGATGTAATAGTGCAACAGCTATTATGTAGGGATCATTAGTGATGAGCTAACTGACACAATCAAAATCAGGAAAAAAAGACTAGGTTTTTCAAACTAAAACTATGGCATGTTTATCACCCACAACTCCCCCACCCAGTGGTGGGATTCAAAAGTTTTTACTACTGGTTCTGTGGGCTTGGCTTGGTGGACGTGGCAGGGGAAGGATACTGCAAAATCCCCATTCCCTCCCCACCCCACTAACCTGCTTTCCAGCTCTGTTCTCCTGTTCAGGGCAACAAAAGAAGACCCAGCCAATCAGCTGGGACTTAGAAGGCAGAGAATAGATGGGGCCAGTCAGAGGTGGTATTTGCCGGTTCTCCGAACTACTCAAAATTTCCACTACCGGTTCTCCAGAACTGTTCAGAACCTGCTGAATACCGCCTCTGCCGCCACCCCAAAAAATAGTTTGTGTAGCATACTGTACTGTTATACAGGTTCTGTAGTTGCATAAAACCTGAATACTTCAACAGCAAGAAGCCAGAAAACATTCAAATGGATATTTTCCACAATTACATTAAATTATCAGTGAGGAGAACTTAATTCACATTCTGAGTGTCTTTGAAGCCAAATTTGGTAATGCCCATAGGTGTGGAGAAACAGCCAGAAGAATACAGTCAGAAACCTCTTCCAATCTATCTCTAAGGCATGCTACGTTCCTTCATAAGTCAGTAATCTTAGCACAGTATATCCACTGCCAGCATCACCAGTTTAATGTATTTCTATCCATTCAGTAGCTGCAGTTTCAGTAACAGATGCTAATATTCTGTCCATCTGGAAATTATGAATTACTTTGTACTAGTCTTGTTGTACACCAGCATCTATGATGATCTGAATTAAATGTTATAATTCATGTTCCAACTGCTTTGAATTATCTGGGCATAATTGTATTTCAGATAGTAAGCGTGGGGGGAGGAGAGATTAATGAGCAAAACTGTCAGTAAGCTTAGAATAGTCATTGGTACCAAGAAAATGTATTTTGCAAGAGAAGAAAAGTCCAAAGTTGGTCAATTTTGAGATAGGCTATTATCTACCATACTTTTAAACATTGAAAAAGGATTTCCCCCCTTTAATATAAGCAAAACCTCTAGTGTAGGGTTGTCCAACCCTGACAACTTTAAGACTTGTGGACTTCAACTCCCAGTATTCCTCAGCCAGCTTTGCTGGCTGAGGAATTCTGGGAGTTGAAGTCCACAAGTCTTAAAGTTGCCAAGGTTGGACACCCCTGCACTAGTGTGACCAGTGAAGCACTGCTGAGACATGTAGCTCTCCAGAACATCTTTCTGCAAACTTAATTCATCCATCACTGAGTGATGGTCTTTAAAAAGATGCTATGGATATCAGAGTTCTCCTAGGAACACTGCAGTATCATTTTTCAGGCACATGATGTCAAAAGCACTGTGACAAATCCTGCGTGGGTTCAGCACACGTCTGAAGATAATGCAACATAAGACATGTATTGTATAATCTTAAGTAATGAGACACCCATTTGTGTGGCAATGCTGTCATCATATACAGAACGTAAAGAGACAGCCAAGTGACAGATATTTTAGAGATTGGGAGATAAATGGCAACTCCCTATGATGATATATTGCCAAATTCACTGTCATTCACACCCTTATACTATACCCACACCATTGCTCATACCCAGTCTTCACACACATTATACACTGTCATATTCACCCACTGTCCCATAAACTGACTCCCACATACCTGTAAACAAACATGTTCCTTACTTTCCTTATATTACTTTACAGAAGATGTGAATATAATGAATAAGTTGGGGGGAAAACCAAGAGACATAACCAAGAGGCAGCAGAATTCTGTGAGCAAGACTAAATGTAGTTTCAACTGTGTGGAGGAATGAAAATGAGTTTCCTAACAGTTTTTTGACATTCACTGTGCCTCCCTGCTGTAATATTGAGGCTTCAAATCTTGCCATCACAGAAAGGAGAGGTTGAGACCCCCACAAGATAATTGCTGGGGAGTTTCATTTGATTGCTGGTAACCCATACCTGGTAGTACTTTAGGAAAGACATCTGTTTGGACCCCTTATCTTGTAATTATACATAGCTTGATTAAGGTTGCAATTAATAAGCTATAGCTTTCAAATATAACACCTAGGCAGTATACTAATGAACACAACCCAAATTATAATATCAGTAGTGACAGTAGATAGGACAGATTAATAGGAAGAAATGTTACTAAAAACTGAGCTGGCTTTAAAGTTCACTCAGGACCATAAAAGGAGGGGAAAGCATTTTTCTTCTTTATTTCTATAAAGTAGAATCCTCTGCAAGGAACATATAACTTTGTTTCTGCTCTCTCCTGCTTAACCTATG
The DNA here is from genome assembly GCF_049901735.1 of Notechis scutatus. Classification (NCBI taxonomy): domain Eukaryota; kingdom Metazoa; phylum Chordata; class Lepidosauria; order Squamata; family Elapidae; genus Notechis; species Notechis scutatus. The sequence goes on along the minus strand of NC_142011.1, from coordinate 52,474,737 downwards.
TCAAATCCTTTTAAAGATGACAATTTTTAATTAAAAATGCAGCATTAATCCAACCATAACACACGTATACCAATTCTAACTAATCTTATGCCACTTATAAACTTAAGAGAGCCATAGAATATAACAGTTCTTGTTTCTAACCTTTGCAGTTGATAGAAGGTAAAAAGCCTTTGATCTGCCCCCCCCCCCTTTTAACAGCCTTCTGATCTTGAGTCAAAGAACCCATCACCACTTATAAAATACAATGTTTTCTTAAAGGCAATAGATCACTGACAGGCAGGAATCTAACAGTGGAAAAGGCCTGGAAATTTAGCACCTCTGCCTGGCCAGGAAGATCTATGCTGATAAAGAAGTTAACAAACAGAATATTTCCGCCAACCATAAAAATTCTATTTCCTGCTTTCTCATGGTCATAAAAACATATTTCACTCAAAGAACCAAAGACATATATATATATATATATAAGTCTTGCTGATGTTATTGTATCAGTCCGTTGTCAACTGTCCCAGAAACAAGCTTTGAACTGTTTCTGACCCATATAAAACCTTCTTCCCAAGCAGCTGCCTTCTGCGTCTTCTATCCTTTGTGGAGAAACGATCTCAGGGAGATACTCATAACAGTGTGTTGTTGAGCTTCATGACATTTGTTTCTGGATAGACCTATCAGGCTGGCATCGTAAGGCATTCTTGCACAAGAACAGACAGTATCACTATCTGAGCAACAGATCAAGAAGCTCAAGTTCTGGTCCTGCCTGTGCCATCATTTCATACTAGGTTGCCTCAGACCCCTCCCTCCCCCATCTGCAATAGGGATAGGAATGGTGGTCGATAGCACAGATGTATTTTCAAAGGTTCCTGTGAGGATCACAGTTACAACTGAGCACTAATGCACTGTAAGTGTACGAGAACTATGTCAATGAAAGAGAATGGAAAGAAAGTTGTGTAAAATTTGCAGATACACATTTGGAAACAATTCCTATAAGTTAAATGGGAATAATGTTATCATGGTAGGCTAATACAATAATCTGTTAAATAAATTAGTGGCCTATTCTGTTGTTGTGCTGTTGTCTATGAATAAATTCAAGTCCCCTCTCTGTTTCCCATTTTACAAGACTTTGATTTTGAACCAAATTTGGATCGGACAACTCTTCAAACAGAATTCTTGGCCATTCCAATTATATTAAAATAATGTACATAAAATATTTCAAAGTTTAAATCAATCAGAATAGAACTGGAAGGGACCTTGGAGGTCTTCTAGTCCAAACCTGTACTCAAATAGGAGACCCAATACTATTTCAGACAGGTGGCTGTCCAGTCTTTTCTTAAATATCTCCAGTGATGAAGCACCTACAACTTCTGGAGGCAAGCTGTTCCATGGGTTAATTGTCCTCACTGTTAGGAAGTTTCTCCTTAATTTCAGGTTACCTCTCTCCTTGATTAGTTTCCATCCATTATTTTTTTTGTCTTGCCTTCTGGAGCTTTGGAAGATAGGTTGATCTCCCCTTCTTTGTGACAGCCCCTCAAACACCGGAATACTGTTATCATGTCTCCCCTAATCCTCCTTTTCTCTAGACTAGTCATACCCAATTCCCGCAACCGTTCCGCCTATGTTTTTGTCTTCAGGCCTTTAGTCGTCTTAGTTGCTCTTCTCTGTACTTTTTACAAAGTAATTTGAAATATACAAATATGTTCTTACAAATGTTCTTTCTTTGTATAAGCAGAGCCACTTTGATAGAAGCAGAAGCACATCACTAGAAGGACTCTAGTAGGAAAAAATGCTAAAGTATTGAGACCTCAGAACACAATCTTATTAAAGCAAGACTCTGTAAAGTATCTGAATTTCACTGTGGTACAATGAATCCTGTGCTCAGCTTCCTCTTGCAGTGTCTTTTTCTGCTGACAAAAAAGACACTTCAATCAGGGCTGGGTTTTCCCACTGTTGTTTTACTGAGACTTCTAGAATTAATTTTCAGGATGCAAGAATTAGAAACAACCAGGCAAAGGTAACTGAGGAACATTATTAGGACACAGGAACCCTTAATCAATCAATAACATTAATCCAATGTTATAACCCAATGTATAATCCAGCAGCAGCACTTCATTCCACTTAGCTTACTCCTAGTTAATAAGCACAGGATGAAAGGCTTAAAATTTTAGCAATAAAGCTGGTGCAATTCTTATTTCTCCAGTCAGTATCATGATTAAAGTCTGACTTTGAATAATCTACTGTAGCACAAATTATGTAATTAAAAAGCAAATGGTTTTTTGCTTGTTTAGATGAGACTTATGACTGATGCAATGTGAGATTCATTCACCTTTATATACTGTACATGGCCATTTTGATTTAGGTTGAATCCAATACACAGTTTACTGGGAATGAGTGTCAATGGATAGATGGACGTACTTCTGAATCACAATGGACTTAAATGCAATTACTTGGTTTATTTACTCCAAACTGCCTGACAGCCCAATTTTTACATTTAGAAATTTCAATCTTTTTTTTCTGCCTTATAAGATACAAATTGGCTTAGCAATCTGAAGTTTCCTTGAAAAATGGAGAGAAAGAGAGAGAAAGCTTAAAAAAAATGATGCTCAAGAGAAAGTTAAAATTATATATAGATTCATAACCATTTGTCTGTGGATCACAAAGCTATTATTCTTTGTATTTACAAAGTACTTAAATAGTGTACTTATTTAGGGTCTTATGCAGTGGTGGGATTCAAATTTTTTTACTACTGGTTCTTATGGGCATGGCTTGGTGGGTGTGGTAGGGAAAGGATACTGTAAAATCTCCAGTCAGAGGTGGTATTTGCTGGTTCTCCAAACTACTCAAAATTTCCGCTACTGGTTCTCCAGAACTGGTCAGAACCTGCTGAATACCACTTCTGGTCTTATGTCTGATATAAAAACCTTATTTAGGTCTTCATATTTTTCTATTGTTCTTGCACTGGCCAGTGACCATAATAAAATTGTGTTCTATAGTTTAAAAGAAGTTCCAAACTCTTTCTCACAATTGCGTTGAGAAAGAGAATCTTACAGGACTATATACAGTATCTGACCTGCAAAAATCCAGACTAACAATGGATGGCAGCAAAGAGTTAGTTTCTTGAATATCTTTGCTGCTAACTAGAAACATTTAGATTTTTGCAGGTGAGATGAAGTAGGCTTAGAGTTCCCAATCTAAATCCTTTCTTCACTGAAGCTGACTATAATTCAGTTAAACTGAATGATTTCAATAACTTTATTTATTGAAAACATTAGTTGGATTTAACTCTTTTTATTTCAGTTGGACAAATCTTTATGCCTCCATTAAAAGATGGTGAGGCTACATTTACTTCTATTCAGGCCAATAACTGGTTTCTAATTTTCTTCAAATGCATATTATCTCTTAAAAATACACTTTTCAAAACTTTCCCTGTAGTTTAAACCTTTGTTCATTTCAATTATTGCAGAATTTGTATTTCTTTTTAAAAATCCTGCAAAGATTAAATACTATGACGTCAATAAATTCTAGATAGCAATTCCCAACTGCCCACTTGAATGTTAAAAAAGGTGTTGTTTTTTTTAATGGTAGTCTCTATTTTACTGCTCTAGCTACAGTAGCTCCCACTTCATTGCAGTACATAGCAGTTTTATGACTTACTACAACAAATCAAAATAAACGCAAAAATCCAGAGCGCTTCAATATGAGGTTTTTCAGCTACTGTAGTTTGAAAGCAGCTCTGGGCCTCCATGTTCCAATAACGTTAGCACTGGTGGAGAGCTGATTTACTTTCACCTCAACTGCAGTGTAACAGAATCAGTTATAAATGTGATTTTGAGACAGTGGGGTTCTATTTCTCATTGTGTGGTCCCCCAAATCCTACACACAAGGGGTGGGGGAGAGGGAGAGGGAAATTATTAAAAACAATTATAGAGTTAAAAGATAAACATGAAAAATGTAGAAGAAAAGGAAGAAAGGAAAAAAGATAAGAAAAAAGTATTGAAAACACTAGAAAGGGAAGACACAGAAAAGAAAAAAAGATACTTAAAATATCCAAAAAATTTTACAGCAAATATAGGCATGCTTGATATAATTTTCCCCCTTCAAAATTACATATCATAATTCCCCTCTCCTCATATACAGTCCTTTTTAATGGCTAACTCCTGAAATCACCAGTTCATATTTTTCCATTTTCAGCAAAATATCCATAAAGGGTCTTTTATAAAAGTAGTTGTTTTTTCCATCCCTAATCAGACAGCTCAATGTAGGCATTTCTGTAAGTTCTACCATCTTCACAGTCTATTCTTCCATTAAAGATATGTCTATATTTTCCCATCTTTGGGCACATAAGAATGATCCGCCAAAGCCTGAAAAGAGACTGGACAATCATCCATCAGAAATACGAGATGTAAGTCTCCTGGATGAGCAAGGGGTTGGACGAGATGACATCCAAGGAAGATCCCTTTCTGTTACTATTATTGTTACCATTACTGTTACTGAGCTCTAGGTTCTGTGCAGGTGTGGGATTCAACTGGTACGGACCGGTTTGTGCAAACCGGTAGTTCCGACTTTCATTTGGCCCCGCCCACCCCTGCGCTATTCTGTCCTATATTTCCTTTGTTTGAAGCCCAGCTGATTGGCCTCAGCTGTTTTTACTCACCAGGATTGCAGTAAAAAGTAAGTTTTGTTGCTATTTTCAAATGTATTGCGTGCATGCACAGCGTGCTTTTGATGAAGCGCACACTCACCAAACCAATTGTTACACCAGTTGAATCCCACCACTGGTTCTGTGAGAGGACTGTCTGCATTCTAGCTTCCCTGCAGTAGCCCAGACAAAGCAAGCAGTTTTGAAATGTAGACATGTTTCAGCGCATAGAGTACCAAGGTTCTATTTCCTGCCCCTCCCCCCTTCTTGAGGATAATTTTTTTTAAAAATAATTTTTCTATATTCTCCAAGATCTGCATCATATTCGCCTCTCATTCTCTGAATTTAAAATTAGCAGAATTGAAGATAATCATGGATCACTTCAAAATGCCATCAATAATTTCAGAAGGGAAAGCTCTGGTAAAATGGAAATGCATCCAGGTCTGAAAGAAACTCATTTCAATTTCCCAACAATTCTGCCCCATCAGGTGGAAGCAACACCTGATTCTTTCCACCTTGATTGAGATTGTTCTCAACCCATGGATAATTATTTCTTCCATACACACACTAAAACCTGACACCAACCCTCAGCTAATTTAACCCTTATTGTTTTTCCCATAGTACAACAAAAATACACCCCAATAAAGTGTACTCTAATAGTTATCTTTCAATTTATTGTTATTTAAGACAAGATGACACAGCTTTTCAGCTGAGGGAAATTTGTGAGATTTTTTTACAGCTTTTCTTGGCTTTATCTTGAATAACTGCATGTATGATATTCTCTCACATATGAAAATATGAAACATGAAGAAATTATAAATGGTTCCCAGGTTTCCCAGTTCTTAACCAATGACTATATGAATTGCTACCCCACTCCAGTTATTGTCCTGGTTATATTTTGTGCAATTGTGCAATAATAGAGTGACAACAGTAAAAGGGAAGGGGCAAGAGCAAAAACAGCTGAGGAAAGAAATTTAGCAGTATTTATTTCAAATAACTGCAAAAACTAGCATAGTATATGGCAGCAGAAGAAATATACATATATTATATGAGAAGATAGCACTTCTTTAGGCTTCTGTAATATTTCTCGAATAACTACCACATCTATATAAGTTTCAGAGGAAACAAAATATATCCAAATTATATATGGAGTACATATAGAACGCATGTTACTGAAACACTGAAAAGTAAATACAGAACGAACAGGTACTGTTTAAGCCATATAATTTAAAAAGATACACAAGACACTATAGGTTTCAGCAAATCCCAAAGCAGATTTTAGCAAAGACAGCCACTACAAGGCTTATAAATTGGGGAGATTTTTCAGCTATTAAATCCTGTTGTTGTGTTTATATGATTGAATTTATCCTCTGAGAGTGGATTATGAGAAAATGATAAGATTATTACTTATTTCGTTTGTGAGTAAACAGCATACCCATTTACTTCTCTAACTGAATTATATGGAAAATCAAGATGCCCTCTGATCAACATCTGACTCTAAAACCCACTACCATAGGAATAAGTGCTCTTGTGGGAGCAGAGGGACAGAGTGATAATTCTACAGATTCACACCAAACCGGATAGTGTCACCCCTCAGTTATGGTGGCCTGCATCTTATTTATGGGAAAAAATGAAGTTGGGTGGTATGACCAAGAGGTAGAGTGAGAAGAATTTCCCAAATTATATTTTCTTGCAAGTTTGAAAACATTTCTTACTATGGATGCTTTACTCACAATTTTGAATAACTACTGGTCCCTGGGTACAAGCCAGGGAATAATGCCAGATATATTTGTACAAAGAGTGAAACTGCCCTTTGAATCACAGAAGGGGGGGGAGAAGGAGGAGAAAACCCTGGCATGTGTTTATTGGACAGAGATTTGAATATCTGAACAGAGACCAAACCTCTAGAAAGACATGCATATATGGCATTCAGGTTCTGCCCTCATGGGTGATTCACCCTCCGAGTCCACCAAAATGCTAATATTTACTAACAAGGCTTATTATACAACTAAAGGAAACATTGTACCATTTTGGAAATGCCATTTCAGGGCATTTCAGGGCATCCTTTGCCAACTGTTCCTGTTGGGAAGGAACAGTTCCTGCTTTGCAGCAAGACAGGAAAATAGTTTCTATTCAGACTTGCTTATCATTCTTTTCCTAGTTCTGTAGATTTGGACAACATTTTAAGCGGTAGTCTCTGTTCCCTCTGCCAGTTCTACCCTCCCATATTCCTCATCCATATATGTTCTGGTTCTTTGAGTCTCAGTGAGGCAGGAAGGTTGGGATCAAATTCTCAGCCAGATCTTCCCTACAAAAGAGGTGGAGGTTCTTGTGAGCTCAGTCTTGTAATGAAAAGAGGTTGATGGTTTGTTTGTTTTTAGCTGAATGCCAGACATAGTTGCAATGTAACAGACTGATGCTGTACAGGATAGAGTTAGCTGGAGGGTTTTATCTTCCCTTTTCCATTTATATTGTTGAATGCTCCTCACTTTCACAAGTGGTGTGAAGTTCCAGAGGCTATTCCACGAATTTTAGATTTTGGGGCTCAAAGGCCATGGGAGGCATACAACATCCTTGCACTAATATTAACCTCACATGACAACAAAGAAACTGCAGGCATGACACATGGCACCACACGTCATTGTTTGCCATTATTATGATCAGTCTTCTTTGAGAATTGGACACTGTCCTGAAAGAAGCCAAAGAGCACCAACTTCCTAAGAATGTTCCATCTTTGTGTTAAACGAGAAGGATGCAAGGTCTGTGTTCAAATATTCATGGATTTAGATAGCTAAAATCCAAACAAAAGCATAATCCTGATTGTTCCACAAGCAAACCCTATCCAAGAATATTTTCTATATCCTTGAGATATATATGTGAAACATACCTCAGGCCATCACTTGCACAAGAAACAGCTTATCACCTAAACCCCAAGAAATGGAGAAATAAATAATCTTGTCCCCATACCACTATAGGAAGTGGTATGAATACTTCTGAATACTTCACAAAATGGTGTATCCTCCTAACACATACAGGATTCATGGCTCAACCTTCAGAGGTGACTATCTGTAAACCATTCCTCCCACTACTGGGTGGAAAGGTATATTGTCCGGTTAATCTTCCCCAGACAGGATAAAGGTGTGAAGTAAATACATGCTTATTTAACTTTGGAAAAGCAGAATTTTTAGAGATCATAAAAAAAATTGAGAATGGGCAGTCTGGAGACAGTGATGTGTTCCTCCAATATACAGTAATAGGTCCAAGCAGGAGTAGGCATATTCATTTTATTTATTCTGATTTTATTTATCAAATTTATTTGCCACCCAGCTCTTGGTTACGGCAACTCTGAGCAACTTAATATTATTGCATTAATATCAATTAATGCAATAATGTTTATTTTAAAAAACCAAGATCCTTCAAAGTTTTAAGCACCTCAAAATGCTTCTTGTTTTCCTGAAGTGTGGTGTTTTTATTAGGTGAAGCCCAAATAATTTTCAGAAGAGAAATAAAATAGCAGTAGCTGAAGAAACCAGAAATGCACATCTGCTAAAGACATAATGGTATCGGCACCCATAAAGATAACAAATAGTTGGTGGTCTCTAGGCATCATGGTTTACAATCCATATGCTTCTCTTCTTTTAATTACCTTCTCTTACAACTGAAAAGAACGTAAGCTTTGTGGCTATGTTTAATTGTACCAAATGGGCACATAAACAAATATATTTGCCCCTGTTGACCACAACTGGTTATTTTTCTAGCAGTGAAAAATCCTAGAAATGTATTCAAAGCCAGATCTAATTTAAAGAAATATAGAGGCAGTGTTTATGAAAATTAGTGTAAAAGCTTATAGACTTTCACATATAGTTACCGTATTTGCCGGCGTATAAGACGACTTTTTTGCCCTGAAAAACATGCCTCCAAGTGGGGGGTCGCCTTATACGCCGGTAAATACATTGTCACTGGTGCAAGAGCGACGGGGCGGAGCTCCGCAACTTGCGAAGCCCCTTCAAGCCCAGCCGAAGTCTCTCTTCCTCCTCCTCCCACCCACCCACCCACCCTCCGCCCGGCTCGGGCGCTGCGGAGGCCAATCTGGAGGTGGGGTGGGGTGGAGCGGGAGGGTCTCTGGTGGGGCCGCCGCCCAGCCAGCCCCGAGCCGCGTAATGGCCCGGGGAGTGGGGGGAGAAGGTGGTGGGGGTGGACTGTGGCGCCCTCCTTCTGGGCAGCGGGGGGGGGCGGCAATTTGCTCCTCCCGCTTCTTCCTCCCTCTTTGAAAGACCGGGAGGGCTGTGCTTGGGGCGGGGGGTGTCCTCAGGAAGTTCCTGATGGGACCCCGCTGGGCAGGGCCACCCGGCTCCCGAGCTGCTTTCCAGGGTCCCCTTGGGAAGAAAAGGGTCCGTGGGCGGTGGAAGAAGGCGAGCGCCTCCTCCCGCCCCCTGTCCCGTCCCGTCCCTCCTCTTGTCCCCTCCTCCCTCCCCGCTTAAGAGAGAAAGATCTGCCTCCCCTGCACCGAGCTTCCACCCGCGCCGCGTCTCCCGGCCAGCGCGCTGCGACTTGGGAACCGGCCAAGCGACTTTAAAACCGAGCGGAGGCCAGAGATAGCCGGAATTACCCTCCACACCACACACACACAGAGAGAGAGAGAGAGAGAGAGAGAGTTGGCAGCTGTCCATCCCCACCCTTGGAGTCCCGATGGCACGCACGCGGGGCTGTCACAAAGGGAGAGGAATTGAGTGCCAGCCTGAGAAAGGCGAAGCTGCCTCTCTAAAGCATTTTGGTGGCTTTGTAAGTTTGGGGGAAAGGGGTTGGGGTGTCAATCAAGAATTATATCCAGAATACCCCAAGTGTTACAACTTACCGTATTTGCCGGCGTATGAGACGACTTTTTGCCTTGAAAAGCATGCCTCCAAGTGGGGGGTCGTCTTATACTGCGAGTATATAACAAAAACTATATTTTGAGTGGAAATGTTGGGGGCTCGTCTTATATGCCCAGTCGTCTTATACGCCGGCAAATACGGTAATTTAAATTTCAGCTAAATATAGAGACAGTACAGGAAAGCAATGATTCTTATAAAAGAGGATAAAAATATTTGTGGAAATAAATGTATTTAGAGTTAAGGGCCCTTTTCCAGCAGTGACCACAATATGATTGACTTTTGTCTCAACATACGCCCACACAAAAACCACCACAATGACGTAATCCCCAATTATAACTTCAAAAAAGGCAACTATGATCTTATAGACAACGATCTCTCATCCCTTGATTGGCAATCTCTATTCACTGGATGCAATACTGTTGAAGACCATTACAACATATTTTTACTTGAAGTCAAAAGAGTCATCAAACTATATGTACCAACAACAACTCCCAAAACAAAACAAAAAAACAGATTACCCATAACAATAAGGAAACTTCAATCCAAAAAGAGATCACTCTGGCGGAAAAACAAATCTGGTCATGTTGCCAATTTCAAAAGCCGATACAAAAATTTATGCCACCAGATAAAGACTGAATGCACGAATTATCACATTAAACAAGAGGAAAACCTTCTAAGCACCAATTCCACCCGTGCTTTTTACAATTTTGTAAACAACAAACTAAAAGACTCAAGGTCCATCCCACCCCTGATAGGACCTAATGGTAAAGACTGCAACAATGACACCATTAAAGCCAACATCTTTAACACATTCTTCGGCTCAATATTTGTAAACAGCAATGGATCATGCCCAGTATTTCCTAGCCGAACCACAGATAATTACAATGATCTAATACATATCGATTTTACAGAAGACAATGTTGAAAAAGCACTCCGCAATTTAAAACCATCTCTATCTATTGGACTGGATGGAATATGTGCCTACTTCTTAAAAAAGCTATCCACTGCCATAGCCAAACCGCTAAGCATAATCTTTGAAAAATCTTTCAGGACCAGCTCCTTGCCTAACTTATGGTCACAAGCCACGGTCATCCCCATCTTCAAAAGGGAGACCCCAGCCTAGTTGAAAATTACAGACCAATCTCCTTATGCTGTGTCACCTGTAAAGTCATGGAATCAATTATTAACCAATCCATCATCCTCCACTTAGAGACAACCAACCTACTCTCCAATAAACAATTTGGTTTCAGAAAAAAACTATCCTGTAATCTGCAACTCTTACACTGCAAAAACATATGGATGACACAACTCGATTAGGGCAAAGCAATTGACGCAATCTACATAGACTTCTGTAAAGCCTTTGATTCAGTGGTACATGACAAACTACTCCTAAAAATAAAATCCTATGGTATCTCTGGACAACTGCATAACTGGATAGAAGCATTCCTGTCAAACAGACAACAAATGGTCAAAATTGGGAGTGTCCTATCAAATTCTGTACCTGTCAATAGTGGTGTCCCCCAAGGCAGTGTTCTAGGACCAACTCTCTTCATATTCTACATAAATGACCTCTGTGATCATATTAAGAGCAACTGCGTTCTTTTCGCTGATGATGTAAAGCTGTTCAATACCACAGATAATACTGCTACCCTTCAAAAAGATCTTGACTATGTATCAGAATGGTCAAACAAATGGCAACTTCAAATCTCAACAAATAAATGCTCTGTCTTACATATTGGCAAAAAAAATCTGAAAATAAAATACAAGCTGAATAGTCAAGATCTTGTTGATGATCCAAGCTCTGTAAAGGACCTTGGAATACTCACCTCTAATGATCTAAGTGCTAGAGCCCACTACAACTACATAGCCAAAAAGGCATTAAGAGTTGTTAACCTAATCCTACGTAGCTTTTTCTCTGGTAATATCACACTACTAACTAGAGCATACAAAACATTTGCTAGACCAATACTCGAATACAGCTCATCAGTCTGGAACCCACATTACGTATCTGATATTAGCACAATTGAGAAAGTCCAGAAATAGTTCACAAGAAGAGTTCTCCACTCCTCTACTCGTTGTAGAATACCTTATGCCACCAGACTTGAAATTCTAGAACTAGAAAACCTTGAATTACGCCATCTTCGGTCCGATTTAAGTATGGTATATAAAATCATACATTGCAATGTCCTACCTGTCAATGAATACTTCAGCTTCAACCATAACAACACAAGAGCACACAATAGATACAAACTCAAGGTTAACCGCACCAAACTTGATTGCAGGAAATACGACTTCAGCAACAGAGTGGTCAATATCTGGAATACTCTACCCGACTCTGTGGTTTCTTCCCCAAACCCCAAAAACTTTAACCTAAGACTGTCTACTATTGACCTCACCCCTTTCCTAAGAGGTCTCTAGGGGGCGTGCATAAGCGCACCAATGTGCCTACCGTCCCTGTCCTATTGTTTCTTTTATTTTTCTTATATGTATCCATTTCATGTATTCATAACTATGTATACACTTATACTTATTATCTTGTAAACAATTGACAAATCAAATAAATAAATAAATAAATAAATAAAATTGTAGGAAGCTCCATATTTCATGAAGAACTGCAAGAAACAGTGCAAATTGGAGCAGATACAATATTAAAAATAGATTGCAGAAGTTGCTAGCACTTTTCATTAAAGGAAAGATGAAAATTTTAATTGGAGGACTAATGATGTCAAAATCCATCTTGCTATTGCCTACAAATTTAGAACTTTTCCAGTTTGCGCATGATCCTAAACCGCATAGCTGCTTTTCTCATCAGATTCTGATTTTAAATAGTCTTTTGCTCATTCCTAAGTTGGGATGCTGACATCAAGCCAGCACAAATGGCTTCCAATGTTTACAGTAATAGTCCCCAAACAGGAGCCTTCCACATGTACAGGGGCAATTACTATGTTAATTGAAGACAAGTCCTATTTAGCCATGCTGGCTAACAGGAGTGGGAATTATTGTCATGCATATTCAGAAAGGTCTTAGTTGGAGAGAAAAGAATGCGTTGATTTGCCTCATTTTTGAGCAGGAATCATTTGTTTCATTTCTGAGTGGGAATCATACAATAAAAAAGGAGGAGCAAACAGGTCACTTGTGAATAGCTTGAGCCAAGAGGAACGCTGGCAGGCCTCCTCCTCCTCCAGGGTGCTAAACAAGGTAAAGAATCTAACAAACACTCATTGCAAAACTATGCTTGGGGGGGAAAAAAAGCCGAATCAAAACAAAACAAAACACAGCTTTCTCCTTGTGGAGTCCCTTGGGTTGAATGTCAGGAAAAGCGAAAGTATGGAATGGAATTTCCTGAGTTACAACTAAAGCAATCAGCCCAGGAATTAAGAGTGGGCAAGCTGCCCTTGTGCAGAATACCACAGTGGAGTTACTTCAGGTGATGTACCCCAGACCCTCTCATGGGGAGGGAATGTTTGTTCTGTAGAGAGAGTTCACAGCCCTGGGTCTGTACAGATTTAAAGCTGGAGGGTTGGGCCAGAAAGTAGGATCCAAGGCACAATGGGGACTATGATTGCAGTGACAGCACTCTGGGCTATTTATAACAAGCTCTGCTTGATGGCTTTCGCTGTGGTGGCAGCTTTGGGAGATATTTTTAGCTCACTGCAGGATTCACAGTGATGTTTGCACTGTGACTGTGAGCAGGAGGGGTGACATAAATTGGGGTTTGAATAGAATCCATGAGGACAAGCTGCCTTCTTCATCTTGAAATGCATTTGTAAAAAGAAACATTGTCTCTTGGCAAAGTGGCCTGGGGGCTCAGAAAATGGCTTTAGGTAGAAGAGCTGGCAGCTATCCCAACATCTCAAGCAGCATACAGGGAAGGTGTGTTCTACATGGCCAAATCATAACACGGTAAATACTATTTCTTAACAAATTTCCCACTTCTAAGCAATGTGACGAGACGTTGCTTCTCCGGGAGGCATTCTCCCATCCAGTTTTTCCTATTCCAATTCTTTTTTGATGATTGAAACAAACAGGACTCATTTTTGCTCCATAGCAAGTAGGAGAGAAGGAAGACAGAATGGGAACAGGCATTGTTGAAGGCTCTTTGAAACTGCAGTTGTGTTAAGGCAGTATTCCTGGGTCATACAGATCAGGACTGTATGACTCCAAGGACTCCAAGTTAGAGGAGACTGCATTAAGGAGAAAGAGGAAAAGTCAGAGGTGTCCATAGCAATCTGAGACTCTCAGAATGTTGATAACTGTATGTTGATGTCGTCATGAAAATCCTGCCTTATGTGTTTACATCCCAACATCTAACACAAGTATGTATATTACAGTATTAGTACAGATAGTCCTCACTTACTGACTGCAATTGAGATCACCTACTCCACTGCTAACTAACACGGTCATAAAGTGAAATGTCATGTGACTGCATTGACTTAATAATGTCAATTGCCATTGCAGTTGTTAAGGGAATCACACACAGTCATTAAGTGTGACATCACATGACCTTGACTTGCAACTTCCTGCTTACTTCCCCATTCATTTTGCCTATGAGTAGCTGGCTGTGAAGGTCCACAAATGGGAACCACATGACTGCAGGATGCTGCAACTATCATAAATGCATCTTGGTTGCCCAGCTCCCAAATCACAATCACATGACCACGGGAATGGGGCAGCAGCTGCAATGTTGAGAATGGGACATAAATCTCCATATTCAGCACTGTTGTAATTTTGAACAAATGCTGAACTAATGGTTGGTAAACGAGGACTACCTGAATCGTAATGCAATGATGCCCATTTTATCAGCTCCTCTTTGCTGTAAAAGATGCCCGTGAGGAGCATGAGACCATAAATAGTTTTCAGTGGCTTCCATTCAGTCCTATGATTTTAGCATTCCCCAAGTCCAACAAGAAAGAAAGGAAGGAAGGGAGAGAAAGAAAGAAAGAGAAAGGAAGGAAGGAAGGGAGAGAAAGAGAAAGAAAAGGGTTTACATGTCAATAGTCCAAAGCATAAATACACATGTGTGTTTAACAGAGTTGAAAGGGACCTTGGAGGTCTTCTAGTCCAACCCCCTGCTCAGGCAGGAAAACAGGATGCCAAACTCTGAGTAGAGGTCCTGGGAAAGGTGTCAGAATAACAGAATAACACTTAGAAGGGACCTTGGGGGTGGGGACTCTGTACCATTTCAGAGAAGTGGCTGTCCAGTCTTTTCTTAAAAACCTCCAGTGTTGGAGCACCCAGAACTTCTGGAGACAGGCAGTTCCACTGGTTAATTGTTCTCACTGTCAGGAAGTTTCTCCTTAGTCTTAGTTTGCTTCTCTCTTTGTTCAGCTTCCATCCATTGCTTCTTGTTTTGCCTTCTGGTCTTTGGAAAATACATTGCCCCCCTTCCTCTTTCTGGCAGCCCCTTCAAAGCCTCTCACCTATCACCCTCTTGAGCAAAGCATGTGAGCCATTTCCTCCTTTCAGTGGTCCATGAAAGTACATCTATAGTATGTAGATAAACAAGTCAAAAAAAGGTGAACAACATTTTTACAGAACTATAGATAAGTTGAGGCTGGGTGACAAGGAATGGCTGGGAGGGGAGGAGCCAGGCGAGGCACCCCTTGACGTGAGTGATATTGAGTTGGTCACGCCAACACAGTCACATGACCACCAAGCCACACCAGCCAATCATGTGACCACCAAGTCACGCCCAGCCAGCAAGCCACACCCACAAATTAAGCCACGCCCACAGAACCAGTTGTTAAGAAATTTGAATCCCACCCCTGCTTTTGACTCTCCCTACCTACAACTGCCTGAGGAGAGAAAAAAAAGGGCAAAGGTTAAGAAGTATCCTTTGGCTTAGTTAGCAGTGGCCTAGATCAAGCTATCAAGTATTTTAAAATTATTATTATCACTTTTATTAATTAAACATGAGATATATTATTATTATTATTATTATTATTATTATTATTATTATTATTATTATTATTATTATTATTATTATTATATTATTATTATTATTATTATTATTATTATTATTATTATTATTATTATTATTATTATTATTAATATTATTAATATTATTATTATTAACAACAACTTTTATTCATTAAACATGAAACTCAGTCAACTGAACATTTAAAAATGTATCACAAATGTCATTGGTTCTGATGGTTGATACGGGTTGCTGTCAGCATCCTAGGTATCAACAAAGTGTCTTCTTAAAATGTATATTGTTCTGAGTAGCGCAGTCTTTTGAAGCGATGATGATGATGGTGGTGGTGGTGGTGGTGGTGGTTCATCACATAGCCAGCCAGATATTTAGAATGGATTTGGCATTTTTATGCACCTATCAAGTCCTGCCCAGGGACAGAAGAACAGACCAGAACAGAACAGAACAGAACAGAACAGAACAGAACAGAACAGAATAGAATAGAATAGAATAGAATAGAATAGAATTCTTTATTGGCCAGGTGTGATTGGACACATAAGGAATTTGTCTCTGGTGCAGAAAGAAAAAGTAGATGTTGTTGCTTGATAATGTTAAAAGTTTCGTCAGCTCATTCAGTCCAATGCACTCCAATTTTTACTTTCACACTGTTTTCAACTTGTTTTATTCCATGTTGCATTCCTATTGTAACTTATATTGTTTCCACACAAAAAGTTTGAAAATAAATTTATTATTATTATTATTATTATTATTATTATTATTATTATTATTATTATTATTATGTCAGCCAGGTATTTAATTGTTGGTATTATTATCATTAAAAAGAAGTATCAGGAAATGATGGCCTAAATACTGTCAAATGTTTTTTTTCTGTTTGATTAGAACATGCAGAATTCTGTCTTCCAAGTGCACTGGAGCTGGCATTACCCCTGAGCAGTGGCTAATTGGGTCAGCTGTACCATGCAAACACAACCATAAGGAAGTTATGTAATGCTGATATATATGCTCCCACCTCATCAATACTGCTGCTTCAAACATCTTTCTGCACTCTCCACATCATGACCTAATGACCATATTGTTATGTACATTATGGCAGGGGGTGGGGGAGCAGAAGGATGACTGCATAGAGGCTACTGTTTCTCACCTAAAATGTTCCAACTCTATACTACAAAAAAATAATAATGGAGGAATGACAGACTCTAGAAGGGCTCCCGCCTCTCTCTTTCCAGCTCCAGACAGAAAAATCTCTGCCAAACTGCACTGTCTGAATTTCTAATCAGAAGATTGGCTTTCTCTATCCATTCCTCTCCATGTCTTAGCTAAATACACAAAGACTGCTGTTGGAATTTCCCCATTATAAAGGTTCTGGGTATCTACTAAGAAAATGAATTGGTTTTCTGGAACCCAAACCTTCCTGAAACGGTAATCAATAGGATGAAGTTAATGTTACATCACGGTGGTAAAATAATTTACTAAATCTGATGTAAGTCAGCTCATCTTTAACCGTAGATACAAAACAGATGACCAATATCCTCCTAAAACTACTAATTTCAGAAATTTTAGTTCGATTGCAGTGGGGCTGCACTGATTTTCAGACTGAACCATGGCCGCCAGAAAATCTGAGTTATCATTCTCTGTTTCTTGCTCTTCCCATATTTGCAGAGAAAGCAAGACTTGCTGGCTAGCTTCTGTGTGGCTCAATCTATCACGGCCTGCCTTTATTTTGGAGGGATTGTTCTTTGTTACAAATCCCCGTGCCTCTCCCTTGTTTTCCCAGACGTTTGCTTGCATCTATGTCCCCACTTCACCCTTTCCCATATTATCTTGTACAACACTAACACAGGCACTTTCTTCCTTTCATCATATGGTACCATTGTAGTTCTATAATAATGAAAATAATAAAGAACGGGGTGTTCTTTCATTCCTACATTCCTCTGTAGGTTCATGGAAGAACTGATAGTTCAGCTTCACAGAAACCAGATAGCAATGTTCCTGTATGTACTTAGGGATGTTTAAAAATAAAAGGAAAGAAAGGGAAACTTTACAGTGCTGCAGGGAGACAGGGAGTGGTAAAGCAAGGGAGTTTATATGGACCATTTGTGACCGAAACTGAAGGATGCCCACTGGGAGATATAAGGGTTGAATGGGATATGAGATTTTAGGGTTGATGCTGCTGCATTGACTCATCGGTCCACATTGGATTCACCACAAGATTTTAACTGCTGAACTGACAGTGAGGTTAACAGCCCAGGCAGCATAACAGTTTGGCTACCTGGGGCAGTGATCAGCTGCTGGAAATGAGGAAGCATGCATTGCAGAGTTGGAGATACCATTAGAACAGAGAAAAGCACGTAGGAGACATCAGAAAACGGCAGTTTTGAGCTGCAGCTAGAAAATAGGAGTGCAGAGTAAAATGGATTGGGAGAAGGAAAGCATCATCTGCCTTGCACTCAGGAAGCCGTGTACAGCCTATGATGGTGGTCATTACTGACATTACACCTTACACGTGTCAGCGTATACAGGCAGTCCCTGTTTAGCAACTAAATTATTTTTCATCATTAGTGTAATTGTGAATGATTGCTGTCTTAGGCAGTTGCAAAATGAGGACTACTTATAATTTCCTCATTTCATTTCCTCATCCTCAAGTTCGTAGACACTGAATGCATTCACTTTCACATTGCCAAATCCTTCAAAAGTGGTTTGAAAATTATATACAACTATCTTCAGTACTATTGAATCAGAAGCACCAAGAACAAGGACATATAATACTGCACGGTTTTCATATGGATTATCAATCGATCGATCAATCAAATTATATAAATGATAGATGGTAGATAGATGGTAGACAGATCAATCGATCTATCACCTATCTACCATCTATCATTCTTTATATAATTTGATTATTATTGTAAGCTGCCCAGAGTCATGTATATGATATGGGTGGCCCTATAAATTGCAATAAACAAATGTCACTGCCACAAAAATCCCTTTAACTCACTCTGCAAACAAGAACCATATCATGCTGCAGTAGCTAGAAGCTGTGTGCATGGAGTAAAGGGAATTGGTTGCTTTATACCAGGGGTCCCCAGCCACCGGTCCACGGACCGGTACCGGTCCGTGGAACAAATCCTACCGGGCTGCTGGTTTGCTGGGCGCCGCCATCTTGTTTTGATGAAAAAGTGCTTCCGGTGAGCTTTTCCGGGTAGAAAGCTCACCGGAAGCACTTTTTCATCAAAACAAGATGGCGGTGCTCAGCACTTCCGGTGAGCTTTTCCGGGTAGAAAGCTGGCGGCGCCCAGCTGATGCCGGTACCGGGCCGCGGCATAAAAAAGGTTGGGGACCACTGCTTTATACCATTTGTTTTTCCTGGGTACCCAGTGAGACATGTAAGCATGTCAAGCTAAATCTGCCCCTTCTAGAATCTGCCAATGTATCTGAAGTTCAGGAACTGGGAGAACAGGGGAGGGAAGGATTTCTTCCATGGTGAAACTGACAAGCCCACCTCCTCATACATTAAAGCTCCAGATGAAAAAAAAATGACTATAATGGCTTCCGGCATCCCAGCTAAGAAAAGAGTAAATGGGGCTCAATTGTCAGAATGACTTGGAATCATAAGGCAGAGAGCAGAGAAGTCCCCAAGGTATGGCTAATAAGGTCAAGAGGGTGACCATGAAGGCACAATTAAAGCTTGCATGTGAAAACCAGGGAGTTGTGGATAGTCCTGGTACAGATTCAATCTGAGAATGATGGAAGTACCCTGCAAGGACCATGGCACATTGGCACATGTATGTTTGCTTAGATTCTAATGCCAAGAACAACCTGTACCTGGATATGTTCTAATATCTCATTTTCTCCTTGTTCTTTTTTTTCCAATGCACTTTTTAAGGTAAAAATAAGTTTTCATAAAACTCTGTCCATATAAACATACTGCAAGAGATTCTATGTAGTGTTCAGGCATGTACCCCCTACTGATAAAGGACCTTGCCCTTCAGATGTTTTTGACCCAAGTGATAATAATCCCTTGCTATAGGTCAGGTTGGCTGGGTTTGAGTCCAAAATGTCTGGATGCTGTCAGAATGCTGACTCCTTTCATATACTGTATAATCTACTTTCATCTTCTCTCCTTTTCTGCTTTGGTCCTCACTTATATATTTATAATTGCACCGTCATATAACAACACATCATCTTCATCTCTCTGCCTCTCAAGCACACACACACACACACACACACACACACACACACACACACACGTTGCTTTCCTGGTCTCAGATATGTTGGTTAGGCTCAGAGGCAGATTAGCTTGGGGATGTAGGGATTGAGGTGTGAGCCAAGACTCTATGGCAGATGCACTGTCCAGATGGATAAAGTGACTCTGTTTGCGCCTATCTCAAGAGGGAACTGTTCTTTCCCTTAACTAGAGCCATCCCTCCTTTTGGCAAAAAGAAAAAGGAAAAAAAAAGAGTAAAATTTAAAAAGCAGCATCTCAGACAGCCTGGGATGTTTTCCAGCTCAGAAGTTTTCGTCTCCAGCTGAATACGTGGTAGGAGGCTCAATGCCAGGATGACAGAATTTGCTGCTTTAAGCAAGCTGAAGAAATTCTTGCTCAATCACAGGCTTCCTTCTCAATAAAATCTAACACCCTAAAATCATGTGGGGTCTATCAGAGCCTAGAAGCACATTTTCTTCTGCATGCATGTCCCACACCATGTTTGAGAACAGAGGCCAGAGTGGAGTATTTTGCCTGTCCTCTTTCTTCTGTTCTTATCCCATGTCCTTTAAGCCTCTGTGGAGCTTGATATTTGTAGAGATCTATTTGGGAGTCCATAATACAAGTGATGGACAAAAAGTGAGGCAGTTCCTCCTTCTCCTGTGTCTCACACATTTGCCTTTTAAAAATGCCCAATCAGTTTCATTGGTCCAGAAGTTCTGCTTTTGGATGTTCGAGGAGCCCACTCTTCAGACTGAGGGTTTCCAGGATGTTTTTAATCTTTGGGCAATCAGCTCTATTTGCCTGGGTTACAGATCTCTTGGCAATGCATGGGAGGCTGTGGCGTGGATAATATAAGTCAGCCACAGGCATGCAGATGGAATGCAGAGGGCGTAAGTCCTCCTCATCCAGGCAGTTTCACAGTTTATTTTACACCCTATTAGATTCCAGCTGGCAAGAAGGCTCCCTATAAATATACATAAGGGCCCATTTACATGACAGTTTATTTGGACACAAATTCCACCACGGCCTGGCAGACAGCTCTTTTGTAGCAGCTAAAATTTCTTTCTGCAGAGAGGAGAAGATTGTGGAATCAGGAAGAGGAATTGTGCAGCTATCATAAAGGTTAATGTGACCTGACAACATGTAGGTGAATGCCCTGATTTCACTTAGGATGGGAGGAGATTGGCTGCTATTGGTTCATAAGTTACTTTTATGCCATTGCATTGCACTTTTCTTCCCATGCCTTAAGACCTTGTGTGAATGCCCCTGTTCGTTCCCACAGTAATCACTTGATGTACAGATTCCATGAAATCAGAAATCTTGAGCAGGCCAGATTCCTAACCAAATAAATCAATCTGTTCAATTGAATGAGACTACAGTCTTATTTAATGCCTTATCAGTGAGATGGGTGGCATATACATTTAATAAATAGTATCTTTTTTCCTTAATATGATGAGGTCAGAAATTGGTAGTCTAGAGCAGCGGCCCCCAACCTTTTGGGCACCATGGACCGGTTCTGTGGGGAAAGGTTTTTCTGTGGACCAGAAGGGGCGTGGTTTTGTGTGCTGCCTGCATCCCATGGATAAGGCTTCACTTGTTTGTGCGGCCTGGTTTCTGCCACAGCCCAGTGCCGTTCCACACACCAGAGCTTCTCACCTTCATGCATTATTTTTCCCTCTAACATCTGAAATCAGTTATATAACCCCACAATGCTTACTTTGTGTTTAAGTATTATGTTAAAGTGAGGTGCTATATATTATTTAAGGCAGCCTTCAGAGTCATCACAAAAAAAAGGAGTATGGGCTGGAAATTAAAACAGAAGCGGGCAACTTCATCTTCTTCTTCTCCTTTGTATTTCAGCTTCCAAAATTCCTGAAAATTGGTCATGCTGCTGTACTAATAGTTTTACTCCAAATAACTGATGATAGGTGGTTGCCTATCCCAAAATCAGAATGTTGTATGAAATCAAAACCTACACAAGAATGACGTTCAGTTGGCAATGCTGGGCTAGTTGCTTTTTTTAAAGATTAATTCACTTGTGGTTAGGCTAGAAAAATAAAATGGGAAGAACTATATAATGTAATGTATGTATACATGAGTTTATTGGAGGAATGGGTGGGATGGCACTTCAAATAACAATAGCAGTACAACAAAAACTGCAATTTTTTTGAGAAACCGGTTAAGAAATTGAAACCTTCAGACCACTTTTAAATAACGTGATTCAGAAAGTCCCAGCAAAGGCAGACATCCAGTATAACAGAGGTGAATATTTTGGCCATATACTGGGTTCCAACAGTGTATTTTCTGATGGGAAATTTCTTAGTACTGGAAACTATCTAAGTTCTGAGCCTTTGGCATTCGGCCAATTACCCAGAAATTCAATTTAAGCCATTTATTTGTTCTTCATTGTTATTCCTCGATGTTATTATCAGTCTTCAAAGTCTCCAACTGAGATAAGGACCACATTGTACAAGGGGTTGCTCTGCTAAGGACAGTCCCTGTCTCAAAAGTTCACGTCATCGTGTGTAACCAAGGTGATGAGAACAGAAGGATTATCATCTTGTGCGCAACAACAAACGAAGAGACAGAAAACCAAGGTAATCACTTGTTTAATTCTCAGCCGAAACACGTCATATGTGCTGCCTTGGGACCAAAATGTTTGAATCCCCACTTCAGTGTTGAGGTTTCACAAGTCAGAATTCTCTTTTGTTCATGTAATTGAATTGAAATTACAGTTGCCAGTAAAAACATTGCTTCCAATGGTTGTCAAGAAACCATGTTCAGAATAGCTTACTTCCTCTAACAAAAAATGATCTGCTTACTAATAGTCATTTGAAGGTTACATAGAAGCTGTGTTCACACAATATGAATTATTTAGCCGTGTCTCAGTTATCTGATTCATCTCCACCAACAAGAAATAACCTGGATGCATTAATCCAGGGGTCCCCAACCACCGGTCCGCGGACCGGTACTGGTCCGTGGAACAAGTCCTACCGGGCCGCTGGCTTGCTGGGCGCCGCCATCTTGTTTTGATGAAAAAGTGCTTCCGGTGAGCTCACCGGAAGCACTTTTTCATCAAAACAAGATGGCGGCGCCCAATTGATGTCGGTACCGGGCCGCGCCATAAAAAAGGTTGGGGATACTGGGCCGCGGCGTAAAAAAGGTTGGGGATCACTGCATTAATCAGTCTTCCATATTTTTGGTCCCATCATCTCCCATAAGGAAGGATGGGAAGCTATCACTTCCTCTCCTAGCAGAGAATGGATATTTCAGCGCACAGTTTGCTTATGATCCATGTACATCATACGCTTAGTGCTGCATGTTAGATCATAGATCAGCTTTCTCCAATCTGGTTGTCTTCCAAATGCCTGGATGTCCATTCTTAGAGAGGGACAGTTTGGAACGGAGGTTAAAGTGCCAAACTACCGTAGAAACTCATGAACCATGAGTTCAGGTATCACCTTAGGCCTGAAGCCAATTGGTGACTTTGAGCCAGTCACTCTCACTCGGCACTAGGAAGCAGACAACGGCAAACCCCTTCAAAATCTGGCCAAGAAAACTGCAAAGTCTTATTCAGATAGTCACCAGGAGCCAAAGCTAATTTGAAGGCAAACACACAGTCTAATTGCAGTCTAATATAGCTAAAGCAGTCGCATGTGGAGGGCACCAAGTAGAGGCAGACTGTGACAGATAATCTTCATAGTCATACTTTTTTTAAAAAAAGGAAGGTGTTTTTTTTTCTTATGGCTGTGGGAAATGCAATAAATATTCCACTGTTATCACAAGAGTATTTAACCCTGAAGGCAAAGAAGTATTTTGCAGTGAGTTGGCAAAAATGTCAATTTGAATTTCACTAATACCATAATAAATATGTCACAACAAAAACCTTTAAAGGTAAAGGTAAAGTGTTAAGTCGTTTCCGGCTCTAGGGGGCAGTTCTCATCTCCGTTACAAAGCGAAGAGCCAGCGCTGTCCAAAGTCGTCTCCGTGGTCATGTGGCTGGCATGACTAAACGCTGAAGGCGCACAGAACGCTGTTAACTTCCCATCAAAGTGGTCCCTATTATTCTGCTTGCATTTTTTACGTGCTTTCGAATTGCTAGGTTGGCAGAAGCTGGGACAAGTAACAGGAGCTCACTCCGTTACATGGCACTAGGGATTCGAACTGCCGAACTGTTAACCTTTCTGATCGACAAGATCTTAGCATCTTAGCCACTGAGCCATTGCATCCCTCCTGCAAAGACCAATTCAAAAGAAATCCTTAGTTGGCTATTCTCATTCATCAACTAAAATTTAATATTTGATTAATATAGATATCCTGCCTATGAATACAACTGATCATTTTCCAGGATTTTTTTCTTGCTTTTAGATAATACAGATAGTCCTTGACTTACAATAGTTCATCTAGTGACTATTCAAAGTTACCAACATCACTGAAAATAATAACATGACCATTTTTCACACTTACAACCATTATGGTATCCCATTGGTCACATGATCAAAATTTGGATGCTTGCCAACTGACTCATATTTATGATGGTGGCGGAGTCCCAGGGTCACGTGATCCCATTTCACAACTTTCTGACAAGCAAAATCAATGGGGAAGCCATATTCATTTAACCACCATGTTACTAACTTAACAGCTTCAATATGGCGTGAAAGTTAACAACTTAACAATTGTGGCGTGAAAGGTCATAAAATGGGGCAAAATTCACATTACAACTATCTCACTTAGCAACAGAAATTTTGGGCTCAGTTGTGGTCATAAGACAAGGACTACCTGTACATAAACATATTATAGTAGAGAAGTCCTCAACCCCCAGTTTGCGGATGATGGAAACTGGGCTGCGCAAGTAGCAGGAGAGTGCATAAAGCTCCATTTGTCCGTGAATGGGATTAAGTTACTCACACAAACCATACTTTCCCCCCTGCCACCACCCGTTGCTACCGCTGCTGCCAGTCCGCAGAGCCAGAACGGTTGGGGATGACTGTCATAGTAGACAGCTACATAGACCTCTGTCCTTAACCACAATGATACAAAAACAATGAAACATGCATTAAGACATCATCATGCAAGCTCCGCATCACAACAACACATGCAAATACATAAGGGGCGGGACTTGTGTTCCAGCACGGCAATGCACAATTTATCCTTTGCCTCTCTTTTCAGATGTCTACAGACAGCTCCATTTTAAGAGATATTTAGAAGTTTATTCAAGATGGGTAAAACGTGGCTTGTGCACCAAAATGAATCTTGGGGCCTCGATAATTCCAGCCTGCACTTTGGGAGTGATGCACTGCACTTGAAAAAATTATTTATCACTCAGAAGTCTCTCAAATTGAGGCTTATTTCTCTCCATACTTCTGGTTGGTAGAAAGATCACTCACCTGCTTGTCTCTCACTTTTTCTTTTTAAAGTGGAAAAGCCACCTTTCCACCATTTTGTCCTGAATTCCAGTCTGCACACTGCAACCTATCACATATGAAAGCAAGGCTATCATGGATAGAGTGAGTTCTGTCTATTGATAGAGGTCAATGTCCTACAGCGGAGCAGTGGTGGGATTCAAATTTTTTTACTACTGGTTCTGTGGGCGTGGCTTGATGGGTGTGGTATGGTGTGGCCTGGTGGGCGTGGCAGGGGAAGGATAATGCAAGATCTCCATTCCCACCCCACTCCAGGAGGAAGGTTACTGCAAAATCCCATTCCCTCCCACCCTACTAACCTGCTTTCCAGCCCTGTTCTCCTGTGCAGGGCAACAAAAGAAGACCCAGCTGATCAGCTGGGACTCAGGAGGCAGAGAATAGATGGGGTGGGGCCAGTCAGAGGTGGTATTTGCTGGTTCTCCAAACTACTCAAAATTTCCGCTACAGGTTCTCCAGAACTGGTCAGAACCTGCTGAATACCACCTCTGCAGGGGAGGGGAGGGAGGGAGATGAAAGAAGGAAAGAACGGGAACCTTTTTAAGACCACAATCTTTTTTCTTTGGGAACTCATCTTGCTGATTCACCTTAATATAAACATTTTCCATTAATTGAATTCTATTCTGTCCACACAAGGATTAACTCTCAAAACTATTTCAATGTAGTCAGGATAAAAGCAAAGATCTTGAGAGCTGTTTCTCATTTCACGAAACAAGGTATAGTTTTATATTGCTCTAAAACATGAACATATCTGTTACTCAGTTACTCATAGGACATATTGTTAATAATATTTAAGACTAAGCCAAATGTCAATGAATGTTCTCAGCCATCCAGATAGCGTGTCTGGAAGTTGAGTCTTAGCAACTGGACATCTTTTCTTTTTTGGTTTGAAACGTTTTGCTGCTTATCCAAGGAGCTTCTGCAGTCAGAGCAAATTGGTTAGGGGAACCGGTTTAGACTAAGCCAACTGATTTAATTATAGTTGAACTCTGGCAGACCTATGCTTGAAATAAACACATTAAACTCAACTAAACACAACTAATATATGAATAAAAATGCCCGGAATTTAGTGTGAAATCTTCCATCCCCAATTAGTTGTAGTGAAAACTTCATGGATGGCAATAATGTAATTATCTCCTATATGTTATTCAGCTTTCGTGGTCCTTTTCCCCCCCTGAACTTTTGCAAAGTCCCTCTTCTGAAGCACAACCTGTGGGATCAGTAGGATGTACAGGGAAGAGATCTGATACCCGCCTCTTGTCTCCCTGGGGAGGGTCATACCAGAGATAGAAGTGTCTCTCAGGAGCTGGCCACCATTGTAGTCATGTTCTTGCATTCGTCTAATTTTAATGTATCCCGATAGAAATGGTTAAAACCTTCTCATGTTTATATCATGATTATTATCTGAGTCACAGCTGGGGTGCTGCTAATTAAATGTATTTCTTAATTAACAAGATCATAGAGAAAGCATGCCAGCCGGGTTTGGTTTTCAATCACTGTTGACAAAAGCAGCTGATGCCAACTTTGAGCTGGGGGTGGATGGAAAGGAGGGGCTTTCATCATTGGAGATGCTGGGTTATCTCAAAGCCAGTAAGAACCAGTTTGCACCCAACTGGTATAACTAGAAAGATCAAAGCACATGGAAGCAACAGCAGTATGGTTGTTTTACCATGCGTCCAACGTACTTGTGCCAGTATCAGTTCCTATCAGTTTAGTTTACACTGATTGTTTCCATAAAGCGAATTCTATCTAGATACACTCAATCCTTTTATGATGCATGATGAATAGAGGCTCCTATACAGGAGTGGGATGCTACCGGTTCTGACTGGCTCTATGGAACTGGTAACTCTGAAGAGCAGCAGACACAGAACCGGTTCTGTGTCTGCTGCTGTTTGGCCCACCCGCCCGCCTGGGCTGTTAACTGACCTTTATTTCCTGCTTTTTCAACCTCAGCTGCTTTGCGCGGCACAGCTGAGGTTGAAAAAGCAGGAAAAAGTGGCTTTTCAAACGCTACGCACCCACGCGCAGCGCTTTTCAGCTGTCCAGGCGGCACAGCTTAAGGTTTTTACATGTGCACGCAAAACATAAGTCACCGAACCAGTTGAATCCAACCCCTGCTCCTATACTACATTTTTGTGGCTTATGGAGCTCTCTTTTGACCATACCACCAATCTTAGCATAAAACTGCTGAACATTTTCACTGCATTATTTTGCCAATTTATACAGAAAATTGTGTAAAACTATTAAGTCATAAATATGCTCAGAATATTAAGTTAGCTCCCACATCACTCCCTCTCTCTCTCTCTTTCTTTCAGATACACAGAGAGAGAAAGAGAGAGAGAGAGACAGATAGACAGACAGATAGACACACACACACACACACACACACACACACAAGCTGGAGTTACATCAATAGGTAGCATACAAACATAGGCAAATAAATAAATAAAACTATCCCAGTTCTTGGAAATCCTGACTTCGTTTGCCCATTGTAGTTGTCATTTTGTACACTGTGAACATTCATAGTGTACATAGACAGATACATAGAGAAATATGAAAAATTGCCTTTCCAGATATATTCTCCTACAATTTCCCACTGACTTTTCTGTAACCCTTTCATCTTCCTAGATTCCCACAGCATGGTTCAGAATTCCCACCCACCGTCCATAAGAATTGATGCTGTCAATCTTAACTTAAGATTGCTATAAAAGTAATAGATCTAAGAGATAACGGCTTATAAAGAAAATGATATTATTATTATATTGGTAAGAAAAGTATTAATTACAATACAAAAATTAACTAGCACAAGATATATGTACCCAGTCGACACACTGTATGAATGAAAGATGGAATTACTGTAAATATAAAAATATAAAAAATATAAAAGAGAGAGAGAGAGAGAGAGAGAGAGAGAGAGAGAGAGAGAGAGAGAGAGAGAGAGAGAGAGAGTTGATGCTGCTGGGAATGTTAGTCCTAACACTTCTAGAAGGCATATGGGGAAGGAATATATCTGCCCAATTTTGTTGCACGGTTATGATCCACTTAAGAAGATTTAGCTTTTCAGCTGTTATCAGCTAGCATCATAATTTTTTAGGAAAGTATTTATTCTACAGAAAGCTAGTGCTATTTTTCAACTATCTTTTAATATCTCTCCAGGTCTCAAATAAATGGCACAGATTTATTAATTCAAATAATCATAATGTTCAGTTTCAAAATTATCCGTCATGTTAATATCATGAAAATATATAAATAGAGAAAGAATTTAACAAATATTATTCATTAAAATAGAGTAAGAAGAGCAAGAATAAAGCAAGATTTTTTTTGCTATTAAAAATATAGAAAATGTCAGGCAAATAAACAATTTTTCACCTGGCTCCTGAAATTTACTACCATCAATTGATGATCACAGTCTTCTTCTGATGAACCATACATGGCTGAATGACAACTGCCAGCAGCCCAACCAGCAACTGTTAATGGTGAGAGCTGCTGGGATTAGAAGAATACTATGGCTTCAAAATCTAAGGGACTGGTTTGGACAAAACTCAACAGCACTTTTTCGTGCAGCTGCTGATAAAAATAGGATTGCCAATATGATCACCAGTGTCCAATGACAGATATGGCACAAGAAGAAGAAGAAACAAAACCATCCAGTTTTTCCAAATAAGGAGTGAGGAGTTTTCTAACGAGAACTTCTGATGACGATCTTAAGATATACTGGTACTAAAGGTCCATTTGGTCCCAAACCAGATCTGTCAAACATTCTTAAAGCTCCTCTATGTGTTTTGACTTCTTGAAACATGATTTTAACTAATCCAGTGCCAAGCCTAATTTCTAATGGCGGAAATAATGAATCTGGAACGCCGAGCATGATTATAAGGACAACCAGCTACAATTTACCTCAAGCTGCTTTCTTGGTGCTTCAGATCAATAAGCTGATGGAAAGCAGACGTTTGTCATCTATCCCCCTTTTGCTTTCCAAGAATAATTTTCCTGAATCTGATGACCTCAATTATCATTATCCTTAACCAGGCTTATGTGAATTAATTATCATAATCTAAAATGTTCAGAGAGCACCAGTTTGAAAAAGGCTGGTCAAATGGATAAAAGTGAAAATATAGATGTCAATCCCTTTAGTGTTGTAGAGTGGGTTATCAACAAGTGTTATGTTCTTCTTTATAGACAGTCAGAGAGAATAAAAGAGTTGGAAGGGACCTTGGGGTTCTTCTAGTCCAGGGGCTGCCAACCTTTTGGACCTCAGGGACCACCAAACTCATAATTTTAAATCCCACGGACCAGAGACCCTGGGAAAATCCCCAAAAAAGTCTGCAGGAAAATTTCCCACCCCGTTTTCCTACCGATCGATCATTCTTTATTTGGGATCTCAGCATACTGTCTCCAGCTCTGTTCTCAGGGGGAGAGAAAGGGAGAGAAAGGGAGAGAGAGAGAGAGAGAGAGAGAGAGAGAGAGAGAGAGAGAGAGAGAGAGAGAGAGAGAGAGAGAGAGAGAGAGAGAGAGAGAGAGAGAGAGACTTTTGGCTTCATGCAAGGAAAGCAGCAGAAGCAGCAGACGTCTTTCTTTCTCTCCCCCAAATTCCACCAGAAATGAGTCTTTTTGAGACTTGTCATGCCAGCGCAGCCTCTTGGAGCAGGATGCCTTGCTGGGTTCTGAAGACTCATTTCTGGCGGAGTTTGGGGGAGAGAAAGAAAGACTTTTGCTGCTTTCCTTGCATGCAGCCAAAAGCAGAAGGAAGAAGTGGAAAGAAGCAGCCCGGTGGCCAGGCCAGGCGCGTGGGACACATGAGGCAAGTTTCCCCCCCTCTGCCCTTTTCCCCCTCCCCTCACTACCTCCTGTTGTTCGCAATGCAAGTGACGCAAGCCTTGTGTTCTTGCTGGCCATGTGTGTGGTGCAGCCTTGTGTTCCCGCACAGCCTGGATTAATTGCTTTGGGGTGAGTGCTTTCGGGGTGACATTTCTCTGCAGACCACCAAAATTTTCTCGCGAGCCACCAGTGGTCCCCGGCCCACTGGTTGGCGACCACTGTTCTAGTCCAACCTTCTGCTCAAGCAGGAAACTCTATACCATTTCAGACAAATGGTTCTCTTCTCAAGAACCTCCAGTGTTGGAGCACCCACAACTTTTAGCACCGCAGGAAAAACAATGAACAGGAATCCAGAAAAGCCACTGGAAGGGTTGCCAGGTCTTGTTTCTGCATCCTAATAAGGCCGGTGCCAAAGAAAATGATGCACATGCCAGTTGCTGTGCCTGGGGCTGTTTCTGTATGGTCTGCAATATGCAGGCAAAACCTTCTTTCCTTCTCTTGACTTGAAGGAGAGATTTTGTGCAACCTGATATTTTGAGGGACTTTCTCTTCTGTTGACAGCCTCAGGGGGAACTGCTTGTTCTTTCGAGCACAGTGTGGCATTAGCCACTTGTACAGCTTGCTTCTCGTTTGATTGTGATGCTCCCCAGGCAGGGCTAGAATAATTCTGAACGCCCCTGCCTGCAGCCTGCGTACTGCAGCTCTCACAACTACCAGTATTGCTTTCTGTCTGCTTCCCAAACATCACGATGCAGAGTTTTAGAGACCTTTCTTGACAGCCTCCCACCCATTGCAGAAAGACCCCCCTAGATGTAACATAGGAAAGAAGCTGTCTGCCAGTTACCAAACCAGGAGTGTGGGGGAGGCTAAACTACTTGCTTTCTGGAAAGGAACACATTTCAAGCTCCAGGAATTCCTTTAATCACTAAAAAGGATTTTGTAGTGTGGAACAGGAAGATTGGACTGAAACTGTGGAGGGGGCAGCATTTCAGACTTCAGTAGCAATCAATAAATAGTTTATAAACCAGCTATTTTGAAATAGATTAATAATTATTTTAGCTATTGTTTTGCAATGTGTTTTAACTGTTGGTTTTCATAATCACCTAACTAATTCAAGAAAATAGGATATAATTTGGGGAAGAAGTAGTAGACGGAAGACAGCTCTGTCAAAAGTGGAGCTGACAACCAGGGCAGAATGAAAAGCCAGTGAGTGGGCCAGCTCTTTGATAATTCCTCTCCAGGCAAGGAGAGGACTTGAAGTCACCCACAAATGCTTCAGACAGTTGTTCCTCACAAGGTCTCCAGAGGTTTAGAGCTCTGGGAGATGGAATAGCTAACTTGATCAAACTGCAGTTGATACCTTTGAAGAGACGTTGTGTTTATATATTTCCTTTTCTAATCATTTCAGAAATTGCTTGTTCAGTGCTATTTATCATTTAGGAACTTTTGGATCAATATGTTTTACAGCACAGG
This sequence comes from Notechis scutatus, assembly GCF_049901735.1. NCBI lineage: Eukaryota > Metazoa > Chordata > Lepidosauria > Squamata > Elapidae > Notechis > Notechis scutatus. Next base: position 52,443,383 of record NC_142011.1, on the reverse strand, counting down.
ATGGGTTTTCTTCAATCCTTAGAAAAAAATGTTTCAACTACAAATTCAAGGACTTTAAAAAAACTTTTGGAGGAGACAAAGAGCAAAAGTGTTGTGTCCGTCGCAAGGAAGGAGACTCGGAGCCAGTGACTTTAGTTCAGCTCATTTATTGATTCCCGAGATCGGCTCGGGTCCGAAAGAAAAACGGCGGCTTTTATTCTTTCGCCATGACAGTCGCGGCCAATGGCACCGCTTTGAATCTCCCGCGATTAGTTTCCATCAATCGCGGGAGATTCGCGGCGGGCCAATCAGTGCGGCTCGCTCGACCAATCAGCTCGCCGTGCATCTTGACCAATCACTGCGCGGTTCTACAAGAATGGTAATGACCGTACAGAACACCCCTCCCCTCTTGATAGGGTCCTACGTAACGTAGTCCCGTAAGTAGGCGGGGCTACGTACTTGTCTACTTGACCTGCGCAGGTTAGTTGGTGCTTGGCTCCCGGCTGGTTCGGTCGGGTTCTGTGTTGCTCTCTGCCCTGTTGATGGAACCGTCTGGAAGGCTGAGCCGGGCCTTTCGTCGCAGCTCCCTCCCGGTCTACCCGGTCTGGTTGAGCTGCGGTTTCCGCTCCCGCCTGGTCTTTCCGGGCTGGTTGAGCTGGCCTGGCTGCTTCTCCCTGGTGAGGTGTCGAGCTGGCTGCTTGCCGGTGAGTATTCCTGGTTTCTTTCTTGTGGGGTTTGGTCCTTGGGGCCTTCCCTCCCCTCTTGGTTTGTGTTGGGGGGGCTCCCTTCTGTGTTTGCTTCTGTTTGCATGTCGGTTGTGTTTCCCGTGGCTGTTCTTGACCTTAATTGGTCGATGTGTCGTTTCCATGCTCGTCCGTCGGTTGTCTGTAAGCGGTACGAGCGTGGACCTGTCACTTGGGTTATGGTTGCTGGTACCCAGAGTGGGTCTCCGGTGAGGTTTTTCGCGTATACTGCGTCGCCTGTTTTAAATATTCGGTCTTTGCTTGAGGAGTTTGGGGTTTTTTCTGGGTTGTATGTGGGGTGCAGTCTGTCGAGTGGGGACCTTAATTTTCTCCCCATCAGTAGTTCTGCCGGGCTTTTATTGGTTGTTGTATTCGGGGTTATGTGTTGTATGAAAAGCATTTTGTTTATTTTCTCTTGGATTTCCCCGTTTTCTATCTTTTGGATAGTTTTTTTTGTAAATTGAACCATCCGTTCCGCCCTCCCGTTCGCCGCCGGATGTGCCGGCGCTGTCAACATGTGTCGTATCCCCCGCTCCGCTAGGAATTTTTCGAATTCCAGCGAGGTAAATTGGGGCCTGTTGTCGGATACGATGACGTCTGGGAGGCCATGGGTTGCAAATAGTTTGCTGAGTTCCTTGGTGACGGCCTCCGTGGTGGTAGTTCTCATGTTGCTTACCTCCAACCAGTTGGAGTAAGCGTCTACCATGATGAGGAAAGTGTGGCCTTTCGTGGGCCCGGCAAAATCTATGTGAATCCTGGACCATGGTCCCCTAGGGGTTTCCCATTCCAGGATTGGGGCGGCCGGAGGGCTGGGCCTGGTTTCCTGGCATCTGTTGCATGCTGCCACCCAGGCCTCGATTTGTTTGTCCATTCCTGGCCACCAGGCGTAACTTCTGGCCAAGGCCTTTGTCCTAACGATGCCTGGGTGCCCCTCATGCAACAATTCCAATACCTTTCCCTGTAATTTTTCCGGAATAACAACCCGGTCCCCCAAAGTAAACAACCTTTTGTAATGACAGTTCTGTTTGCCAGTTCCGGAATGTCCTGAAGGTTTCGTCGTCGTCCTTTTCGGCCACCCCTTCTCTACCCAATGTAATACCCGCGCCAGACGTTTGTCTTTATTGGTTTCACGGGCAATGTCTGACGCGTTATGGGTAGATCGGGCAGAGTCTCTATGCTAAGGGTGGCCGTCGTGGGTGCTGGGTCGGTGTCCAAGTCCGGTAGCGGCGTGCGGCTCAGGGCGTCTGCGTGGGTGATTATCTTACCGGGTCAGTGTGTGAGCCGGTAGCTGTAGGCGGCAAGGAATTCGGACCACCTTGTCATTCTTGGGGATAGAATGTTCGGGGTGGCCCTGTTCCCTGCCAGGATTCCCAGCAGCGGCTTGTGGTCGGTGACGATGGTGAAGGTCCGGCCGTAGATGTACTCGTGGAACCTTTTGACGGCGGCAACGATAGCCAGGGCCTCTTTGTCCAGCTGACTAGTTTCTTTCCGGTTTGGTGAGGGTCCTTGAGAAGAAGGCGATGGGTGCTTCTTTTCCATCGGGGAGAGTGTGGCTGAGGACGGCGCCGATGCCAAAGGGTGATGCGTTGCATGTGACAGCTAGTGGTAGGGTCTCGTTGTATTGGATGAGGACGACATCCAAGGTGAGCAGGTCCTTGGTTTTGTTGAAAGCGGCTTCCTCGCGTTTCCCCCAAGTCCACGGGGCCGCCTTGTCCAGGAGCCTATGCAAAGGCTCCGCCGCAGTCGCCTTCTGGGGCAGGAAAACATTGTAAAAATTAAGCAGTCCTAGAAATGCCTGTAGTTCTGTTTTATTCTTCGGCCTGGGGGCTTCCTTGATTGCTCTGATTTTTTTCTTGGTTGGGTGAATTCCATGCCGATCTAAAAGGTACCCCAGGAACTCGACCCTCTCGGTGTGTAATTGGCATTTTTCTTTTTTAACCTTCAGCCCCGCATTTTTTAATTTTGTTAGGACCTCCCTCAGGTGACCCTCCAGTTCTTTTTGGTTGGGTGCCGACACCAGTACGTCGTCGAAGTAGGGTACCACCCCCTTGATTCCTTGCAGGAGTCTCTCCATGAGGCTCTGGAATATTCCTGGGGCTGACTCCAAACTGGAGTCTCTTACAGCGGAAAGCCCCCTGGTGGGTTACTATGGTTTGCGCCTCGGTGGTTTCTGCGTCGACCGGCAGCTGCTGATAGGCTTGCACCAGGTCGAGCTTCGCAAAGACCTAGCCTCCCCCCAGTGAGTGTAGGAGGTGTTGCACTACTGGGACGGGGTAGGCGCTCTGTTGCAATGCGCAATTGAGGGTGGCCTTATAGTCCCCGCAGATTCTCACCGACCCATCGGGCTTGACTGGGGTGACTATGGGGGTCTCCCATCGGGCATGGTCGATTGGCTCGAGGACCCCTTGTCTGATGAGCTTGTCTATTTGCTCATCGATTTTTGGCCAGAGTGCGAATGGTACCCGCCCTGGTTTCAGGCATATTGGGGGAACGCTGGGGTCTAGGCTGAACGAAATAGGGGGCCCTCGGTACTTGCCTAGGGTGCCGTCAAACACTTCCTGGAAGTCCCTTGCGAGTTGTTCCTCCCAGTCGGCCTCCCCGATATGGTCGATGCCCGTTACTTCGATTCCGAGCGGCGCGAACCACTGCAGTCCCAAAAGGCTGGGGCGGTCTCGGTCCACGATCGTCAGGGGGAGCCTTGCTGTGCGCCCTTTGAAAGTTACCTAGAACTGGCCTGTTCCAACTACCGGTATGCGATTCCCCTGGTAGTCCTTGAGGATTAGGCTCTGGCTTTCCAGTCCTCTCCTGTGGATTGTGGGCACCAGGCGCTTGATTTCCCGCCATGCAACCATGGAGAGGTAGGACCCGGAGTCCACCTCCATCTTGCATGGCTCGCCCTCGATGCCCACTTCCACATATACTTTCTGGGCGTCTGCGCTGGATGAGTGGCCGATGACGACCGTCTGGTGGGTTTCCTCTCTCCGCCAGTTCCCGCCGTCTTGTCGGCCCCGTCTGTCTCGGCTCCATCGGTTTTCGGCTTGGCGGTCTCTGGGCCTGGGGGTGCCGTCTCGTCTCCGGTCACTGCCGTCTCGCCGCCAGGGGCTGTAGTTCTTCTTGAGTCGGCAGACTCGGCGATGTGGCCTCTTTTATCGCAGTGCCGGCATATTGCATCGAAAAATCGGCACTCCGATCGAGGGTGGTCGCCTCCACACCCGGCGCACGGTTGCCCTGACTTACGACTCCGTCGATCACGCCGGTCTCAATCTGCCTGCACGTCCTCTTCCTCGTCCGTGGTGTCGGAGGTGGAGTCGAGGTCGCCATGGTGTGTGGTGGTCTCTCGGTGGCTTGCTTTGGTGCGCTTCTCGGTTGCCGTGCCTGCCTCGGTGGTCGCGTTGCGGTCCCCGGCGTCGGGCCTCCGCATTCGAGCCGCCGATTTCCGGGTTGCCTCAGCTGCAGTGCCGTCTGCAAGGACGTCGGCGAGGGCGATGTCGCCTTTTGCCATCAGCTGGCTATGGAGGACTGGATCTCTGAGCCCCAGGACGACGCGGTCTCGGAGTGCCTCGTCCATATCCGTAAACCCACACATGCCCCCGAGATTTTGCAGGTCAGCGATGAAGTCGCCGATGCTCTCGCCCGCTCGCTGGTCTTGCCGATAGAAGTCGTGCCGCCTGATGAGGGTGGGCACGTCGGGGGCATAGTGGTTTCGGAACAACGGCTCGAGATCGGCCCAGTCCATCGTTTTTACATCCTCGGGTTTTGCGAGGGCTTTTGCCATCTTAAACACTGCGGGCCCGCAGTGTGTGAGGAAGACAGCTCTTTTCTTTTGCCCATTTGCATCCTTTAGATTGCTACTTTTGAGGAACATCAGGAATCGGTCGGTGTACGATTCCCAATCCTCAGTAGCCGGGTTAAAGGGCGGTACGATGCTGGCCATCTCGTCGGTCTTGTTTCCTCAGGACACGTGCTCGATGTGGATCAGGGTTGGCATCCCATCCTCGTCGCCAGTGTTGTGTCCGTCGCAAGGAAGGAGACTCGGAGCCAGTGACTTTAGTTCAGCTCATTTATTGATTCCTGAGATCGGCTCGGGTCCGAAAGAAAAACGGCGGCTTTTATTCTTTGGCCGCGGCAGTCACGGCCAATGGCACCGCTTTGAATCTCCCGCGATTAGTTTCCACCAATCGCAGGAGATTCGCGGCGGGCCAATCAGTGCGGCTCGCTCGACCAATCAGCTCGCCGTGCATCTTGACCAATCACTGCGCGGTTCTACAAGAATGGTAATGACCGTACAGAACAAAAAGGATATTTAAAACTTTGTTTTCAGAAAGGTATAAGCAAATTAAAAAATCCAACTAAATCTGACACATGATTTTGATAAAATTACTATAAAAAGGGATATAACTTAAAGATAAATCTTTCATTCCGTGAAGCATACACAGAACTATATTCCATGCTACTTCTATTTCTAAACTATGACTAAATGCTAAAAGACTCTGTACTGCTGACAAGGAGCATCAAGACTCTTCAATTTAGATGTAAGAATTTTTCTGCCCACATCAAAAGCCTAAGCAGTTCAAAGTCTTGTTTCTAGAAAAACTCGGTCAACCACTGTGAGAAATGATATGCTGAATTTCTCTGATTTTTGATGAGTAAGCCTAAGTTGACTGCCATAAATATCAAGTCCAGGGATTAAGCCTTCTCTATAATAGCCCTCTCCCACCAAAAAATCTGGAATATGTTGTCTTCAGAAGTTCTGTTGGTTCCTACCGTCCTTACATTCCAGAAAGTCTTGAAGACTACCTTATTTCAATGGCCCTTTTGTAATTAAGTTTGAATGAGGGATGGACGAGTGTGCATGTGTGTGTGTGAGAGAGAGAGGGGGGGTGAGAAAGTGAGGAAGGAGAAAGATGGACATTAGCTTCTTACTCTTTCTATTCCAGTAAATTGATTCTGGTGATAGTGTAGCAGTTCTTATTAATAGTCACAAATAGTTTTTTTAGACCAGGAATCTGTCTTATGCTCTTTTCAAGCTATTTCTATTGTTGGCATCTTCAAATGACAAATTGCAATTCCCATCATTCTGCAGACTAGCCCAGGCTGGAAAAATGATTTCTATGCATTTTAACACCGCATTGTTTAATACATGCGCTCCCTATACTATCTCCACTCCCCCCCCCCTAAATAAAGTAGCCCAAGCAATTGCTGTTCTTAATCAGGGGGAAATAATTCTACCCTTCCACTACTAGTCAGTGTATTGTTGTTGCTATTTGTTTTCTTTTTAGTGTCTCCAGTTGGTTTGGGGATGCAAGTGGTCAAGGAGGCAAACCTGAGGCCATCCAAACAGTCCACACAAGGACATCCACTCCACACTAGAAGCAAAAGGTAGATTCTGAGTTGTTTCCCCCTGTCTTAAGCATTTTACCAGCCATTGTAGCTTCACTTCCCCAATAAAAGTCTGCGGGGGTGTCTGGTTTTCTTGGCTGACTAAGAGCAGCATCAATGGGGATGATTTCTTTCCTACATGTGTAATGTTTTCCCTGCAGTAATTGCTCATTCTTCCCACCCCATCACCTCCTCCTCCTCCCATTTTCTCCTCCCACTCTGTCCCCCTTCCCACCGGCGAACGAGAAGGCGGACTAGATTTCTCTTCAGTCTTGACAGCCGAATCGTGCGCCACCTGAAAAGCGGCAGGAATGAATCACATTTGAGCCTCTGTAGTGACTCACACATTTCAGGCATTCAGAGTACAGGGAGAACCACAGGTGAACCCAGTGAAAGCACAAATGAACACACTCCCATTCTCTCACACGGGTTCATTGTAATGCTGCTGGAAATCCTACAGGCGTTCTCCCCACCCCGCCCCCCATACACAATGGCTTCTTGCCTCTAACATGGAAACTAGGAGGTCAAATTCTCTGTTTACACTGAAGATCCTTTATCCTACTTTGGCAAAAATGTGTAAAAGCAGTTGGAGGCCTCTCTGGGAGCAGCAGCAGGCACAACAATGTTTCCAGTATCAGTTGCACTGCCAGGACTGTACTGGTATGTCACACAATCATGGACATATGTATATATACAGCAAGCCGGCACTTGCCAGAGTGAGAAGTGATGTGGGAAAAAGGAAGAAAGGAGAGGAGGAAAAATGTCTGTGTGGTTTGATATTATGGGACAGTTGTCGGGAAACCACATGGAGTGACATGCAAGCTCAAAGAGTATCTCTGGGCCTAGGAGGTATTTAAAAGAAATAAAAATTGGCAGAGTTTTCATCTTCTTTTGCTTGCAAGTATGTCTGGCTATCCAGAAAGTAAACAAAGGTAATCTGGAATGATAGTCAGCATCAAGCAGAGGAATAATAACATTTATGTTTTCATCCACTACTTTTCTATCTTGCATTCTATCCTTGTGTTCAGAGTTGCTAAAACACTTAAAATAGAACACAGGAACATAGAACATTCTTTTAAAAAACATAAAAACACATAAAAAACATAAAAACATTTTTTAAAAACATAAAAACATTTTTTTAAAAAACACAAAGATAAATAAAAGAAATAAAATCTGGAATGTCTCTTGGGAGAATCCTCACTGGTTTGCTTTCTAGTAAGTGTTTTTTTGTGACACAAAATGACACCAGTCATTTCGTGAAAATCCTTACAACATGCTCATCATCTCAAAACATTTTTAGACAGGTAGCTAGGCTAATTTCTGTTGCAGACAAAACACCAACAATTCCCATGGCACCTTGGAGACAGAATGGAAGGACAATTTTGATATTAGTGCCTGCCAGGAATTATGACCTTGGTTGTTGCTACCTGAAAACAATTTTGATGCTAAGCTTACCAGTGCATATGGAAGTCGATCTAAAACCCTCTCTCTCTTTTTAAATTTGGTAGTGGGTGCTATAGCTAACCAATGTTGCAAATGTTAACATCTGCTGAAGTAATGGATCTGAAATAGGGAAATTCCAGGAAGCCTAATAGAATTAATTTCTGTTTAAATGTGCACAGGCTTGAATGGATAAATCTACCATCTCTCTCACCGGTACTAAAATACCTGTTTGATTTATTGAGGTTCTTGTGACTTTGTATAGTCACAAAGAGCCTGATTTATAAATCACAAAAAACTTTGGTTTGAATTTCATTTCTCCCAGGAATTTACTAGGTAGCATTTATACAATCAGAGCCTTGGATGAGGACTCATATTTGAACTGAGTTCTAAAATGTTACTAACCCTGTTTGTCCAATATACTGTATTCCTATGTGAACAGTGAACAGCAGAGCCGCCTTTCTAAGTCATTTTGCAGTGCTCAGTTCTATATGGGAGCCTACTGCTTAAACAGGCTACTGCTTTTCTGAAAAGAGAAATGAACACCACATCCTTAAGATTAGCTGCTGTATCACAGAAGTGGAATATGGGGGTCATAACGGGGATTAACCAACGAAGCTGAATAGCAAGAGTTTTAAGATTCATAAAATAAAGTATTTATTCTTGGGGAATTTGCAGCTTCTATATATAATTCATTTCCAATTTCTACGGCTTGATAAAGGAATTGGATGCATCAATGTAGAATGTTAACAGTGATACCAGTATGTTACGATGGGTATATATTAGATTCCCACGACAATGGAATCTAGCCATTATAGCACCTGTCTATTTTTTAAAAAGGCAAAAGGAGTATTCCTTCTAACTATTGGCCTATTAGGATTGCTTTCAGATCTCTCTAACTTTTGAAAGCTTGGACAGTTTATTTCCAGCTCTGCTCTGTTTATTTGAAGATAAATTAAAGCTGGTGTTTTTCTCTAAACTGTGGGCCATCTTTTCCCCCATTGATAGGAAGTCTTGGCTCATCCCATCTACCAGTTCCTGAGTTGTTTTACTCTTTCCTACCCTTTCCAAGAGATCTAATATCCTATTTCTGGGGCCAACAAAATGTATTGTTTAGAATTTGTTTCTCCTTCTGCCCCATGCTGGTTATCATACTGTAGTATCATAAAATCATATCTATATGCTTAGTGATATTAGTAAAAAGTCTATTTGCAAAAGTGCTGGCATGCCATCATTTTCTCTTTAGAATTCACAGCATCCTAAAGCATTTAGAATTCATTTATTAAAACATAATAAGGCACTTATGAAGACTTTAGAGGATTTTGGTGCTTTTAATTACATTTTTTTTACAGTTCATCTTCCCGTACATAGTCCCTCCCCTTAAACACTATGCAGCATTTTTTTTAAAGACAATCAATGCATTCTGGTGAGAGAGAAGTCCCCTAATGATGGGCTCCAGCATAAATCTGAAAGCTGAGAAGACTAAACCTCTTCTCCTAGTGACCAACCCAGATTGGATCCTGAAGCAATCATAGCAATGCACACAACACCATGTACTGAAAAACGCAAGGGGTGGCATTGGCTATTTATTTTAGTTCCTTTTCGTACGAAATGGAAATGAAGGATTTTGGTTATTCTAGAATTGGTGGTAGCTTATTAGTAGTCCAGTGACTGGATCTTCTTCCTATAGTCCTATTGCTCATTTGGGGATTGAGCTGGGAAATGCCACATGATGTTAGTTGTAAGTTTGAAGTTAGCAGAAGTGACGATCACAAATTAGTTTTAATGTGAAGATGCTTCGTGAGAAAATGGAAGGGTACTAATGCTGATGATACCTCTTGGTATTAGTTGCTGGGGAACTTGGGCTCAAGAATGCTAGTGCGTTCAAGTTCTGCTGATGAGTTTTCTGCCAGCATGGCGTTGGCCACAATGGGCATATGCTAGGATAAATGAACCTTTTGTCTGATCCAAGGGGCTGTCTCTGTGTTTTTAACCTACTGTTTTCTAACCCCAGTGCTACTATCTTCAATATGAAATATAATAGTAAAGGCTTTGTTTCAGATATACAGATTACAACAGGACAGGGGAACCTGTAGCTCTCTCTACACACTGATTTTGGAGGCTCCCAAAAGATAGCTAACTCAGGGATGTTGAGGAGAGGCAAGTATTTGTGGTCCCGGGTTGCAAATATAATAAGTGTGTGAAATATAAAAATGCCATATAAGCAGTTGTTTTTATTCGGATTGTTTGAAACACTTAACCACCTGCTCAGAGTACAGTAAAGTTTCACTTCCCTTCTCCTTCTTATTTTTTATATCTTTAAGTTGCAGGCAGGAACATTGCTAGTTTTTGTGGAGTTAAACTATCAACTCTTCTTTGTTATAAAGTTTCCATGGACCTACAGCATAATGTAGGAACCAAAAAAACACCCAGTTCTCTATGGTTATTGCAGCATTGGATGTTTGCCTTCCATACTTAGATGTAAAGGGCAAGAAACAGAGGAATGGCCAGTCAGAATTTAAGATGAGCACCAGCCTGGCCTCTTTCTAATTCTTTGCAAGTTGGCTTGAGAAGCAGACAGGAGCATCATGGGAGGCAAACAGCTTAGCCCTAAGTGGAAGTTCAGTAATTAGAAGACACAATCTGAGAAGAAGACCATGAGCCACGACTTTCCTAGGGCTGTAGAATAGACAGGACTAACTCTAGGCATTTGGCATCTTAGGCAAAATCAACTTCTGGCACTCACATATACACACCCATAGTTTGGTTCAGCTTCCGATTTTGTTAGGAAGGCGCCCTCTTGTCTTAGGGTTTTGAGCTTTGCATTCACAATGTTCATCCCCAGTATCGTGTAGATTGAAAGTCATTTGTAGTTTAAAATTTGAACACAGAGTATAACTTACTGCCTTGGCAGTTTAGTTTACCATTATTTACATATTAACAGAATATTTCCATTTACACACAGATACACAGAGAGAGAGAGAGAGAGAGAGAGAGAACATCTGTCACAAGAAGTGGGGACAACCAATTCTCCAAAGCAGGGGTCTCCAACCTTGGCAACTTTAAGACTTGTGGACTACAACTCCCAGAGTTCCTCAGCCAGCAAAGCTGGCTGAGGAACTCTGGGAGTTGTAGTCCACAAGTCTTAAAGTTGCCAAGGTTGGAGACCCCTGCTCCAAAGCACCTGAAGGCAAGACAAAAAGTTGGAAGCTCATGAAAGAGAGATCCAACCAAGAACCAAAAAGAAACTTCCTGACAGTCAGAACTATTAATCAGGGTTGCACAATACTAGAGGTTTTTAAGAAGAGATTTAACAGCACTTGTCCAGAATGGTATAGGGTCTCCAGGGGGTTGGACTAGAGAAGACCTCCAAGGTCCCTTCAGACCCAAGGTCCCTTCCAACTCTGTTATTCTGTTAAGTCTTCTCCTAGCCCATAAATTGATGGAGAAAAGAAATAAGTAGGAGCAATCTCTGGTGCAAGATTGTCAAGTAGCAGCAAGGACAATCTGATATTGTGGATACCTCTAGGGTTCCTTTCCACTTTTTCCTGCTAAAATGTCTGCTGATAAAGATAAAAGCAATCCAGTCTCATCTCAAAGGTATCCTTGTAAGGCAAAAGACTAAGGAAAGCCTTTTCTGCTAAGGATTTCTAAAGCTACCTTCCCTTCTCAGAGAGCCTGCCAGAATTAGAAAGCACGACCAATAGACATTACAGACAATAGATATTACAGATCCTCCATAGACAGACATAGATGGACAGACAGACAGACAGACAGACTCTGTGTGTGTGTGTGTGTGTGAGAGAGAGAGAGAGAGAGAGAGAGAGACCTAGACATAGACATGTGCACACATACTGTAATAACATATAGTTCAAGAGTCCCCACTTCTAATATGCTAAATTCACATGTTTATATACAGTAAGTGCAGAATATAAATGGAATAAAGTAATATAATTATCTATTTCAAGATAGGCAACCTGTAGTTCCAAGGACTCTTGGAGTTTCCAGGGCCTCTGTTGCAGTCCCCAGAGTTCATTTTGATTACTATAACTGAAAACATGTGCTACAGGTTCTCATCATGTTGAGATCAGAAACCAATAAAAATGGTAGTGAAAGCCCTTTAAAAAAAATAACATTGTTTTAAAATGAAAATTTTAAAATTTAAAATTTAAGGTTTTGTATAAAAGCCAAAGAGGAAAAAAAACAAATCCAGTTCCTGCTTATGTATATTACGTGGCTTGCTCACTACAGATGTAAGTCTTGGACTCTCAAGAAGTCTCGTCTCCTCTCCTCTCCTCTCAGAGGGAGGAGGTGATCATCCACATATGCATAATGAGCATATTATAACCAAAAAGTAGCCAAGATTCAGTTTGAGATTCAAAGAAAACAAATGCCTTCTGAAGCAATTCAATATTCGACTATTGTTTGCAGTTTGGGAAGCATCAAAAGTTGCTGCATTAACAATAGGATGAAAGCAGATACTCATAAAGATGATAATACCCTTCAAAGTTTCAGGCAGGTCACTTTACCGGTTTCACTAAATTAAGTTTTTAAAATATTTCCCCTCCACTTGTTAAGGTCAAAGCAGCAAAAATGAGGAAAGGATTACGTAGTCTTTATATTCTCCAGGAAAGTACCTGCAGAGTTCTGCTAAATCAGTGTGGAAAATACCCTACATGACATGCTTGGTGCTACTTGTGGAATATTTTTTAAAAACACACACTCAGTGAACACATTTTATTAAATTATCAACCTTCAAATAGAGATGTCTAAACCAATTAAAGACCCAATTTGGTGCAATAGTTAAGGCAGCAGGCTAGAAACAGGGAGACTCTTTGTTCTCACCCCACCTTAAGCACAAAGCCAGCTGGGTGACTTTGGGCCAGTCCTAGGAAGGAGGCAATGGCAAACCACTTCAGGAAGGAAGGAAGGAAGGAAGGAAGGAAGGAAGGAAGGAAGGAAGGAAGGAAGGAAGGAAGGAAGGAAGGAAGGAGAGAGAGAGAGAGAGAAAGAAAGAAAGAAAGAAAGAAAGAAAGAAAGAAAGAAAGAAAGAAAGAAAGAAAGAAAGAAAGAAAGAAAGAAAGAAAGAAAGAAAGAAAGAAAGAAAGAAAGAAAGAAAGAAAGAAAGAAAGAAAGAAAACAGGGACTTTTCCAGTCTCTGAGAATTGGACATGATTGAACAGGGGGGAAAATAGAAGATAATAGTAAGAGCCACTAATAGCAGAACAGCACACCCCCAAGCATGATGTAAAAGAAAGTTTGGGGAAGTGGTTAAATTCATTCATATCAACACCAGACAGCCAGACACAATGCTCAAATTCTCCTCTTTGCCCGCTCTTCCGCCAGACCTGTTTGGAGAATATATGTAAGAAAGGTTCAGAAAATATCCACTCAATTTTAAAATTGCCTTTGAATCTCTTTGTAACAATTTGAAGGGATCTTCAAACTCAAAGGTGGATGAATCAGTCATGTATCTTTGAATCAAATCACTCACTTGAAGTTTTAACCCTTCTAGAGCAAAGATACAGCTGGAATCTTTTTAATTGGAAGCCTAAATAGACTTGAGCTGTGGAAATGTGTCTTGGAAGAAGAAATGAAACTTGTTGAAGCATAAAATTAAAACATTTTTTTCAACAGTAATTGGATTTTTCCCCTCCCTTTGTTTGCATTTCTTGTTGCATTCCCTTCCTGTTTGGGTTTCAATCTGCATGTACACACAGATAATCTCCAAACATAAATAGTCAGCAGAAAAATGGAATCACATTTTCCACTGCATACCGAGGTATGAAAAGTTGCAAAAATACTAAGCAGATCATCACATTTCTAATCAGAAGATGGTAGCATGAAAATGGTGAATAGGCATGAATATATATATTCATAGCATGATAATTTTTGGATTCTTGTTGAACAAAATGTATTTCCAAAACTTTATTGTTGTCTTACTGCCTTTATTAGATCCAGGTGTGCACCTGATGTACATTAGGCCCAGATAGGCTTTACTGTTCTAACTCTCTGTTCCAGATCTGTCTTTATTGCAAACAATTAACAATGGCCACATCAGAAGTTCAACTCCTCTACAAATACCCACAATACCTGTTTTCATAATTTGTATGTTTGTATTAAAATACTATCAAATTTCTCAACTGAAAAGTATACCACTGCTTGGAATTGCTGAATAGTCTAATTCTCAAAATCTGAATAACTGGCAAATAAAATGCTATTTGGTTAAAAAAAACAATAGGATATACTATACGATGTCATGGGAAAACTATTTCCTGTTTGGTAAATGTGATCTTGAAGTTAATAATTCCAAACTTTTTCATTGCATGCGGCACACAGATATGTACAGTTTTATAAAGTGGAAATAAAGTTATAATCTGCACATCTTTCTTGGTTAATACCATGGTATGCTTTCCTAAAGTGGTAGGATGTTCCAAGAACAATTTTTTCAAGATCAAGTTTATAGTATTAGAAATAAAGAGGATATGCTTTTGCATATGTAATAAAAACAATTAAAAATATATGTATAAATTTGCATCAAAATACAAATTTATTTTTGTTCAAAGGCCTTGAACATAAAAATTCTGTATTAATCTCAAAACAATTCAGAACTTCCAACAAGGTTAACTTACATTTGAAAACAGAACCGATTTTGTCACAGTTATATTATGCTACGAAGAGCTATTGTCTTGCACCTTTGAAGCCCTCTGCTCTGGAAATCCTGGAACCATTTGTAGGAATTCTTGTTTCAGCCCACCTCCCTGGGCCCTAGGAGGGCTTTCAAAGGGAAATACGATATTTCTAGAAATATTAATCCCTTGTTTATGTAACATAAGCCAAATATATTCTTCTTCCTCCTGGGCATCTGCAGAGGGATATGTCTGAGATGCGCACTATGACATGCCTATGCAAATCCCACTCTTTTTGTACTTGTACAAGACACCACACACAAGAACATAAAGAGATGGTGTTTCCCTAGTGATAACACCATGTGTTTTCATTTTGACAACCTCCAATTGTCCAGGCAGCCATGATATTCTTTTGTCAGATGCTAAGAAGCCCATAGTCAAAGGTCTTTTGCTCATGCAACATTCTTCCTTCTATTTAGTCCTTGCTTTTTAATGAAAGGAGATTTCCAACACCATTTTAAGATACGCTGTTAGCCCAGAGGCAATTCTGTTCAACAGCCCCTAAGTAACTTGTTTCTAGCATTGACACAGGCTAAAAATGTAGCCAGTTAAAGAAACCTTAGGCATTCTGTCTGAATGGCGATTACCGTCCGTCCCGTCCCCCCCTGATTATGGATTCTCGAGCTTTTTTATTCTGCCCACCTGTGCCAAGAAAGCACGTGCCAATTTGTTTTCCTGTCTGTGGATGGATCTCTAAGGAGATATGGTTTCCATTTGGCTAAGCACACAATATATAGCAGTCAAAGAATCATACAGTTGGAAGGGAGCACAGTGTAGGAGTTGCTTGTTCACCATAAGCATTTCATCAGACCAACCAGGGTGGGGGAGAACCTGTCACACCATTGGGTGACCTTTCTTGCCTTCTCTTGGTCCGTTGTTTTACTGGTTCTCTGCTGAAACAATATTTCACCAATTCACTGGTGGAGGGGAAAGGCACTTTTATTGTAGGAAGGAATCTTCCGAAGGAGGACAGATAAGTAGGAATTCTAAGATGAAATGGCTGTGAAGAGCAGCTATTAGGAACTGAGGGAGGGAAGGTATTCTTGCCATAATGAACAAAATAGGTTCGCAAGGAAATGAATTAAAACAGGCAGAACATACAGAAGCGTGGCTTGTAATAGCTGAAGTCAGAAAGCCTTTATACCGGCCTAGGCACAAGTTGAGGGTGACACTGTACTCTTGCCCTCAAAAAATGGTCAGTGAGCTATTCTCACACTGAACAAGCAGGCTTAGTGTTAGTGATCTCATCGCTATGGCAACCATCACAAACAGGTGGAAAAATATTGGAACTGAACTTCACTTTGTTCCATTTTAACTAAAAATTACATGGGCATTACTAATGCTTGAACTAAATGACCCTCCTAATAAAGATATTGCAAACCATAAAGTTATTTTTGTTTATGAATGAAATGAGGAAGTTTGATTCGTATAAACTTCAAGACAGAGTTCAGTGTATATCTAAATATACTGTCACTACCAATTCAGAGGATGAACAAATAATGTTTGCTCCTTCCTCCACTTTGCTGAAAATACTGCTAGAATTTCTGCCTTCTTTTGGAACCGCAAGACCCTTGGCAGTTGAGTGTGTGCATATATATATATATATAGCAGCAATTTACTCTCAAGTTAGGGAACCACTGTTATGTCTAAGGCAGGCAAGAATAGGATAGAAATCCAAAGACTGCCTTGATATCTATGGGAAAACCGTTTCCCAGTGACTTCTGTCCATTCTAGGAAGATCTAGCAGGATGGGTTCTCTCTGCCACCCTTTTTCAGAAGTCATAGAATGTGCCTTATTTTATTTATTTATTTGTCAAGCATATAGTAGATAACAGATATAATTAGAACATGATTATGATTACATGAAATGGGTACAAATAAAAAAGGACATTAGGACAGGGACGGTAGGTACGCTTGTGCGCTTATGCACACCCCTTACAGACCATTCTTAGGAATGGGGTGAGGTCAACAGTAGATAATGTAAGGTTAAAGTTTGGGGGGTTTGGGGAAAAAACCACAGAGTCAGGTAGTGCAAAACCACAGAGTGCATTCCAGGCATTGACAACTCTGTTGCTGAAGTCATATTTTCTGCAATCGAGTTTGGAGCGGTTTACCTTAAGTTTGTAAACCTTATTTCTAAGTTTTTAAACTTTACTTACTTGAGAAGTAAAACTTCTCAAAGATAACTCCTGTCTTTGGAATAGGAAATCCCCTGAAATAAGATTACTTTCCACCCTGGTGAGTTTTTAGAAAGATCATGCTGGCTGTGATTATGATAAGTGAATCTATCCTGTTTAGGCTTTCCCCCCACTATTTTGTTGAGAGCATTCCTCAAACACTGGGGTTACCATATTTGTAACTTAATTATAGTTTAAATTTTCTTCCTGGAATTTGGAGTGGTGGTACAAGGCTTCTGAGATTATAGCAGCATATAATTCCTGTTCAGTAAATAAATAGATAAATAAGTAAGCAAATTGTTGAGAGGTCAATCCATCCATATCTGTATTTTGGGGTAGAGAAATCTTTGGTCATCCAAGTTGGGACTCATATGCATACAGCTCATTAAGATAGCTTTTTTTTTTTTTGCTCAAGGTTGATATTACTTTTCACTTCCTTTCACTGGGTGGAGATGGCAATCCAACAGGTTTATTTTATATTAGAGGTCAAATAACAACATAAACAACATTGACCCATTTCCCATAGCTATCGCATGCAGTCTGTTCTCACTTTGTCTATGTTTTTTTGGTCCTGTTTTTTTCCTGAACAAAAGGGAGCAAAGGTAGATTACAACTAGGAATAAAACTATAACTTTGCAAAACAAATTCCATAAAACACTATTGCATCAGCATAATACAAATCTTTTATCTGCAATGCTTTATAAACCACCATTCTTGGGAAGCTTCCAAGTGCTTGAAGTAGGTATGCCTTATGCTAAGGAAGTTCCACAAATCTCATGCTTTCACCGTGTACCTGCGACTTTGTTTTCCTGTAAAATATGCTTGTGTGTGATATTCTGTTGGCTTTCTGTACTATCTGTACACCCACAAGCTGAGCAACTGTTGACAACAAGCAGCTTATATGGATAAAGGGTTAAGAGAAGATAATAAAAGCAATAAGGAAACTGGATGCCAGTCTAAAGTGGTGGGTGCTTTTCCCATGAAATGCTCCAGTGATAGTTATGCATGATATATCTTATAGTTTGTCATCTCCTGGTGGAAGGCTGAGGCTTAGGCCATTGTCAGATTATGGAGATCACACCCAGTTATGACTGTTTGTGTCTTGGGTAAGACAGAAAGTGGAGGAAGCAAGAAGATCAGTTTCTGCCCTCTCTAGCATGCACTTACATCTCACAACTGGGGAAAGGATATTTTATGAATTATGCTAAAGGTTATAGAATGAGATTAGCAAAATGGTGATCCAAGGGACCCGTCTCCTTATGCCTAACGCATTAGTAAAATATTGCTGGGGCATCTGAATTGCTTTGAGGGCAGAAATGATATGACATATGCATACATACAGATACTGATGTGGGGAGAAAGCAATCACAAAAAGCTTCCTCACACACACACACAAAAAGAGTAGCACAGCAGAATGTCTTGACATTGAAATGATTGCCAGAAAGAAGTGAGTTCTAGAAGAAGAAAAAATGGACTTTATCTAGTAAAAGAGAAAACAGCCCTAAGACACAAATATTTTGGAGTGATTTCCCCCTGATTATAGCACCATGTGACTAACTGAAGCCAATGTCAACGTTGAGTAAAAAGCAATCCTATGAAATGGGATTTCTAACAATTGTACCAAGAAACACCGGAAATCTTACTGAAACTGTAATTCCGCCTCCAGATATCTGACAGCTAAGTCCCACAGCAACCAGTAAACTAAGTGGACATGAATACATCTCTCTCAAGTGAAGAGACAAGATAGGCCTGTCTATATTGTTTTCTTGGTAACAGCACAAAAGGGCTCTGCTGTTGCTTCCTTTTGGGAATTATTTTTCTCCCAACTTCCAATCTAGTCTGTAACGTTGGGATTTCCGGGTGTTTCCAGGCAGGAACAGTCTTGCTCTGTGTGCCCATTCCTAACTTCTGGAATGTCTTCGGATTCTTATTTATTTTATTTATTTATTTGATTTGCCAATTGTTTACAAGATAATAAGTATAAATGTATACATAGTTGTGAATACATGAAATGGGTACATATAAGAAAAATAAAAGAAGAATAAGAGAAACAATAGGACAGGGACGGTAGGCACGTTGGTGCGCTTATGGACGCCCCCTACAGACCTCTTAGGAAAGGGGTGAGGTCAATAGTAGACAGTCTAAGGTTAAAGTTTTTGGGGTTTGGGAAGAAACTACAGAGTCGGGTAGGGTATTCCAGACATTGACCACTCTATTGCTGAAGTCGTATTTCCTGCAATCAAGTTTGGTGCGGTTTACTTTGAGTTTGTATCTATTGTGTGCTCTTGTGTTGTTATGGTTGAAGCTGAAGTATTCACTGACAGGTAGGACATTGCAATGTATGATTTTATATACCATGCTTAAGTCAGACCGAAGACGGGCGTAATTCAAGGTTTTCAAGTTCTAGAATTTCAAGTCTGGTGGCATAAGGTATTCTACAACGAGTAGAGGAGTGGAGAACTCTTCTTGTGAAATATTTCTGGACTTTCTCAATTGTGCTAATATCAGATACGTAGTGTGGGTTCCAGACTGATGAACTGTATTCGAGTATTGGTCTAGCAAATGTTTTGTATGCTCTGGTTAGTAGTGTGATATTACCAGAGAAAAAGCTACGTAGATTAGGTTAACAACTCTTAATGCCTTTTGGCTATGTAGTTGCAGTGGGCTCTAGCACTTAGATCATTAGAGGTGAGTATTCCAAGGTCCTTTACAGAGCTTGAGTCATCAACAAGATCTTGACTATTCAGCTTGTATTTTATTTTCTGATTTTTTTGCCAATATGTAAGACAGAGCATTTATTTGTTGAGATTTGAAGTTGCCATTTGTTTGACCACTCTGATACATAGTCAAGATCTTTTGTAGGGTAGCAGTATTGTCTGTGGTATTGAACAGCTTTACATCATCAGCGAAGAGAACGCAATTGCTCTTAATATGATCACAGAGGTCGTTTATGTAGAGTATGAAGAGAGTTGGTCCTAGAACACTGCCTTGGGAACACCACTATTGACAGGTACTGGATTTGATAGTACGCTCCCGATTTTGACCATTTGTTGTCTGTTTGACAGGGAATGCTTCTATCCAGTTATTCAGTTGTCCAGAGATACCATAGGATTTTATTTTTAGGAGTAGTTTGTCGTGTACCACTGAATCAAAGGCTTTACAGAAGTCTATGTAGATTGCGTCTATTCCTTTGCCCTGGTCGAGTTGTGTCGTCCATATGTTTTTGCAGTGTAAGAGTTGCAGATTACAGGATAGTTTTTTTCTGAAACCAAATTGTTTATTGGAGAGTAGGTTATTTGTCTCTAAGTGAAGGATGATGGATTGGTTAATAATTGATTCCATGACTTTACAGGTGATGCAGCATAAGGAGATTGGCCTGTAATTTTCAACTAGGCTTGGGTCTCCTTTTTGAAGATGGGGATGACTGTGGCTTGTGACCATAGGTTAGGCAAGGAGCTGGTTCTGAAAGATTTTCAAAGATTATGCTTAGAGGTTGGCTATGGCAGTGGATAGCTTTCTTAAGAAGTAGGCACATATTCCATCCGGTCCAATAGATAGAGATGGTTTTAGGTTGCGTAGTGCTTTTTCAACATTGTCTTCTGTGAAATCGATATGTATTAGATCATTGTTGTTATCTGTGGTACGGCTAGGAAATACTGGGCATGATCCATTGCTGTTTACAAATACTGAGCCGAAGAATGTGTTAAAAATGTTGGCTTTAATGGTGTCATCGTTGCAGTCTTTACCATCAGGTCCTATCAAGGAGGATGGACCTTGAGTCTTTTAGTTTGTTGTTTACAAAATTGTAAAAAGCACGGGTGGAATTGGTGCTTAGAAGGTTTTCCTCTTGTTTAATGTGATAATTGGTGCATTCGGTCTTTATCTGGTGGCATAAATTTTTGTATCGGTTTTTGAAATTGGCAACGTGACCAGATTTGTTTTTCCGCCAGAGTGATCTCTTTTTGGATTGAAGTTTCCTTATTGATATGGGTAATCTGCTTTTTTGTTTTGTTTTGGGAGTTGTTGTTGGTACATATAGTTTGATGACTCTTTTGACTTCAAGTAAAAATATGTTGTAATGGTCTTCAACAGTATTGCATCCAGTGAATAGAGATTGCCAATCAAGGGATGAGAGATCGTTGTGTATAAGATCATAGTTGCCTTTTTGAAGTTACAATTGGGAATTACATCATTGTGGTGATTTTTGTGTGGACATATGTTGAGACAAAAGTCAATCATATTGTGGTCGCTTACTGGAAAAAGGGTTCTTTAGTTTGTATTCCGTAAATTAAATTCAAACTATTGCAGAAGATGAGATCGAGGCAGTTGTTTAGTCTAGTGTTGTTGGTTACTAGTTGTTCCAGTCCCAGATTTGTAGTAGCATTGTAGAAGGTTGTGTGTATGATTTCAGTTGTACAATCATTTAGGGTCCAGTCAATATGAGGTAGATTGAAATCACCAAGAAAGATAAAAGGGTAATGGGCAAATTCTGCGCCAAAAAAAAAAAAGAAAAAAAAAAAGATTCTGCGCCAAAGCTGACCATAGGAATTTCGAGTCCAAATTGTTGCTGGCCAAAAGGGGTCCCAAGAATGCTGAATTCTGCATTCAGTGCTACTTTTTCTCTTCAATGTAAAGTTGCTGCAATAGAATTGTCAGGAATCCAGTGCATAGCCTCAGTCCCTGATGTGGGATACGAGAGCCTGAACTTCACAGCATAAATCTAAAGCTGCCGCATTCTTGGTGCCAGATCTGACCCATTTCCTTGCTACCCTCTTTAAATGCTTTGTACGTGGCTTGTTCTCTTGTCACTTTTATTTTTTAAAAACCCACATCTTTGTAGCTTTTAATAGATCACCACATTCTCTCTCCTTCTTATTTTATTAAAAAAAGAACCCGATCTAGTTTAGCATTTGATCTTCGTTTTTCCTGCCTCCATTTAAAAAAGCTGTCTTTCCTTTGGCTCTCATCACAGGTCCCTGCTCATGCAGCTGGCAGCCATATAAGAATGCTGGAGGGAGCTGTAGCCAGCCAGCCACGCCTGATAATGCAGCAAGGAAGGGGAGTGGGGGATAGAGAGAGAGAGAGAGAGAGGGAGGGAGGGAGAGAGGTGGGGAAGAGGAGGAGGAGGCAGGGAATGCTCTCCTGTCCTTGGATGAACTCCTCACTGGCTCACTCATTAGAGATGCTGCCACGCGGCGGCTGCTTCTTGGGAAGCTTCTTCCACACAGGGATATTTTTAGTGCCTGCTTTATCCTCTGAGCAGCAGGAACTTCTGCATTACTCTTGCTGCATAAAACAGGCTGTCAAAGGAGCTGCCAAGGCAACGAGCTGCAGTTCAGCCAGTTTTCTCCAGCTGGGACTCGAAAAGCTTGTTCTGCAGGCAGTGCAGAAAAAAGCCGCCCATCTTGATTGCATTCCTTTGCCCTCCAAGAGGAATTTCAGTTGGGAGTCTTGAGTCTCATCCAACCATAACTAGGTTGGAGAAGCTGCCCTGGCCTTAAAAAGAGTCAAGAAAGGCTAGCAAGTCCAAATTCTCCATAGAAAGGGCCAGGAGCATCTTCTTTCCAGACCGGTCAGGAGGATGCAGGCACATCGCACCATACCACAACAAAACCACCTATTTTATTTATTTATATAGCCGCCCATCATATGAAAAATGGACTCTGGGCAATGTACAAGATTAAAAACAATCAATATATAAAAGCAATTATTACGAAGCAATTTTAAAATTCCAAGAGAGCAACAGATTTTAACAATAATATTGCAGCCATCTCAATATCTCACCTGTCCCCCGGGGCCCGCAGGCTTGCTGACATAACAAGCTACTGGGGGACTTCCAGAAGTTCAACAGGGGTGGAGCTAGCCTCATTTCAGAAGAAGGGAAGGAGGATATTACATAAAGTAGGTGCCACGGTCTGATACTTGTGATTTACTACCTACTGAGTAAATCAGGACACAGGTAGTTCTTGACTTACAACAGTTCATTTAGTGACAATGGTACTGAAAAAAGTGACTTATGACAATTTTTCACACTTATGACCATTGCAGCATCCTTATGGTTTCTTAATCAAAATTCAGATGCTTGGCAACTGACTCATATTTATGATGGTGTCCCAGGGTCATGGGATCACCTTTTGTGACCTTCTGACAAGCAAAGACAATGGGGAACCCAGATTTTCATAACAACCATGTGGTTCACTTAACAACTGTGGCAAGGAAGGTTGTAAAATGGGGCAAACTCATTTAACCGCTGTCTTGCTTAGCCGCAGAAGTTTTGGGCTCAATTGTGGTTGTAAGTCGAGGACTATTGATACAGGTAGTCAGGGGTGGGATTCTACCAGTTCGTACCTATTCGCTCGAACCAGTTGTTAACATTCTAAGCAGTTCGGAGAACCGGTTGTTAGAAGAAATTATTGGCCTAATCCTGTAAGGAAGGCAGGAAGGAAACATTCTGGTGTTGCTTACAGAAACTGCCTCTCCGTTTACCCTTATTACATTCTTGGCAGGACTAGACTTCCTGTCTCTGGAACTTCTCTGGAGATTTTTTCCCCTCCTTTGCTGGTACTTTGCTTGTGTGGAGTGACCATTCAAAGTTACAATGGCACTGAAAAAAGTGACTTATGACCATTTTTCACACTTACGACTGTTGCAGCATCCCCACAGTCATGAGAGGCCAGGCGAGAAGATGCATGCCTCAATGTGAGTGATATTGAGTTGGCCACACCCAGCCAGTAACATGACCACCAAGCCATGTCCACCCAGTCACATGACCACCAAGCCACACCCACCACCTAAGCCAAGGCCACAGAACCGGTTGTTAAAAATTTTGAATCCCACCCCTGCAGGAAGTCCTCAAGATACGGCCCTAAAGGAGCCAACCCATTTAGGGTCATAAGTCAAAAATATCGTAAAATGAATGAGACGCAATATTATGACATTTTTTAAATCAAATTCATTAATCGAATCAAACAGGTCGCTAAGTGAATGAAAATCAGTCTTACTATTTCTTCCCCTTCGTTAAATGATTCCTGCCATCATTAAGTGAATGGAGAGGTTTTGGCATAGAACTTCCGGCTGCTGCTCATCAGCTGTTTCCCGCAAGGTGGTGCAAGCCTTCCACCTAGGAATTAAAGTGCCTCCAGGCAGGCAGCTAAAATGAGATGGGGGGAGAGTTTGTTTGTTTGTTTATTTAATTTGTCAAAAGCTTACAATACAACAGAAACAGGATTAAACATAAGTTTAAATACAAGAAATAGGAACTAATAATTAGGGACAATAGGACAGGGACAGTAAGCACGATTGTGCGCTTATGCACCAGTGGTGGGATTACTACAGGTTATGTGGGCGTGGCTTGCTGGGTGTGGCTTGCTGGGCATGGCAGGGGAAGGTTACTGCAAAATCCCCATTCCCTCCCCACCCCACTAACCGGCTTTTCAGCTCGGTTCTCCTGTGCAGGGCAACAAAAGAAGACCCAGCTGATCAGCTGGGACTCAGGGAGGCAGAGAATAGATGGGGGCAGGGCCAGTCAGAGGCGGTATTTGCCAGTTCTCCAAACTACTCAAAATTTCCGCTACCGGTTCTCCAGAACTGGTCAGAACCTGCTGAATACCACCTCTGTTATGCACACAAGTTACAGGGTTCCTGGGGAAAAACCCATTGCTGTCGCTGATCAGTTCTTTAAGGTAAAAAAGACCTGAAAGCAGAAGAGCTGAACTGGGGGGAAAAAAGCTTAGGTATATATCTAGACCAGGGGTCCCCAAACTTGGCAACTTTAAGATTTGTGGACTTCAACTCCCAGAATTCCTCAGCCAGCTTCCTCAGCTCCTGAGGTAGAAATATAAAAGCAAGAATGTGCTCATCAATGTATAACAATCACTTTTACAGGCTCCATTGTTACCACAGTATTTGTTATCACCTTTTATTACCTTTTCATTAAAGGTTTTTGCTTAGCTAAAAGAGAAATACAGAAATATATAAAGAAAGGAAAGGGGGTGGGAAGGAAGGAAAGGACCAGAAAAGAATAAAGTTTTTTTAAAAAGATAAAAGAATTACAGGAGCTACAAACTCATTAACCCGCCTTCCTCCTTAACATTATAATAATCCCTTCAGAGTCTTATTCAATCATTTTTCAATCATCAATTCCAGAAATTACCACTTTTATGTTTTCAGCAAAAAAAGTGAAAAAAAATGTTCCAGTCTTTTATAAAAGTACTTATTGTCCCTGACCAAAGAAGAGAGTTTTGTTATGTCTGCTAGTTTACACAATCAATTCCATTCAAATTATCAAATGCTTTTTCCACATCAAGAAATATCTATATGGCTTGTTTTTCATGATGATGTTCCAAATATTCTAATGTTAATAGTATTTCTAATATTTATTCTTAACTGTCTTTTAGACAAAAAGTCACATTGATATTCATGTATAAAATCTTGCAAGATACCTTTCATCCTTTCAGTTGAAATCAGAGTAAATATTTTATAGTCACTGTTCAGTAAAGATATTGGTCTGTAATTCTTTTGATAAAGTTGTATCTTTGGACATTCTCAGTCATCCAGGTCATGGCTGTCTGTCCCAAAGATGCTTTTCAAAAGGCAATGGGACTTTTCTTTTTTCAAAGAAAAAGAAAGTTCAGTTGCCTTTTGAAAAGCACCTTTGGGGTAAATTTGGGTTTTGGCCTTCTTTAG
Organism: Notechis scutatus; assembly: GCF_049901735.1. Lineage (NCBI taxonomy): Eukaryota > Metazoa > Chordata > Lepidosauria > Squamata > Elapidae > Notechis > Notechis scutatus. The sequence continues at coordinate 52,418,291 of NC_142011.1, read as the reverse complement.
GAATTAATGCTAGATTTGCGCTTGTCCAACTGGTATTCTTCCATCATCCACAATAGAATTCATCATTTTGAAGGGGTTGTAACAGTTAATTTTGTATTCTTCGCAGAAGAACCGATAGAATCAGGACCAAAATTAATAAAAGAGATCGAGAAATTTAGGGAAGTGGCTGGCCTAACAATTAATAAAGATAAAACCAAAATGATAACAAAAAATTTAACAGGTAACCAAAAAAAGAAATTAGTGGAAGTAACAGGTTTACAAATTGCAAAAAAAAAAAAGTACTTGGGCATCTGGCTTACAGCAAGATGTTTAACAATAAAAGAAGATAATTATATAAAGTTAGTACAACAAATAAAGATCTAGAAAAATGGGAAAAAATACAGCTATCGATGTGAGGAAGAATTGAGGCCATCAAAATGAATATCCTACCAAGACTACTTTTCCTCTTCCAAACGATCCCCGTAAAATTGGATAATTTTTTTAATTGATTGAAATAAAATGACCACAAAATTTGTTTGGGCAGGGAAAAGAGCAAAAATAAAATTGAGTGCACTACAACATAATAGAAGCAGAGGTGGATTTGGACTCCCTGCCTGGGAAATATATTATAAAATGGCAGGTTTAATATGGATCAACGAGTGGGTCAACTTAAGAAATAAAAGAACTTTAACCTTAGAAGGGCACAACCTGCAGGCAGGGTGGCATGCCTTCATGTGGAACCCAGGAAACAAGACTCATACTTATTTTCATAGGCATGTAATTTGAGATTTGCTAATGCGAATCTGGTGAGATATTAAGAATAAACATATAAAAATTCCAGGATGGGTATCCATCATGGAGGCATTGATACACACCAATGCACTAGAAATTGGAAAAAATGACTAAATATTATGATGTTCTAGACCCCCAAGGAATACTAAAAACAAATCAAGAGTTCAGGGAGCAAGAGCTGAACATGGATTGGTGGCCATATCTCTAGCTCAAAACAAGGTATAAAAAAGTTGTGGAAGAATATGGAATAGAAGTAAAACCAAGCCAATTAGATAAACTTTTAGAGGGTACAGATGAAAAAGCAATTTCAAAAATGTATAATTATCTATTAGAGTTTGAAATGGCAGAGGAATTAGTTAAGGGCCCAATTATAGCATGGGCAAGAAATGTAGGGCATAATATTAATTTGGAAGACTGGGAAAGAATTTGGGGAAAAAATTACAAAATAACAAAATCGATGGTATATAAAGAGAATCAATACAAAATGTGTTATTGGTGGTATCTGGCCCCTTTGAGATAAGCCAATATGTATCCAAATTTAAGCCCACTTTGTTGGAAATGCAAACAAACAAAGGGCACCTTCTTCCATGCTTGGTGGCTTTGCCCGAAGAGTAAGAAGTATTGGACAAAAATATGAACATGGATAAGAGAAATTTGGAACATTCAATTAGAATTTAAGGCAGAAATCTTTCTACTGGGAATAATAACAGGTGAATATGCAAAAGAAATAAAATATTTAATTTTACATATAATTACTGCAGCGAGGATAACGTTTGCACAATGTTGGAAGAGTGATCAGATGCCAATAGAAAACTTAATAATCCAAAAGGTCTACAATTGCACTGAAATGGACAAACGTACCCTAAAATTAAAAGAAAAGGAAGACTCAAAATACAATCTGGGAAAATTGGTATAATTGGTTAAATAATAGAAACCAGCGAGTAAATAGATAAAGAAGGATGAATATAAAGAGGTTATAGTAGGAGTATTAACCAGATATATGAAATAAATATTAGAATATTGTTTGATAAGAAAGCACTGTCTAACTAATTTGTAACATACACATTTGTTGTTTTTGTTTCATTTTTAACAAAATGTTTTGTATTTTGTATTTATCTTTACAACGTTTAAGAAAGTTTTTCTAAAAAAATTTTGGGGTTTTTGGCCTTCTTTAGGATTAATACTAGATTTGCGCCTGTCCAACTGGTCTTCTTCCACCATCCACAATAGAATTCATCATTTTGAAGGGGTTGTAACAGTTAATATTCAAAATATTTATATTATCACTATCAGCACTAACCATTTTTCTGCCTGCAATAATTTGAGATTGAAAAGACTTTACACATTTTTTCCCCATTTCTGTATAGGTAATTCTTGAATTACAAGCAAAATGACAACTGGTCCTTGCATTTACAATCATTGTAGCATCCCCTTGGTCACATGATTAAAATTTAGGTGCTTGGCAACTGGCTGCAACATCATGGGATCATGTGAACTCCAACTGGTTTCCAACAAGCAAAGTGAATGGGGGAAGCTGGATTCAGTTAACAACTAGAAACCAGTAGACGACTCATCAACAACCTTCTGTATGCCGATAGCACATAACTGACTGAAATCAAAAATGATCTGAAGCATCTATTATCT